>NC_091805.1:23400625-23703750 GCF_041296235.1 Equus asinus | reverse complement strand
GGGGATACTGAGGAGAGGGAGAAAAGTGAGGTCAGGGTGTCTATTCCTATCGTTCCTTCCCTACAAGCTCCTCTCACTTAGCTGTCTCTCTATCTATCCTTCTGTGTATCAGTGGTCTCATAATTGGTCCCTCTCCGCACATTTTCTGTTGTACAGGGGATAGATAGTTGAGCACTTATTCATTGGGGTATTTAACCATCCTTTGTGGTTTCTTTAATCCCTATCCACACTTGTGTAAATAATTCCCTTATTCAACTCTCCTAAATTATATTCATTTTAGTGTGCCTTCCTTTTCAAACTGGAAATATGGCTAATACTTCAAGTCTTTCTACTCTTCTTTTTTAAGATCAAAACTTCAGCTTATCCTTTCTCCACATTGACTCCTGTCTTCAAAGATATTATCTCTCCCTCTTGGTTTTGTGCTACTGTGAATTTAATAATTCTACCTTCTATTTCTTTAATCAAATTGTTAATAAAATTAAAAACAATTTAGGGTTAAGAACAATACCTATAGACAGTTACTAGAATACTCCTTCCTGATTGATTTGATGCATTTATAACATTCTTTGGTATTATTCAACCAGTTACTAATGTATTTAAAAAGCCTCTGATTCTCATGACTGCATTTTGGCCATTCTTGATGTCCACGCCCTCTGATTCCTCCAAAGTGTCATATCCACAGGCATTTCAAGATTTCAGTGGTTACACACATATAGCCTCTCTTCATCTTCTGATCATCAGCTTCTGCCTAGTGGCAGACAAAAATTCATATATATTTGACAAATGAGTCTGATGAAGTATTTCAGTTTTTTCTAACTTGGCCTCCCTTTGAAGTGTCCTGTAGGAAGTCTCTGTTTTATGACACTGTTGATGTTCTTGTGACCCTTGCCTTTTTACTCTTGATCAAACCTCTTGACATTGAGGTTCATCAGCATTTTAACAACAGAAGTTTCTTGAATTTTTCCTTTTGGCCAGACTATGTTATATGGAGCACCCTAAGCTGAAGAATTAAGATGACCCTGAGGTATCTAGTGAAGCAGGTCCATTTGAGATGACAGCATTTATGTATTATTTAAACTACATAATACATGTGTGTTTTCTGTTTAGAAAGTTCTTCATATCTTCATTGAGGATCAACATAAGCAAAGACTGGTTCTTCAAAAATTTCCTAAATATAATTTGTTTGTAATTACTTTTATGCAATTGCTCATCAGAAATCTATCATTTAACTAATCCAAAGTGATCAGAAACAAATTGTTGTCATTATTATATATATGAAAATATTGTTCTTATTTGTATAATTATTTTTAGCTCCTAAATATAATATTTTCATGAATCAAAGTCACCTTTAATACCTCTTCGTGAGAAAGATACTGACAGTAAGACA
Organism: Equus asinus; assembly: GCF_041296235.1. Taxonomy (NCBI): domain Eukaryota; kingdom Metazoa; phylum Chordata; class Mammalia; order Perissodactyla; family Equidae; genus Equus; species Equus asinus. The sequence goes on along the minus strand of NC_091805.1, from coordinate 23,702,363 downwards.
TAGAGAAAAAAATATATGTAGTCAAAGTTCAGATTTCAATTTTGATTCTATGAAAGAAGGAGCAGAAATACATTCAGACTCATTCCACTGCTTGTATTTTCTTAAAGGATTGAGGTATATTGGTAAGCTAATGAAGAAAGGGGTCAACAGGGGACCACGACTGAACGGGGCAGAATCAGTAGTATTAGCTAGTGATTCCCCTACTCTTAGTTGCTGGTGCCAAAATGTGATTATATAATAAATGAAAACGTAGTGTATTGTGGAAGGTCTTATTCCTTCTTTATTTTTTTCCTTAAAGTATAAATAATAATAAGTATTTAATAAGTGCTTACTATAGGTGGCCAAAAGCCTGGGAACATAAGCAAATGGCATAACAAATAGGTATTGATATTACAATATATGATTTGTTCAATGGCCTTACCTGATACATTCGATGCCTTGTTTCTCATAAGGCTGGTCAGGATCACCCTCAGATAAACTTTATAAAACTTGCATCTTGTATGGTTGCAAAGCATGTGTTTTGGGAATTTCTTGAACAGTTCTGCAAGGCACATTCATTCCTTGGATGTTTGGCAAGTTGGCCTCTTTGGACTGGCTATGACCTTGGCAATGATTAGTTCCTTTACTTTGTTGGAAATGGATGATCGTCCATAAAAGAGTTAGTCCAACACACTAACTATATCTTTGAGTTTTTGAGCCAGCTTTCCAACTGTGCAATGGAAAATGGCAGCTCTTTCAAGATGATATGTGTTAAAGGGCTCTGCTGTTCATTGTTATAATCAGTTCTTTGATCCACTTAGCAGCATCAGCTCAATGCATTCATCTTTCATCAATCTGTAAAAAATATAAAACTATGACATTTGTATTTCCAGATTTTTTGGACACCCCGTATGTATTGGAGAATCCTCTAAGAATTTTTAATTTAATCCTCATAATAACAACAATGAGTTGGCTCCTATTATTACTTCCACGTTGCAGAGGAAGAAATGGAGGCAGAGGGAAATTAAGCAACTTGTCTAAGATCACAATGCTGGTAAATGGAAAAATAGGGGTCTTAGGTTTTGGGAAAGAGAATAAATTAAAGGGAGAAAAATAAGTGAAGAAATACTATGTTAGCTAGGAAAACACAAATATTTTGTTGTATGTTTATGTAAACTGATGAATTTTTAATACAACCTGCTCTCTGTCTTGCATATTAAATGTTAAACTTTTAAGGAACGCTAAAATGGTTTCCAGAGAGCTTTTTTGATAACCATACTTTACCATGAAAATGCTATGTGGCCTTTGACACATTTTCAGCATCTCTGTGTCTTCAAAAATTGGGGATGGTTGTTCAAGTCATCTACCAGGTGAGTTGCTGTTTGGGAATTTGAGTGTAAATTGTTTTTTGATTTCCTTGGAAGAAAGTCATACTATAAAAACAAATTTGGGCTATTATAATGACAAGTGTGTGAGTGTACATTAATTTCCCCCTTATGTTCTTATTGCCAGCAGATGGAGGTCGAAATTGAATTGCTGCTGACTGTTGTCCCTTGTTATGGCCTGTGGAGATATGACAATTGAGGAAGAACTTAGAGGAATGCCAAGTAGCAGAGCATGAAGCAGTGGGTGTGACCCACTGCGTTGGACATTTTATGGCTGACAGCATTTGGCAAGAAAAAACTGCAGCCTCTACAGTAGCCTTGCAAACACGTATCAACGTCAGCCATGCCCCCACCCTCACCCCTATTTGATTTACCCTGTAATAGGTGCACTTGCCAAAATCCACTCTTCTAATTTTCAGCTACCTCACTGCACCCCTTGCAAAATACCTACATAACTAAATAAATAACGCTTGAAGAAATTTCTTTGCTTCACTGCAAATTTAGGCACAGAAAATAGAAAGAAGGCACATAAAACTTCTTGTCCATCCTACTTTGGGATCCTTTTGGGCTTGTCCTGTTTTTTCTGTCTGTCTGTTTATTTGTTTGACCAGAGATTTTTACCTAGGGAGTCCTTGATTCATCTTCCAGGGGGGTTGACTCCTGGGAATTAGAAGCACAACATCAGTGCATGCTACAATGTTCTTTTTTTCCATTAGGAGAGAGTCTATAGCTTTCATGAGATTCTCGAAGGAACTGAGGAATTCAAAAAACCTTATGAATTCCTGCTTTGGATCTTTGGTTTATGGGGCAGTGAAACTTTGTATGTTTGCTTTAATGATTGAGACAGAATTTTATGTGAATGAGAACAAGGAGTGGTGGAGAAAAACAGCTTGGAGGGCATTATTACCTTTCCTAATCTTCATTTCTTGTCATGAATTATTAATCATGAGGTAACACTTCATCTGATGCTTTGAAAACTCTCCCCCTGGTAAGAACAGCCTAATTGAATTGGAGGAAGTGGAGCAAGAAGAACTAAGCATGGACGTTGATGGTTTCACCAAAAGCAATTATACACCCTACAGCCTTCTCCACCTGTTTGAAAACCCAAGGCCCACTAATTCTCTGGCCACAAGGGAACGAATGGGAAGATAGAGGGAAAATTAAAAGTGTTGAGCTTCAAACACATCTTCCTTGAGAGTACTTCATTCTGGCTAAGGAGTGAATCGGGGGATAAGGGAGGATAAGGGGTGTGGGCAGGGATCTGATATACAGGAGATGAGAGTGCAAGCAGTTCAGGCTCTCTGGACTGAATCTTGGCAGTGTAACAAAAACTTTAACACAGGCATATCTCTACCTAGTAATTCCAATTTTAAGAGGTTTGCTTCAGCAATATGTATATCTAAAATTTTGAAATAATTCATATATGTAATAGCACATGAAGGAGTCATTAGAAATTACGATTGAATATGTTTTTATATAAAACCATGTTTTTAATATTTTGTGTAAGAAAGGGCAATAAACCAATATGTTTATATACAGAGTATAGTATAATCCACATTCAGGAGAAATGTAATACTACGGGTTGAGAGATATGTGCCTTACGGCACGTTTGTATATAATATAAGCATAGAAAAACCCTGCTACGATATACACTAGATGATAAAAATGGTCCCCAATAGGTGAGGTGATTGCAGTAAATTTATTTTTGCTGATCTTTATTTTCTTTTCGTTTTCTTCTATAAGCATGTAGCTTTTTGTCATTAAATACACTAATACAAGTTTAGACAATATCTTCTGTTGCATTTACAGACTTCACATCAAAAATAGATGGCTGTATCAGCAAAGGACCAACTTTTGCCAACTCCCCAATGTTGGGTTCCACTCATCAGAAACTGAAGCTGAGGAGGTGATGGAGAGTACCCTTCTTCCCTCCAGATGACGGGGAGAGGCCAGCCTGAATTATTTCCACTCCCTTGTATCCACAACCAGGTCAAACCAGGAGAGGTGCAGCTATGCTAGATAGTATATAGAAATACTTTTAAAGACATTTGAAAATAAAAGGAAAAAATAATCAACTCAGCTCCTAGAAGAATTCCCTATTTTCTGCTGCTTGCATTCCCTTAGCTCTCCGTGCGTACTCTGATCATAGCATTTTCCAAACTATGTTAGAATTACCCTGCCTGCCTTCCTTACAGAATGCAAAATCTGTGCCTTGGTTTCTACTGTACTCCCAATGCCTAGTACAACCCTTTGTCTGTAAGTGCTGAGTGAATAAATGATTAAATGAATGCACGAATGAAGAGCATCAAAGAACTACCAACTTAGCTAGCTTGGATTCCCAAAACGCAAATGCAATGAAATCCAAGACTGGGAAACAGATATTTTTTCAAAGATAACCAGAGTAGAACAGGGGTCTCTATGGGGTAAGAAATGATGACTCAAAATAGTGCAGGTGGGGATTTGGAAGGGCTAACCAGGAGGGAAGTGATGCTGCAACCACGGAGCTGAAATGAAAACGCAAAGATGGGTTGTCGCAGTTATATCCTCCCATTACAGATGACATTACTGTAAGGATGAAGGAACAAAGGTTGTTTAGTCTGCAGAGAAGTGGATTCTTGAATGGGTGAAAATTAAATCTGCGGGATGATTTGAAGTGGAGACAGCATACAGGACGATTTTAGCCACATAAACAAGAATGGCCGCGTGCAATGATTTCTATTCAACCCCCCTGGCTTCCTGGCCTAAGCTGATTATTATTAAGCATTTATGTGGCATTTCATATGTACAAGTGCTTTACAATCATTTATTATTTATTCCTCACAACGTGAGAAAGCCACAAATCAAGGGCAGGGGTAAAGTTAATACAATTTTATTAAACAGGAGGGGTGTGCCTAGCAGCAGGCTCAGCCATAACTGGGGAGTGTGACCTCACAGGAGAGAAGAAACGTGACAATTACTTCTTTCTTTTTGTGTTGCAATTTACACTTTTAATCAGTATTAAGTCAGGCCACCCTGCACACCTGGGAGAACTGGGAGCCTGGCATCCCGGTGGGTGTGCCAACTCAAGGGAAAGCCTGCCTCTCAATCTGCCATTTCTCTGGCAAATTCCTCCCTCCCTCCCTCCTTCCCTCCCCATGGCTCCTCCTTTTCTTCCTTCTTTTTAGATTTTATTTCTTATATTTCTTTTTTCTTTTTCTCTTCTTCATGCCCCATCTCACCTTTCTTTTTTTCCTATTTTTTTCTTTCTCATGACTGTCTTCCCTCCCCCTCCTGCTCGTCTCTTTCTCTCACTCTTCTCTCTGCTTCTTTCTCTGCTTCTCTTTCTGTCTCTGCTTCTCTCTGTCTCTCTCCCCCCGACACACAGTCACATATAGACACACACGGATTCTACACACAGAGAAAGAAGCGGAATCTAATTGTGTGAGGTGCAGAAGGTCATTTCCTCTCTAAGACAGCACTCCTTCGCTGCCTTCTTCTGAGAACTGACACATGGAAAATCTTAACTCGATTTGTACAGGGAGAATAATGCCAGTGTTAATCCAAGTTGCTTGGAAGGTCATTTAAAAACCATTCCAGGTTGTTTTACTCCCACTGCTAGTGTTCTTCAGGCACTTCTCATAAATGCTAATGAATAATTCACCTTGGTAGTATAGACAAACACAGGCTGGTGGTGTTATTTGGAAATCATTCAAATTGACTAATTAGTCATTTCCTTTAGATTTTATTTAACAAAGGAAAAAGGATTTTGAGATATTTGGTGAATCACACATCATTCCGTTACTAAAATCTCAATAACTCATTAATTTGGATCAATCACAGTTAGTGGAAAAGCCTGAATGGTTGCAAATTTTTTAAAGTATGTATAAATTTATTACATTCTAGGCAGAATTTTGTTAGACAGGGAACATAAATATCTTAGCTAGAAGTCTCACTGGTCCAATTTTGAGGAATAGATAAAATTTGTTATTTTTTCATTTGTTACTAACACATATATTGAAAACGAAACAGTAGGTGAACAGTCTCCCTAAAATCTCTTTAGGTATGATTTTTCATTCACGACCACCTACTATGTGTGGGATACACTGTTCTACATGCTGGGGAGACAGAGCTGAGAACTGACAGAAAAGATCCTTGCTTTCATAGAATTTAGATCTTAGTGGGGATATTTTATAAAGCTAGAGAAAGATAATTGTTAGATGATAGATGGATAGATGGATGCAGGTCACCTAATGACAAGTGCTAGGCATAAAATAGAAAGGAAGTGAGCTAGTGTATTTTGGGGTATGTAGGGTGCTATTTTTGGGGGGGGGGTCAGGAAAAGCCCTCAGGGAAGGTGACGATAGAGCAGAGATGACATATTGAAAAGGAGCCAGCTGTGTAAAGATCTGAGCATTCCGAGGAGGTAGCCCTGTAAGAGCCCTGAGGTTCAGTGTGTTGAAATCCCATGTGTTTGTAGCCTAGTGATAAAGGGAAGAGTGGGAAGAGAAAAGGCAAAGCCTGGCCAGGGACCAAATCACATTGTTTCTTTCTTTTGCTTATCAAACTCTTCCTAGTTAATAAAGGGGAGTTTCATTCCCGTGACGGGACCATCACAATTCTCAATTAACGGTCGGAGCAGCATGAGTTTATTCAGTTGTGAGCAACTAATCTCCCCTCTGCACACATTTCCTTTTAAACCTGTAACCCTTCACTATTCAGGCCAATAGATGTGTCACCAATGTACTGATAAAGAGAAGCCTCAGAGGACAAAGAAGTGACTTTCTTGGTTTTTCAGTTCAGTGAGGGCAGAACATAGTTGAAATACTGTATGATAAAGCACATGCTTGGATTCTTTCCTCAAGTTTATACAACTATCTTCCTACCTAGTTGGGTAGATGGAAGGTGTCTGCATTCTACTTGCCCCCTTTGTAACCCAGACCAAATCCAGGAGAGGGGAGATAGATGCTTGAGAGATCAGCTGTCATCTCTGGGGCTGCAGGCACTGTGCCAAAGCCCTTCTCCGTGCTTTACTTCTTCATTAGGAAGTGAGAGTACGCCCAGTTCAAACTGGGTCCCCTCACTACTAGTCCCAGTGGTCACCAGCCAGTTGTCTGAGTTATAACACACAGACTTAGTGGGAGATGTGGCTCAAAGAACATTTTGGAGCCAGCTAGGGATGGGTCTTAAAAATAACGTTGGATGATGTATTGAGCCTTTGTTTTTAGAGAAGTTACCAAAATATCAGGGACTAAGTCAATGGCAGGGAATGAAACATGCCTCCTTTACGTGATTTTCCCTTTTCTTTTCTTTAGCCTCTACCCCTCTCCTTTTTCTCCTCTTTCTCTTTCTTCTTTTCTATTGCATTCTAAATTTAGGCGTTAGTGAATCATCTGGAACAACAAGAAATCTAATGCACAGATCAAACTTTTGAATGTCTGCAGGTCCCCAGTTTGATAGGATCACCTTGTCCTTGTCCCACTAGTGATGGGACACTTAGTCTCTCCCTCTCCCCACACTATTGAAGAATCTTGGGCTCACCTTTTCCCTAGACATTGCTTTTTCTGTCAAATTCTCAATCACTGCTCTGTATGCAATCACATGTATGCACTGGCTTGTTTTCATGTCATATTACACTGTTAGACATTGTTGTAATCTCTTTACTTTCCAAAATATCACTTACTGAAATCTATATATGTAGTAGATTTTATTGAGGATTTGGAGTCAACGGATGAGAGATGGGATCATGAAACGATTGAGGTGGGTGGATCACAATGTGGCCAAGCCATAAAACAAAATTAGATGACTTTCTTCTTAAAAGCCTCAGGCATTACCAAGTCTGGAAAATTTCCATTTGTTTTCTCAATCCAGTATCACCTCCTCACTATATTGAAGATTCTCTTTCTTTCTACTTTCACACCCTTCCTCCAAGCTTATTTGTCCCTCCCTCCGAAGGTAGAGTTCTTTATTTACTTTACTCATTCCCAATCCAAACAGGACAAAGTCTAAGAACTATCTGTATTAGTCAGGGCTCTCCAGAGAAACAGAACCAATAGGATGTATATACTAATAGAAAGAGGTTGTTTTTAAGAAATTGGCTTATGTGATAGTGGAGGTTTGACAAGTCTAAAATTTGATAGGAAAGACCAGTAGGCTGGAAACTCAGGGCAGAGTTTCAGTTCAAGTCCAAAGACAGTCTGCTGGAGCATGAGGAAAAGTCAATGTTTCGGATGAAGTCAGAAGGCAGTCTGCTGGAGAATTCTCTCTTGCTTTGGGGAGGTCAGCCTTTTGTTCTATTCAGGCCTTCAAGTGATTGGATGAAGCCCATCCACATTATGGAGGGTAATCCGCTTTACTCAAAGTCTATTGATTTAAAGATTTTTATTTTTCCTTTTTCTCCCCAAAGCCCCCCGGTACATAGTTGTGTATTTTCAGTTGTGGGTCCTTCTAGTTGTGGCATGTGGGATGCGGCCTAAGCATGGCTTGATGAGCAGTGCCATGTCCATGCCCAGGATCTGAACTGGAGAAACCCTGGGCCGCCAAAGCAGAGCACGTGAACCTAACCACTCAGACACGAGACCGGCCCCCAAAGCCTATTGATTTAAACGTAAATCTTATCCAAAAACACCTTCACAAAAACACGCAGAGCAATATCTGATCAAATATCTGGGCACTGATGCCCAGCAAAGTTGACACATAAAATTAACCATCACACTATCCAAAATCAAAAGACATATGAGAGTGTGTTGCAAAATAAGAGTTCTTTCCCCTATGAGTTTCTACAGCCAGCTCCTCAGTACAGAAAATTCCTTATTTGTCACTAGTTCTTGATGTTCCTCTCTCATTTGTCAAGACAAATCAGGAGCTTGGAAAGTGTATGGATGTGTGTGTGTGTGTGTGTGTGTGTGTTTCCGTGCAGATAGTGAAAATGGAATTCCATTTGGAAGGTTCAGTCTTCCATAAACTGGGGAAGCACTGCTCTGTCAATCTGAACAAACAACTTTCTAAAATTTTTATTTACTTAACACGTTGACCACCTCTATATTTTGATGTGAAGATCTTGCAGTCAAGGAATAAAGGAAGCTTACCCTTTTCTTTCTCCTCTCTCCACACTCCCCAGAAGAGAATTTATATGTTTTGAATCCAAAGGAACTATTTTACTCTTCTGCCTTATGCCAAGAAAAGTATCTTCAAGGCAAATGAAAACAGTTGAGCACTAGTGGAATTCAAATTTTAAAAAAAGTATTCTAAAGGCTAGTATAGATCTAAGAATTTGTTTTTAAAATAATGTGCTATGCTGAAGAATTCATGAAAAAATAAAATGTAGGTAAATCCAAGTTTGAAATTTCATAGAATAACTTCGTCTGTGAAATGCTGTAGTCTTAACAAGTCACTTTTGTAGTAAGTGTGAGGGATAATGAGCGCTCCACTTGTACTTGACCTCAGTGTTTTCATTATGTGCAAATTTTCTGATTGAAGCAGCGTTGACAATACAAAAGTGTTTGTTGAAGAGTCTTTCATGCTTATTTTCAAGGCCTAAACTTTTATTGTTGTGTGTATGTCTATCTGAATGTCTATTATTGCATGTGGGCTTAATTTTTAAAATATACATATATGCATATACCCAAAAATCTGAATTTGCAAAATATAAATTGAGAACATGATTTCTTTTTGTAGCACAATCATGTAAATATAGCTACAAGAAGAATTTCTTGCTGAAAAGGGAGCAGGTGTTGAGGGGAAGGTAGAGGAAGAAAGTAAAAACTTTCTTGGCCTGCATTTGCCATTTGTGGCAACTTCCTGTAAATATAACTTGCAAATTTCTAAAATAGGAGAGAATTGTAGATATATCTATTCAGGAAAAACAATCCACAGAGTGGTTTTTTTTTTTTTACTTTCTTTCTTTCTTTCTTTTGCTGAAGAAGATTAGCCCTGAGCTAACATCCATTGCCAATCTTCCTCTTTTTATTGCTTGAGGAAGATTAGCCCTGAACTAAAATCTGTGCCAGTCTTCCTGCACTTTATATGTGGGTTGCCGTCACAGCATGGCTGATGAGTGGTATAGGTCTATGTTCGAGATCTGAACCCATGAACCGGGGCCACTGAAGCAGAGTGCACCACACTTAACCACTACACCATGAGGCCAGCCCCTCATAGTGGTTTTCAATACCTGGATATTGAGTTCATTTAAAATATATCTCGATATGTGTTTATTCTAACTTCTATTCATTCTAATAAACCATCCCTCCTGTGAAGCCCTTCCCAATGTTTCTCTCGGAGGGAAGGAAACATTGCTGCCTATAACATTCATCAGCATGTCATCGCTACATCTCTTAGTGCTAATCACATTGTATTTTATTATATTGTGAGCTTCGTAAACCAGAATCCTCTTCATCTTTGTGTTCAAGAACCTAATACAGTGCCTGGGTCAGAATAATGTGTGACCAATGAACACACCTGTCTCATAAGTTATAGAATAAATGTGCTTTGAAAGAAAATGTCAGGTGCATCCATATAGCATAGAGTAGGCAAACTTGATTTTAGGTTTCCAACAGTATACTATTTCTCTCATTCTAATTCAGTTTGAAGAGACTGATGTGTTATCAAATTAAATATAATGCTTTTCATTTACAGAATAAATTACAATTAATTTTTTTCTTAATGCTTAAAATTACATGTGCTTCATTGAAATAAGTAAGATGTTTGAGAGATTAGGATCTTAGACCTGTCAAATAATTAGTGTTAGAGTCACTGAAATTTTTTTTATTATTTTAATATGTTTCAAATTAGAAATTAAAGAGAAAAAGTGGATATGAAGAAGTAATGAGATTAAAACAATCCTGTAATCAAAATTGCAGCTCCTTTATTCTGCTATCTATGTAAAGTAATGGAGAAAATGGGAAGATAATTATAAGAACAAGAGGTTTAATAGATTCTAAAATCATAGGATTGGAAATTGCTTTAGAAAATCCCTCTGCCTTGAGAATTTTGAATGAAATATGGCTTTCATTTGCTTTTGGATCAGGAAGGTGCAAAACAATTATATTTTTGGGTGATTAGGGGAAGGGGCAAGGAAAATAGGAATGATCCATACTCTTCTATCTTGGCTGTCATCAGAAAACCAGTTTTGAAAATTCTTATTTAATTTATTTTAATTTTTCTAATAGCGTGAAAGTTTGGGCGAGAGAATATCCACATGCAAAGGTGGGAATCAATGCTCAGGTGTTGCTAAAAGAAACGATAGCCTGGGAAGTACTGGTTTGCTTTGCTGGGAGCTTCTGTTTGGTGGATGGCAACGTGCTTTGCAGACTGCAGCACGCTGTGCTATTCCCGTTTCCTGTTATTCTAAAAGAAAAACTATGGCAGAGATATGTTTCATTCTTGTTCAATAATTAAACAGAAAAGAACTTCTTTTGGATTCTTTTGAAGTAATCACAAAGAGTTTTTGAAATCTCAGCAAAGGGAAGAGCACATGTGTTTCTTCTTCTTTTTCTGATTCTATGTCATGGAAAGGATGAAAGAAACTCCTTATGAAGAAGGCTATAGAAACTTTCGACATTTTTTAAGCAAATATGAAAGCTGAGTAGTCACAGGATTAGTTCCTTAAGAATGCATACCTACAATTTAAAAAGCTAGAGAAGCTTTTGAGGGGAACTGACCTGAAGCACCAGAATGTAAAATTCTAGAAAAGGTCTAAACTAAAAATTTGAACTATTAAGAAAGTAATACCTGATCAAACTCTGTATGTAATATTAAGACTGAAAAGGATAAAAAATAGTTAATGTTGAATGAGAAAGATACTAATCCATTTTTGCATGTCATATTCTTTAAAAATCTTTTTTTAAGTTATGTGCTTTACTGCTTATCATTTATTTTATTAAGACATTTAAATGAATTTATAACATGTATTAAAAATGATAATCAGTATTTATTTTTACATCAGCTGTAAAGAGCCATGGCACACACACACACGCACACACACACACACAGAGTCCTTTGGCTTATATGTTTTTGGCCACGGATGAGGACACTGCTAGTATAAATAACCAAATTATGATAACAAGAAAATATGTAAGAGGAGAAAAATGTTTCCTGAATGCCAACACTGAAAACGCGAATCTCAGTACAGGTATTTGCGCAAAAAGAAAAGTCCAGCATACTGAATGCTTCTGGCTGGCGTCTGCCCTCCATCCTTTGTGCAGCCATTCTGATTGGTCACTGCCTATGTCATTCCGATTTTTTACATTTTGTGATATAGTTCATGGTAATATATACAATTATAAAGCGACAGACAATACTTTAGAGTGTTTCAGAGTTTTCAAAAGTTTACTTCCATATATGATAGCCTAGAAAAAGACCTCCTAGCATATTTACAAGAATATTCAACATAGCATTTTTTGTAATGGGAAAAAAAGGAACAACCTAAGTGCCCATCAATAGGGGAATTAATAAATTCTGGTATACCCTCCTTTTGATATACTGTGCAACACTAAAAATGAATGAGGTAGATTTGTTTGTATTCTCACATAAAATTGATAAGATACAGTCTTTATTGAAAAAAGTTTCAAAAAATATCTACAGAATATTTTTTTGTGTAAAAAAATGCAAAACCAGAGAAATTAGTACGCCTATTAGTATAAATAAATGAATGCAGAGAAAAAAGTCCTGGATGAAACACATCAAACCCATGACAGGGATTACCTCTATTGATGGTACGTGATACAGGAATAGAGGGTTGGTTACCGAAAGGGACTGGGTGAGTCTATTCTTTCTTCCTGCCCTAGCAGTTACATGTGGTTCTTACTGCCTAATGAATGCATACCATGTATTTTTCAGAAGACATAAAGGGTTTAATAAAACAAGGAATAAATTGATATATTACAAAGCTAATTTGGGATATTGGAACAAAGGATCCACTGAATATAAATGTCCTTATTCTGGTGAATCAGCATTCTGGATGTTAGAAAGATGGATTGAACCATGGATATGGCAAAGGAGAGATGTTAATAATAACCCTTGGCTATAACAGTTTTTCTGTAAAAACCCTGGCCTACTTGCCCCTGTTAACAGTGCATAAACTTTTTGGTTATATGCTTATGTGCTCTCATGGAACTGTGGTTTTTCTATAGGTTAGATAGCGAATTAATTCTTGTCTCCTAATAGACAATAAGCCTTAGGAAGGAAGGGACCATGTGTGTTTTCACTTGCCTGTATACATGCACAATGCCTGGTTGAATCAATGAATGAAATAAATGAATGCAATAACTGAATTTACACAATAGGGGAAAAACAAAGACTTTTAAATGAAATTTTGCTTAATTCTTCTATTATCCCAGAAAATAGAGACTAAGCCACTTTGTAAATCGCAGAACAATTTAAATGTCATTATTGTTGTTTTAGTGAAAATAATGAAAGTAAGTATCTGCAATATGCTGGTGATTAGTCTACAAATAAAGGATATGACAACGATGAATGAGCTGCGCCACAGAAAGCTGAAATCGCCACAAGGAATGTTACCCTGGGGACCTTCCACAAAAGTGACCAACTGCACCCTAAAGCTAAGGAGGCTGTGTGATTGTGATACTATTGCTGATGTCCCAGCTTTGATGTATTACTTAGATGCCACTGGCATAGCCATAGTAATGACTAATGCTATGAACCAACCCTTAAGTAGAGCTTACTATGTTCCAGGCAGTCTTCTGAGATCTTAACGTGTATTAACCAATCCATTTGCTCCCTAGGTAAAGAGGTAATACTTATTGTAGGAAAGTTGAAATTTTAAAGGACTAAATTTCTAATTACTCTTAATGAATATTTCATTTTAATACTTATAAAGTTATTTTGTTCTTGGAGGATTATGTTGAAATTTGGTTTTTTTTTTTTTTTTTGGTGAGGAAGATTGGCTCTAAGCTAACATCTTTACCAATCTTCCTCTATTTTGTATGTGGGATGCTACCACAGCATGGCTTGCTGAGAGTTGGGTATGTCCATGTCCAGGATCCGAACCGGCACACTGCAGGCTGCTGAAGCAGAGTGTGTAAACTTAACCACCGTACCACTAGGCTGGGCCTTACATCGAATTTTTCTTAAGATCAGTCTGAGAGGGCTTGTTTTTTTAATAGAATGCAGGACATATTTATACGTTTTCATAAATAATAGATTTGGCCTTGCTTTTGCCATGTTTTATAATTTTGGGTTTTTGTTTGTTTGCTTTTATTTTTCCTACTCTGCTGTTGCCTTAGTTTTCCATGTTTCACTGTATGGGTTATATTTTAATTTTTTTAAAGCTTCTATATTTATTTGGAAGATATACATTTTATTTTTACTTCTGCTAATGGTTACCTTTTAGTTTATGACATACATAATTCAATCTATATTTCTTTAATTTTCAAAGATAAGTACAAAAGGATAACATTCACTGTCCTTGATGCTGCCTAGAGAATTTAGCAGGTAGGCCAAGGTCATGCCACATTCTAATCTTTGTTAATTGTCTGTAGCTGTAGATTCAACACATTATTATACAATCATTATTTTTACCCTGTAAATCCTTTTGGTTAGTTCTTCTTGGTTTACCACTGGAACTCATAACCAGTGCTACAAATGCAATTCATAGCCAAATCTGTAAGCATATTTTGTCATTTAGTAATCATATTTGTTTAGTAACAGCAAGACATATGTTTATATATATTGAATAGTTTTAGATACCAGATACAGTGTTATGTGAACTATTTCATTGTCTATTCACTATAATTCTCTGAGGAAGTAACTATTTTTATCTTCATTTTCATAAAGAAGGACCTCAAATTCAAATTCAAAATTCAAGAAGCTTTTCTGCACCCACCTCCTCCAATGTTGCATTTCAGCTTTTAAACACATAGTTATGAAGCACATAGTAGGCGATAGACAATCTGTTGGACAAAACGGTGAGTCCGTGCCCTCATTGCCCAAAATCTGACGTTGAAGAGGCTCAATCAAAGAAACAATGATGCTAAAGAGCGGCAAGTCTTATGCCAGAAGAATTACCAAGTGCTAAAAAAGCTCCTGACAAGGGCTGCACCTACTCTGGGCATCAGGGCAGGCAATGCAGACAGAGGACCTTTTGTGCAGAGACCTAAAAAGTGAGGAGTTAGTTTGGTAAGTAAGAAACTGAAAGAAGGTGAATATGGCTAGAAAGTCAGATTATCATTTTTGATGGGAAAAAAATGAAAATGACAGATTTAAAGAAGAAAGAGGGAGGAGAAATAAGTCCCAAGATGTGCCCATAGGTTAGTTAATAGAACTTGCCTTCGCCATGGACTTTTGCTTTTAGCTCGTGGAATTTGTCTTTTTAGTTCAAAGAGCTGTTGCTGGTTTGTGTCTTTTTGTATCTGTCCATGGGTATTAGCATGTGACGTTTAAAGCAGGCATATCGAGCACTGGAAATCCACTGTCATGTTATTGTGAAATTTAAAGTGAAAATTTAGCTTCTAAAAGTATTTGCTGTGTTGAAACAGAAATTCTAAGAAGCCAGCTCTGAATTTACATTTGTTGAGCTGTTGGAAATGATGAGGAGCTCAGCGGAGCTCAACCTCCCATCAGGTTATTGACATGTTCCTGTTAGTTTGTGAGGGACAGTCTCTGAAAAAGTCATTGGAATATTAATGAAAGTTTTATGATGAGACAAAAATCCCATAACTAGAACAAAAAACATGCGTTGACCAAAAATAATGGTGGGATATAACTTCCATGGCTACTAAAATATTATTCTGGTTTTTGTTAAGCTGAGAAGCGAAATAGATATCTTGTAAAGAGGTGAGTGGAGTTTAACCCAGTTACATTGGTTTAAAAGGAGCACAAATCTCACTTTTTCACTTTCTACTATCAAAAACGGTGAACTAGGGCTGGCCTGGTGGCGTAGTAGTTAAGTTTGCACACCCTACTTCAGTGGCCCAGGGTTCATGGGTTTGGATCCCAGGTGCAGACATACACACCACTCATCAAGCCATGCTGTGACAGCGTCCCACATATAAAATAGAGGAAGATTGGCACAGATGTTAGCTCAGGGACAATCTTCCTCACCAAAAAAAATCCAAAAAACAAAGGTGAACCAAATGAATCTTAAATCTATGAGATTAAACCTCTAGTGAGAGTATTTGCCCTATAAACATGATATAAGTGAAAAATGATCAGTAAAGAGCATGATATACATAAATATTCTGCAAATACAATGATTTAGCAAGGGTAGAAAGGATGGACCCTAACGTCTTTGGAGATTTAAAACTAACAAATGTACTACACAGAGATCAACTGCCTCCTTTCAAGTATTTATATATATATTTTAGCTTAAAACTGAGTCCATAGACACAGTAATTGAAAGTCTGACTTCAGAGAAGTGATAAAAATGAGGTAATGGATATTACTTGTGTAATGAAAACCACAGATACGCTCATGTCACTTTCTCACTTTCCACCAAAATCACAAGAAAGCAAAAACCAAAATAAACAACAATAACCTCAGACGTCAAGGAGAGAAATTCTTGGGAGTAGAAGTGGTGATGGAAACAGAGGTGGAGCCGTGTAGTGTGCTAACACCTAACGAGGGAGTTTCAAAATTTTGGAATTAGACAAAATATTCTTCTGAGAGGTGGATAGGGTAAGAGTTTGTGGACGATTTATAAATACTTTTCTTCAGAATTTTGGTAAGTTCCTGGTATGTATTTTCCCTTATATGAAATGAAATTTCCTTTACTGAGAGTACACCAGGCACATGATAGTCACTAAATCTGAAGCAGAGGCATGATTAAGGGCATGGACTTTGGATTTAGACACCCTAAGGTCCTAGCTCTGTCATTTATAAGCAAGCACTTTACTCATCCATCTCAGTTTTCTCCTGTGTTAAAACAGAAACAAAAATGTCTAGCTCTCAGATTGTTTTCAGGGTTAATACAGAGTGTATGTAAAGATCTCAGCTCAGTGGCATGTGTAGACCCTACAAAAATGATTAGATAATGAAGACGCCAACCATGACTAGGGAATAACGATGATGATGTAGGAAGAAAGCTTCAATTAAGAGAAGTTATATGATCATCCTTTCTTTTTAAATGGTTGCTTGGTATTCTTCTTGAGTTGGAAATAATTAAAAACTAGAAGTGTCAACCTTGAGATGACAGCAAGAGCTGCCGCATTCAGTAAGAGAATGTCTCAGGCTGGGGAGGCGCCCTCAACATCAAGTAATTTTCAGTTGAACTCCTGTTAGGCAGTCAGACCCCAGAGCAAGTAACTGAATCATGGGCCATCAAATCTGGGAAGTTTCCTCTTCATGGCTGGTCTTTGAGCCACAGCTGCTATTTGCCTCCTTCTAAATCCTCTTTCCTCCAGAAATAATTTATCCACTTGGCCTCCAGGACACTTTTCTCTCTTGGTTTTCCTCCTTTCTTATCAACTACAATTTCTCAGTCTCCTCTGCACAATTATTTTTTATACTCTCAACCTCTAAGTAATGGAATGCCTTAGGACTCCTTTCTTGGAATTCTTCCTTTTTTTATTCTGCACTCACTCCCTAGGTGAGCTTATCTAGCCAGGTGTTTCAAATATATATTATATCCTGATGCCTCTCATATTGACATCTCAGCCCTGACTTGTCCCCTGAACTCCAGGTTCCTGTCTCCAGCCATCCACTCCGCATTTCCACTTGTATATCTAGTCAGCATCTCAAACTTAACACAGGAAAACGAGAGTTCTGCTCCAAATATTACTCATCCACCCAACCCCTGTCTTTCTTAACTCATTAAATTACAACTCTATTTTTCAATTACTCCATTCCCAACACTTGGATTCATCCTTGATTGGTATTTTTTCCCTCATACCCTAAAGTCAACCCACCAAAAAATTCTATCAGTTTTATGTTCAAACATATCCATAAGATAAACACTTTTACAACTTCTATCCCACTCTTATCCCCCCTCCCTCAGGCCCAGGCCATCACCTTCTCTCTCCTGCGTCACTAATAGAGCCTCTGAAGCAGTCGTCCTGAGCAAACCTTGCCCCACCACCATCTATTCCCTAAAGAGCAACCAGAATAACTTTAAAAAATAAGTCAGAAGATACCTCTTCTCTGCTCAAAACATACAGTTTTCAACGTCATCCAGAGTAAAATTGACCCACATTGACTGTGTCCTCCATTTCCTATCTGACTCACTTCCTGTCCCTTTCTTCTTGGTTATTGTTTGCCAACTATATTGCTTTCCTTATTGTTCCTCTAACGCTCCAAGTATGTTCCCCCCTCAGGATCTTTGAACTTATTCATAGCTCTGTCTAAAATGGCATTCCCCCTAAATGTCCAGAGACTTGCCTGCTCAATTCATTCAGGTCACTTCTGCTCACATCATCATAGAGGACTCCTCCACCCAGTCCATTCTTAATAGCACACCCTCCATGCCTTTACTCCCTTATATTGAGCTATTTTGCTTCTCAGAATATAACATATTCTAGGTTGTTTATTACTTTGTCTTTTTTGGTATGTTACTGATACCTAGAAAAGTGCCTTTCTCATGACGGGAGAGAAATAAATATTTATTAAATGAGTGAATGCTTGAAATAGAATAGAAGAGGGCAGATTTATTCTACTAGTGGGAAATGGTATCTTCCAGTCCTTGGCTAGAATCTTTGGAACAAAAGCTAGGTTGGCTAGTAAGTACTTGATCTAGTACCTATGCCTAGTAAAGATCCTATAAACACCTGATTTAAACTAGGCTGCTTTATGGTTTAAAATGTCAATACCTTATGAGACATTTCCTCCTAAAGCCATGCTCTTCTCAGTCAAAGGGAGTTTTTAGGATCATTTTTATAAAGAAAAAGTGCCCCCAACACTACCCCAAAAATGGGGGTAAAGTTTTCTTAAAAATGTATTCATGTCATTTCTGGGACAGAAGGCAATTCGACCACACATTAAAATAAGATTTTTAGAGCCAAGAAATTCTCTTCTTCCTTCTCCCTGAGGTCTCTGCTCTCCCTTCCAGTAAGATCTCTTGGTATAAGCCTGGCTAAACAAAGTAAACTGTACATATATTAATAGGAAAACAGCTGTTGAGCTGTTGCAAGAGCAATATCACCAACTAATATTAGGGCAATATATTTCAGTCTCTGCAGACACAGAGCTTCTCAGTTCACCTTTGCATTATAACATTTGCACATTCATAAAAAAGGGGGAGGGGAAGGTATTCAAACCAAGAATTGGAGCTCTTCAGAGAAGACTGAGCTAGGATTCAGATCATTCACCCTAAAAGGGAAAATAACAGAGTCAAGAGCTCGTTAACCTGTATTTGTACAGTCTTTTTGCTTATTTTCTTGTTTGTTTTAACCAATATTATTGTCCAGACAGGGATCCATGGGTCTTGTACCGGTGGCACCAACTCTGTTAGCAGCTTCCCTGGCTGGGCTCCTCTGATCTCCCACCTTGGAAGGCCTGTCTTGTTTCCTCTCCCTCTGCCTCCATCTCTCTCCATCCACCCATTCCAAGCCCTCACTATTCCAATCACCAATCACATTCATTTTGGCCTTCTGTGAAATACGGACTGTTGGTGCCCTTTCCATCACTGCAGCTTAAGCACTCCTTCTATGTGTATGTGCATGTGGATGTGTGTAGTCAGTGTGTGCATGTGAGTGTATGTGTGTGTTTTGTCTCCCCTGATTAGTTTGTAAGGCCGTTGAGAGCAGAGAGTAGGTTTTGTATATCACGTCATCTCTCAAAGAATCTTGTGGTACTGTGTACTCGGTTGGCCTCCACAAAGCCTCACTGGGGAAGTGGGTGTCTGTGAGAGTGGATGCTGCGTGGTGTTCATGTTAAGGAGTCTAAGCTTTGCAATCTGGATCTGCTGCCTACTCGCTGTGTGACTTTTGCCAAATTTGCACACAGTGGGAAATGAAAATGTCTTCCCCAAGGAGTTGTTGAAGGGATTGAAAGAGAGAATGCATATTAATTTGATTAGTTCAGAGCCCAGCAAATACTAAGTTCTTACTAAATGCTGACTTGAAAGTGAGTGACTGAGTATAAAGTTAGTGATGGATTAGGTGTAGTTATTGCAGAACAAGGTGGAGCAGCTAAAGTCTTTGAGGACTTACTCTATCCGTGGTGGTATCGACTGAAAAACAAACAAGGTGCCTGTGGAATCAGACAGACTTGAGTTCAGTGCCACCATTTCTTAACTGTCTGACTTAAAGATATTTTTAAAGACTTTCAGACTTGTATTTTCCTCATGAAAACACTAATACTTACCTCACAGAGAAGTTATGAGGATAAAATGGGAATGTTGCGGGAGATCCCCCAAGGAGTTAATAAATGTGAGTTTGCTAATTTACTTCTGGAGCTGATCACTCCTTGAGCTACAGTGAATGGATTCCATTTCAACTCAGTGCTTGACTCTTCCATCCTGTGGCAGAGACTACTAGCTGACTGCCCAGCTCTGCTCTCCATCTTGGAACACAGAGCAAGACTCCATTTCTTAAGCACCCTTACACTCAATGTGACCAGATGACTGCAATCTCTCCAACAGAATGTAAACAGAAATGCTGCATGCCACTTTCCAGAATGCCTACAAAGGCCTTTCTCTCTTTCTTCACCATGCAGTTGCCTCTCTGCTGGAGGCAGATGATGACAGTGCACATGCGGATGGTAGAGCAAAAAATGGCAGGGAGCCTGGCTTCTTGGATGACCAGATCAAGTTGCTTCACCAATCTGAACACCTCCCCAGGACTCTTACATGAAAAAAATAAACTCTCTTTTCACCAGCCACTGAAAGTCTGGGATCTCTTTGTTATTGCAGACTAGCCTACTGTATTTTAATATACTCCTCTTAGCCTACCCTCCAAATTCTCATGCCTGAAAGTTACCCTGTGATATTAAGCATTCTATGAGTGTGAGCTTTTAACACTATTTCTACTAGCAGCAAATAAAAGTGTCTTATTTTAGGGGTTGGCCCAGTGGCATAGTGGATATGTTTGCCTGCTCCACTTTGATGACCCAGGGTTTGTGGGTTTGAATCCCTGGCATGGACCTACACACAGCTCATCAAACCATGCTGTGGCAGTGTCCTACATACAAAATAGTGGAAGACTTGCACAGATGGTAGCTCAGGGACAATCTTCCTCAAGCAAAAAGAAGAGGATTGGCAACGGGTGTTAGCTCAGGGAGAATCTTCCTCACATACACACACACACAAAAGTGCCTTATTTTTAGACCCGTTAATTCTCAAGGTCAAAAATGTCATATCTTTTCTCTTATTTTTCTAAACAATAATGATAAAAATTTTCATATATTATTGATATTTACTTTGCACCTTTTGAGTATTCTTTGTCATATAATTTGTTAATTTTCTACTGGGTTTTCATCTTATTCTTTTGGAATTTGAAAAGCCTTTACATATAGTCACTATTACGCCTTTGTTATATTTTGTTGTTTTTGTTAACAAATAGTTAAAGATATGTAATCATTATGTTGACCAATCTCTTCTTTATGGCTTCTTCCTTTGATTTTATATTTTAAAAGTCATTCTCAACTCTAGGATTAAATATGCATTTTCCCTGTTTAAAAAAAACAAAGTTATGAGACTGAATACACACTGCACTACCCACACTTGTTTTCTGGGCTGCCATCTCACCTTGCCTCCCAATGTATTTAGCACTGATCTCTAGCAGCTTTTTAAAATCAGACAACTTTATCTTACTTAGTCACTTTCCTTTTATTTCTAATTAAGCATTTGGGATCTAAGCGATCTGAGGAATATTTTCCTCTCTAATATTTTAACTTTTATTCTGTCAGTATATCTCTCATATCTCTTTAAGTTCTCTGTTTAATTTATTAATGTTCTTACCAATGCTTTGAAGATTTCATTAACATGCTGTTTACCCCTTCAGATGCTATTAGTGAAGATGATCCAGTAAAACAGAGTTAAAATGATCCCCATATCTGATCAGCCAGTCTGCACAGCCCAACCTGACACTCGTCTACGTTATATTCATCCCATGTTTGCTCTATTCAGATATTTAAGATCTACATATTCAGCCAATTTACATTAATTTAGCTATCAAGATTTCATGAGATGCTGTATCCAGCACTTTACTATGTGCACTATCAAGACACAAGATCAAATAATCATCTACCACAGTCCCTTTAGCTAATATAATCTTTGTGATTTCAGCCAAAAAGTTTCTAGTTAGTCTAATCTGTTTTATTCTTTGTGAATCTAGGCTATTTATTGCCAGTGGCTCTGTTCTCTCAGAGTTGGATTATCTCCTAGGAGCAGTATGGGTAAATTTTCTTCATTATAGGGCTTGGAATGAAATATTGAGACGGTCAGGAGTTTAGCAGGAACCACTTGAACAGAGAAGTAATGTAATTCCAATATCAATCAATTAATCAATCAATCACCCAACAAGTTTGTATTGAATCAACCATGGGCACTGTCCTAAGTGCTAACGGGGGTGTAGACAAATAAAATATAGACTGTTTGAGTCAGGGTTCTTTTGGTTGCAAGTCACAGAAGCACAACTCAAGCTAGATAAAGCACCAAAGAGGATTTATTGGAAGATTCTGGGTTAGCTCGTAGAAGTGAAGGAAACAATATTATAGCCATGAACCAGGAACTTCAAAAATAAAATTAAATAAAATTAAAACCTGGGCTTTGATGACTTGAAGTCACATCTCTCTTTCTTTCTGCTTCTTGTCTTTGGATGTCAGTTTCATTCTCGTTTTCCACATAGCAGGGAACATTTTTTAGTCAGGGTTCTGCAGAGAAACAGAACCCGTAGGATGGAGAGATGTATATACATATATATAGAGAGAGAGAGAGAGAGAGAGAGATCTATCTCTCTCTATAGGTATACGTACACACAGACAGGAAGAGAGAGACAGATTTATTATAAGGAATTGACTCACCTGATTATGGTGGCTGGCAAGTCCCAAGATCTGCAGAGCGAGTCAGCAAGCTGGAGACCCAAGAGAGCTGATGGTTTAGTTTCAGTCTAAAAGCTAACAGGCTCAAGACCCAGGAAGAGCCACAGTTTCGGTTTGAGTCAGAAGACAGGAAAGAAAGCCAATGTCAAGTTCAAAGGCAGTCAGGCAGGAAGAATTCTCTCGTACTTAGAGGAGGGTCAATCTTTTGTTCTATTCAGGCCTTCAACTAATTGGCTGGAGCCCATCCACATTAGAGAGGGCAATCTGCTTTACTCAGTCTATTGATTTAAATGTTCATCTCATCTAAAAACACTCTCACAGGAACACCCAGAATAATATTTGACCAAATATGTAGGTGTCCTGTGGCCCAGTCAAGTTGATACATAAAATTAACTATTACAGAACATATCCACTGTCAGTTAGGAAGTCTCATCCTAATGGCTTGAATCCCAAAGAGACATGACATCTTCTCTTTCCTTCCAGGCCCAATTTAGAAAATCCTAGAAAAAATTCTTATTACTTACTCTATAGACAAATCACCATGACTTCCAGGATATAGCATTATAATTAGTCCAACCTCGGTCACCTGGCTATTTTTGTGATTGGAGGGATGTGGTAGAATATTTTAACTAGTAATTTTGATCCCCCAAAGAAATATATAATTAAAAATTGGCAAGAGTCAGTTTCTCAAAAGAGAGAGAGATGGAGTGCGAAGGTGAAAACACAATAAATAGCCACCATCCAGTTTATGTGCTCAAAGAGCTTGCAAGCTATTTAGAGGAACAAAGCCAAGACAGTGATTCATAAGCCACATATAATGATGAACCCCACGTTGATATATCCAAAAAAGTTCATAGTGGTTCATAGAATAGAGAAGTCCAGAAAAGCAGTTATAATCAGAGAGAGCTTCATAACAAAGGTAGGATTCAAACTGGGTCTTGAAAGATGAGATGTAGGTAGAAAGATTAGTCAAGGCCGTTGAGGTGAGGACAGTGAGGAGAGAATGAGCATGACAAGCTAGTGAGGAGAATTTCTAGAGCAGAAAGAAGGGAATGTAGCACTGTACAGTCAGTTATGGAGGGACCAAGGAACCACTTGAACAAACATATCCCCAGAACATCCCCCTGTTAACCTTCTCCCCTACATCTTGTATCAGACCCAAAATATTTTTTCTACCTCCTTTCTTGGTTGAAACTTGGTGTTCCTTAAAGGTTCATTTCCCCTTTAGCTAGAGTGAATATCTGCTTTACCATCAAGACAGAGATTCTTCTGGCTTGAACTGGTAATGGACTCAGCATTCTTCTCATTTCTTATGTGACTTCTAAATCATCATTCCTTTATTCTCCAGTAAAACTCCCTAGTCTTTTGAGATTCATGACGTTAGATCATTGCTGCCTTTTTACTAACTCACTTCTCCCTAGCTGTGGCTCACCAGAGACTTTGAAACAGTCTCCACAGTCCTCTTTTCCACCCCAAGTTCAGTAACATCATAAGCCCATGTGTAGTATCCATGAAAAAGTTCTAAACTCATAGTTTCCTGTTGTATTCATCTCTAAAGATCTTTGTCTACCTTTTATTTCACTCTCCCATTACTATGGTCGTTCTCTAAACTTGTAACCACCAAGAATAGACTAGGCCATTTTACAGTCTTAAATGCAATGAGGTATCTTAAGCCTCACCAGTAGATTTTCTCTATCTAGAACTTGGTTCATCTCCCTTTTTCCAGTTGTAAGGGATGTTGCGTCTCTTGTGTTCTAAGCCAATTCTCCACTTTTATCCTTGACTCTGACTCTACACTTGCTCTCCGCGACTTTAATCCTGATCTCTTCACCTTAACCTTAAGTATCTTCTACATTTTCTTTTTTAGGGTTCTTCTTTGTAGCTTATAAACATGTTTAAAATTTTCTCCCATTGACTCCACAAATCTCTCTTGTTATCATACTTTAAAATATATACACAGCCTATTCCTCATTCTTGATTTCTAATTCCCTCCTAAATCCTGCTGCAGTTTTCCTTATTGTCGAATCTGATGGACTTGTTTCATATCATAACTTAATAAACTTCTGCATTTGACACTTTTATTATTATCACTTTGCGCCACCATACTCTCTTTGGTTCTTGATCCTCCCTATTTATTTTATGGTTAATTTGTGAATTCTTTTCTTAATTTTGATATTCTCCCAAGTCATGACTCTTTCAAAATTTCTTGAGTGATCTCATCCCCTTCCACAGCTTCACCTTCCACTTATGGGCTAATGATTTTGAAATCTACAAATCTACAACTTCATTCTAGAACTCTGCTCTGAATTAAACCCAGATATCCAGTTTTTTTTTTTTTTCACAGATATTTCTATCTGGGTATGCCTTTAATGCTTCAACATCAATAAGTACAGAATTGAATTAATTACCTAAACTTGCTCCTCCAATAATATCCTCCTCAGCTTCAAGGTTCTCAACCATCCAGTCAGCCTAGTTAGAGAGCTGAAAATCCTTCTTGAATCCTTCCCTTTTTTCACTGCCATACTCAGTTGTTCAACAAGTATTATTAATTAAATATCCAGAATATTTTGAGATTTATTTCCTAGTGCGAAGCCCTCGCCTCCCCCCTCCCTTTGCTAGTTAGGCCTTTGTTAACTTTCTCCAGGACTGCTGAAACAGCCTTCTGAATGTCTCTTTAGTTTTGATTTTATCCACTAACTCATCCCCCAAATTTACCTTTCCGGTAGCAGGTGGAGGGAGTTACGTAAAATTCACACATGACCACTTCCTCTCTTTTGCCTTTTATATCCTTCAATGAACAGTCTGGAATGCCCCTTCTCCTTTATGTCACTTATTCTATTCATTTCTTCAGACGTAGTTCAGATATCACTTTGTGCAAGAAGTCTCTCTCATTGTCTCTTGATTGGGTTAGGTACCTGTATCAGTCACATCAGCACAGGAAACGGAAGCCACTCTAGGCATTTTGAGTAAGAAGGAATTTAATACTAGAAATATGATGATTATATCACTGCCAATTTCTGTGCTAGTCAGGAAAATCTACGTTATGCTGTAGAAACAACTTAACCTCAAAACCCATGGCTTAGCATAACAAAATATTGTCATTTTTCCCTCACTACGATGTCCATCTTGGGTCAATAGGGAATTTACTCTGCTTTACATAGTCACTCAGAGACCTAAGCTGACAGAGAGTCAAATATCCTATACCTGTGCCAACTGGAACTTCTGGTCTTCTCGGTTGCCACAGCAGGGGAAGAGAGAGTCTGGAGGATTTCACACGGCATATCATTTCTTATCCTGAAAGTAACACTTCTCATGTTTGTTTATTTCATTGGCTGGGACTGTTCACATGGTCTCATTTAACTAAAAGAGTGCTGGGATGTGCAGTTTTCCCTATGCCCAGATAAAAGCGACTAGATATTGGTGAGCATTGCTTTCAAGATGTAGAAACAGAAGCTCAAGAAGGTTAAGTAATTGCCCCACATTTGCACAGTTAATACTTGGCAGAACTGGGGTTCAAGTTGTATTATTATTCAAAAGTGTCTGCTGCTCCTCTCTGTTGGTCTCTGCCTATTACATTCTTCCCTGAATGAAAATGATAGTTCCAGCCCTTCTGACATTAGCCTTGCCTGGCTGAGTGGAAATAACACGTGTCACTCCCAAACAGAAGATTTAGCAGGCATCGCATGATTTCCTCATTCTGCTTTTCTGTCTGCCACAAGAGGGGCAATTTCCCAAACAGAAGCTGTCCCTTCAACCTGCAGTGAAGAGTAGAGGGAGCAGAGCTTCAGGCAACCTGCAGGCAACAATAACATGAGTAAGATATAAATTTGTGTTGTTGTAAGCTCTTGAGATTTTTCGGGTTGTTTGTTACCTTAGCTAAACTAGTAAAATCGAACTTATACAAATACTGAAGAATTCACAAAATTCAACCCAAAATTGAGCACCTCGGATTCAGAAAGGACTGAAATCTAGATAACTATAAGGAATTTTAGTCAGGGCCCATGGAGAAACTCTACATGGCTTTGAAATTAGAATGATTTATATCAAACTCCTTCTGATTGTTATGTCTTTCTGACCAAAATCCAAATTCCCAAGGGACAGAGAGTGAGAGCCTGACTGGGCCAGAATGGTCACATGCCTGTCTACTCCTTTCTCAGGGAGAGTGAGGTCGGTGGAGGGCAGACCCAAATAGCTGGCAGTTCCACTGGGACCACATGGAATGGGGAAGTGGTGACTCTCCAAAGCAAAGCAGGATGCTGACATCCAGAAAGAAGGGAAGAGATGGCTTCCCTAACAGCAGTCCAGTAGGATAACAGTAATTACTCATCACTAGCATGTCCCCTTTGTCCTTTCTTCCTCTCTCCTTCGTAACCAAAGGAAATCATCTTCCCATGCTCTGCTTCCCGAACCAAGCATCCTTAATGACCTTGTAGAAGTCTTTCATTTGGCCGTGCCCAGCTTCCCGTCCCCTCTGCTCAAATCAACAGGAAAAAATAAAGATAATCTACATTAATTTGGTTGCAGTTGTTTTAACATCCCCTGAAACCTTGAAGTTCAGCAGTACTGGGCCAGCTTGAAGAAAACCTTTCTGACAGGAAAGCGAGTTTCAAAAAAAAATGTTCCCCAGTTTGCTAGGCTTATAAGCCTAGGGCAAGTTTAATTAAACTCAATGGAGCATTTTAAAGTGAAGAAAAAATTAGGACAGCAAGAAAAACGTGTTGATTGTTTCCTAATTATGCTGTGGACTTTCTCTCTAATGCATACCCCCTCCTTCCTCTCCCTAAATAAAACAACTGGCACGTTAAGTTTGCACATAGCAGATTACATCTCAACCATGCCTTCTGCCTCAGCCAGGCACGGTGCGGCCCACTCCACCGCTGGGCGTGCCTCTCAGACACTTTCATGGTTTTGTTGTTTCATAGAGATACTTAATCAAAAACAAACAAAAAAAAAGAGAGAGAGAGAGAAATGCAAGGAACACATTAGATTCCAGCAGTTTCCAGCCATTTTGTCAGCGAGGAACCTTTGATTAGCCCCTCCCCCCAACATGGACGCCTTATTTTAAATGATTTCGCCTACTGAACAATCTGTGTTTTTAAAGACATGATTAATTTACTTTCTTGTTTTTACTCACAAGAGATGCGTATTAACACCAACTGATCTTCTTTTCAGAGGAGGATACCATACACTGGTATAATTATATCCAAAAGCAAAAAAAAACAAGACCAGAAGTCATAATCGACTCATTTCACTAGCAATGGCCTACTATGAGCCAGGCGCTGTGCGTGCAGTGCTTTGTTAGGAGTACGTAGGTGATCTACATCAGGATTTGAGACGGAGTATAGAGACTCAGGGGCTCTGGATCCCATGGTTGGGAATCTGCGTGCTGGAACATGTAGTGACTGTTAGCTGTTCAAGACTCCCAGAGGACAGCCAAGGAGAAGATTGTAGGTGCGGACACAAAGGGAAAGGATCATTTCAGGTAAAACCCTTAAGCCAGGGACTAGTAGTACATGAAAAAAAATCAGTATGTATCTCAAATGGTGCTGTAAAATTCTTTTAAAAGAAATAAAAATAGTTAACATTTAAATAGCACTTACTGTGAACCAGCTACTACTGTAAACAGTTTACACATATTAACTAACTTTATCATCTTGGCATTCCATAAAGTAGAGAGAAGTTACCTGGTGGGCGCAAGGTCACACAGCCAGTTAGTGCCAGAAGCAAGATTTGGAGTGACGTAGTCTGGCTTTTCACCTGGTGATTAAGTTTGCACTTAGAAGACTGCTAAGGAAACATGAGCTACTAGAGAAAAATGCAGGAAGCACGCTCAAGTCAGCAGTTCCCAATGTTCTCAGCACAAGGACCGTTGGCTCCTTCTTTTTGCCTACATGGACTCTTGCACTTTGAAAGATATTGACTACTGCCTCACAAAAGGCAGGGAGGCTCAAAATGAAATTAATTTCACTCTATTTTATTTAAAAATAAATACTTCATGTCGAATTTTGGAAGACTCTGGAAGAACGTATGTCAGGAAACTACATTAAATAATTCAGGGCTCAGACTGTCCCCAAATTTAGGAAGCTGGGTTAAGTTGAACTATAAAGTCACTTTGAATCTGAGATATTAGATAGGCTTCCTGTTGAAGTCTGTAGTACTGTCTCTCAACCTTTTTACTGCTCAAGAAGGGTGCCCTAAAGTGACAACTCTCAACTTTTGGGGTAGAAAACTTGGAGTACCCTTAGGTGGTATCTTAGAATCTCTAAGGGAATATGCAGAATTTGGAGAAAACCTCCGAGGAATTCTGAAATGCCTAAAACTGGGCCTGGGGAGGAGGTTTCTCCCTACCACCTCCTCCACAGCACCCAGAGCCCAGCGGAGAATCGCTGGACTCAGGTCACCAGATAGTTGTCAGCTCTTCTTCCTCTCCATCCAGCTGGTGTGGAGTCCTTGGTGAGCGCTGACTATAGCCAGACAACTCAACCCAAATTACAGCCTTAAAAATGCATATGGTAGCAAGTTCTGGAGTTAGGATAGAGTAACAGAAAAAGAATAGGCTGAGAGTGAATGGTAATGCAGCTCTCGTACAACTGACTGCGAGTGTGGTCAACTCACAGGGCCTCCCTGAGCTTCAGCTTTCCTCACCTGTCAAATGTGGACATCTTGCCAAAACATGTCTACCATCTATTTTCAACTCTAAATTTATTTGACTCTGAAATACCAGGACAAGTTGCACTCTAGAACCTAAAATAAATACAACAGTTACCAGGTTTGGCGCTCTAAGTGGATAGTCTCTGACAGCGATAAAGCAAATTCTCTAGCCTGATATTTGAGGCCTTGAAAATGTTGTCTCCTTCTTTTTGCCCTTCCATCCTACTCTTCAAATGATTCTGTTTTATGTTATTGGAGCTCCCCTTAGACCTTAGCACATTTAAAAACATATTTTGTCTTCCGTTTGCTAGAAATCTATTCATTTCCTATAACTCTTTAATCTCCATTTTCAAAATCTTATCCAAATTTCATGGAACAGTCAAATGTTACTTTCCTCTTTAGACCTTCCCAGATTAGATTCGACTTCTGAGCAGAAGTGACTCTCACTCTGCTACAGTCTTTTCATTTGATCTCTCATCTTGAATGTAGGTTGTGGTGCCCTATAGCAGAGTTCAGGTTTCTAAACCTCAGCACTATGGTATTCAGGGCTGGATAATCCATCAATATGGGGCCTGTCCTATGCACTGTAGGACGTTAGCAGCATCTCTGGCCTCCAATCTCTAGATGCCAATAGCACCACCTCACCAGTTATCTCCCCTGGAGGCAAAATGATCACTGGTCTAGATATTTGTATATATGTCTTAGCTTCTCTTTCCCACTAGACTGAGCTCAGTATGTGCTAACATGAATATTTGTAGAAGAATTAATAAATCATTATCGAATAACCATTTGTATAATGACTGGATTTCTGTCAAATCATTACAATTCAGCTATTTGTTCTATTCAGTCTGGAGTTAAAAGAAGAGGCAAACATTAGTGGTGGTCAGCTGGAAAGACTCTTGGCACACTGATATTTCCTGAAGTTCCTCTCAAACTTGCACTCCGCCCTCACTCCAGCAGTGAGGGATAAGCAGCTGGAAGGTGTTCTATGATTTCCCATCAGATCCCCATGAACACTTGCCTCTTTCCTAGTTGCCCATGGAGTGGAGGGAGGTTGGCCCCTTCTTCAAGAGACAGTGCCTTTGTAATTATGGTGCTAGCCAGGGCTGAGAACAATATCAGGGAATAACAGTATCAGGTGGAGGAAAGGGGCAGAGGGGAAAAGGCTGTAGCTCAGGAATCAGATTCAGAAGAAAGGCCAGGCCTAGAGAGACCATCCTTGCTAAAGCAAATTCATTTGTCTCCATGGAGGTTGTGCCTCTAGCATGTGGTGAGGTATTTCAAAGTAGGGTTTGTTCTTGGATGAGAAGACCTTCTGGACTTAAAAAAAAAAGTTAAGGAGCTGGAACGGGGAGAGAGCGTGCGGTAGGGGGTGGTTGAGCAATGCATGTTGGGTTGGGCCCCAGTAAAGCTCTTTCATGGTCAGGGCCCATGGGGCGATGGGAAGGTGGCAGGTACCAGGTCACCAGGAAGGCAAAGTTCTCTCTCAGAGACGCAACTGAGTTTCAAGCACCTGCCAGCAACTGGGACCAAGAACAGAGGCAGAGCGCAGAGCAAAAGCTGACAGGTTGTATGTCTGTATCTCTGATGGGATTTGAATTCTAAAAAATGCCAGCTTGTTGAGTCAGCTGCTGTTTTGGATTATTGTCTCCCTTCTATTAGCAAAGATAATTGAGAGCTGACTTAGGAATCTTTGCAGCAAGATTGATGCCTGTTCTAAACCCATTGCCTCTTTTCCTTTCAGCTTCAAGCTCAGTCGCTATCAGCTTCTTCCAGTGCTTCTCTTAACTAATAGTTTTATAGATTGCTCCTGAACATCATTCAATATTCTTCTGTATTAATAATATAACAACACAATAACAGAGACAATAGCCACCCCACCACAACAGGCAAACATTTCAGAGTACTTTCTATGTGGAAGATGTCATGCAGAGGCTTTATATATATTATTAATAACTCTTCTTATGATAACCCTATGAGCCATTATTCTCATTTTGAGGTTGAGGGAGCTAATGCCTAAATAGTTTAATAAATGCCTGATGTAACACAGCTGATAATTGGGTAGATCTAGGACTTGAATCCAAATCTATCTGGTTCTAAAAACTGTGCTCATAATCAGGAGATGATACTTTTCTCCGTGGTTCCTAGCATAGTACTTTTGATAGGGAGTTATTTCAGTGAAGAACACAGCAATAGTAGAAAGATGCCCCAAAATATCGCAGTGTCATGCTATTGAGGCCTCCCTAATGCTGTCCCTTTTTCTAGTGTCCAAACCGTACCCTGTCCGCCATAGTAGATGTTCCATACATGCTTCTGGACATCATCGTGGGTCCCAGAGCTCACGTGATAATTTGTTGACATCGTGAAATGCAAGTGAGTTGGTAGAGATACCTTGTGTGTTTGATGTGTTTGTTTTTTCATTCAGTCTCAGACATTGTTATTAATTTGACAGAAGAGAAAAAGAAATGCCTTGGTGTTTTGAGGTTGACTGACTTCTGAGCAAGAGAAGGGAGACCCTGAAAGAATTAAAATCCTACCTGAGTAGATGGTCAGGGCGGCAGCCCTCATAAACTACGCCTGTCTCAAGCCTGACCTTTGTCCCAGTCTCGGAATCAGAGTCCGTGGAGTCTTTCCTCGGTTCCTACTTTGAATCTGGCCCAGGTCAACAGCCAGTAAAAGGAAATTGTGCTGAATTATCACAATTTTTATTTGTGCTGACTTATTGGAAATCAGGCAAGACAGATGAGTTGCAGTATCTGCACAGCTGATTACCCCCTTCCCCAATTTTTCTGTGGCTTCATTCTGGATCTCTTTGCTACAGCGTTTTAGCTCTAACTTTGGGCACTGAATCATGCTCCGATGTCCCATCAAGCATCTCGGTAATGTGATAAATTCATCCAAAGTCTCGCAGTGCCATCCTGCACGTGACAAATGCAATAACACGTCAGGCTCAGAATGATACCCGTATCAGGCAGATACTCCCTCTGCTGACAGCAGGTGTTTCTGCTTTATCTGAAAATAATTCACTGAATAGATAATTGGTGAATCCCCAGTGGGAACAAAACTTGATTCTGTCTGAGCATAGGTTACCAAGTGTACCACTATAAAATAATTGATTTTGTGATATATTAAGTGGGGATGTACTCAAGACTACTGAACTTTTCACTTAGGGCCTGGGGCTGAAGTTGAACTAGGCTCCCAAAGGTGAAGAACCCATGCATGACACAGGCAGGTCTTCACACTCCGACAGCCAATTTAACTTTCATTTTCTTTATTAATCTAATATGTTCTACCTTTCACCAGGACGTGATGTGCAGGGAGTTTCATTAAAACGGTTGAGTTGTTATTGGAGATAATCACCGAAGGAATGTATCGCAAAAGTCAAGGAAGTCGGAATCCTTTTTTATGCTGTTGTTCTAGAGAAGAGGTTTCGGATGCAGATAGGGAAGTTACTTTAGCTATAGGGCGAATTTAATTGCGTTTTTAGAAACTTCTTTTAATCCTATAATAACAAAAAAATTAAATCAGTGCTGACATTTTTTGTTGCCAGAAGAAGGTAGTAAAAGGGTAAGGAAATAATTGTTAGTTCTGAGAATATAATTAGCAACTTTAATGCTTTAATCTAAAAAATGCATATTTTGAGCCTGGGTGAATGATTAAAGAAAAGATATTGAAAGCCTTTGAAATTTCTAACTGTGTTTGTTTTCAATTGTGAGTTATGAGCACTATAATTAGCTCATTTAGTGCATTTATAATGTAAACAAATATGACTTTCTACAAGTTCAGGGATATTTCAGGGCAAATAAGAGCGACATCCTGACCTCTGGTTCTCTGTATTAAACCTTTCTTATGTCTGGCAGAAGTTTATTCTTTGATTGGGGGGAGGAAAGGAGGTTAAAGAAACCAGGAGCAAACATGGGAGACCAGAGTCAATGTTGGGGTGTGTTTGGAGATTTATTCCACAGGGCTGATAAAGATGTTCCCAGGAGTAGCCTGGGCTCCCTCTGGCCCATGGAGGGTGGGCTGTGTTTCCACTGCCCCTCCCCCTTGGATGGAGCCTGAGGCTGGGTCTGAGTTAGAAACACTTGAAAAAGTGCCGGCTTCCAGATAAAGGACAGCTCTCTGCTGCTGAGCCCTGTGAATGCGGAACCTGACTCTCCTGCTTTACCTCTATCCCGCCCTACCTTGACAGAACGGCAAAACCTCATTACTATGCACTAGAAAAGGGAAAAGAAAAAAAAACCCAGAGGGATCTGGGGAATGAACTTTTTGGGGGTCTTATTTCTCTCAGAGGTGCACATTAAAATTCTCTCTTTCATTCATTAATGTGAATACAAGCTGCCTGAGAAAATAGCTGATGGGACCTCCCTTAATGAATAGTGGGGCTTTTCTATGCTCTAGAGGCTTAAAATTGGGTTTCATCCCACTGAGGGTTTTTTTTTTTTTCCTTTTCCTTCTGTCTTCTTAACACTGCATGTTTGGTTATATTTCTAGGACTCACCTAGGCTGTGACCTGCCACATCCAGTTCTAATCGCTCATATGATTAGATTGGGCCACCCACAGACGGGCAGGAGGGGCTGGCGTCAGAGACTCCCAGAAATTCAGGTATTTTTCCAACATTATTTGAAAGTTTCTACTGTGTCAATCATATGGAATCGAACTTGTTCTTGGGAAGCTCCTCATGCTGCTCGGTTTAGAATAGGCCAGATAGGAATATGAAAATCTTTTCTCTTACTTTCAGGGTTTTTAACTTTGGTTTGAAATGAAATTAACCCTTTTTGGCATTTCATGGTTTAGTTTCTTTATAATTCTGCTCTCAACTTACTTATTTTTCTCCCATGTCCTCCAGCTGTGCTTAACAACTCCATTCCCCTGTGTGCATGCCCTCCTCCAACAAGCATTGTCCACATCAGCCATTTGGGACATTTTCTTGAACTATCTTAAGGTGTCGGTTATCTTCTTAAGTACATCTTTAAGTTTCCTAAGGAAACATGGTGTGTTTTCTACTTGTCTATGTCTCTAGTTTCCAACAAATAGTAGGTGCTCAATTAACGTTTTCATGAGAATGATGATCATCGACATAAAGCTGTGTCTTCATCAATTTGCTCCTCGCTCCCACCATAGGAACACTAGGATGATCACGAGCCCTCAGTTGTAATTCTAAATCCTTAGCCCAATTTTTCTGGGTCTGGTAGGGAATATGGTGGTGGAGAGAGCTCTATTAATCTAGACAAGATTGTGCTGGGAAGAGAAATGCTGAGGTATATCTGCCCACGGATTCTGAGAATGAGGTGGCAATATGACAGCAAGTTCCAGAGAAGTTTTTGGATCAGCCTCCAGAAGATGTCACAGGGGCTCACACTGGGAACCACAGAGACACTCAGCAATGGACGGTCACTCCGTTCCACACCGATTGAGAAACACAGAGCTGTTTTTCTGACGGGAAAGGCTTCTAGAAGTCCAGTTTAAAGAATGTTTTCTTTTGTTTCTCCTTGAGAGTTCTTTCAACTCGTGGTATTCAACTTACTTTTATTGTACCTTGTATATTTTAAATACAAACAAATAAAAAACTGTATCACATTATTTAGAACAGGATTCGTTAGGCAAGTATATAGAGAGAAAGGTAGAATGGTATTTACGGTTAGAAAAAGAGGGGGCAAGTAATAAATGCTTAAGAGCAAAGATGCAGTTACCTACAGCTCCAGAAACAATCCTGGATGACTCACTATTCATCGGTTTAATATTTACCGAGTGCCTCTATGCCCGGTATGATGCTAACACAGTTTTATCTGTGCTTTGTTTAATATTGTGAAGCTACTCCATGTACTGTCTAAATCAATGAAATTTATAGTCTCATAGACTATCCAGTACATTGGGCCATTTCAAAATTTTGTGGCATATTTATAATCATGATGTTCTGGACTTCACACTGTTGATAGAGAGCTACTTTGTCAGTAATTGTCTACCAATTTGCCAGTGGGCTTTTAAAAACCAGATCATTTTTCTCAGCAGGACCCAAGGAGGATTGAGACAGGAATGCCAAGATAAAATTCTTTTTTTCTTTTTTTAAATAGCTATTAAGAGCCTACCTTTAGCATCATGTGCTCTATTTAGTATCTTAAGGAAACATCTGGCTGCTTGAAATTTAGCACCCATGGTATAAGGAGTTAATATTGTAGAGCCAAAGCAAGCAAACTAATAAAGGAGAGGTGGTGCTCCCTCTGTAGGATCAGATCTGTTACCCATTATTTGGTTCTGCTGCTGAAGGAGAAAAATAAGTCTTGGATATTACAGCTGTCACTGTGACATCTGTTGTTTCAGGATCCGTGACTGCTTCAGTCACCACCTGACCCAGATCATCACCATAACATTCCGTCCACTATTAAACTGTGAAAGGCCCTCGCCCTCCAGGTGGTTCTTCAAGGTTGACATACCAAGGTGTTTGTCTCTGTCCCCCCGACTGCCTCTCACTGAAAAATACAGCCTCACTTTGTGCAGAATTGATGACAACCAAGTCTCCCAGGTTCAAGGGGAGCAGCGGAGAGCAGGAGTTCTCGAGGCGTAGCCCCGTTCTGCTCTTAATCACTTGTCACGACTACTGGAGAGCCTCAGAGCATTCAGAGGGCTTGCTTTTTGTTCTTTGTTGGTGGTGGTTCTCCTTTTCCTTTGAACAGATGACTCCAGCTATTAAAGCAACAATAGCAATGCTTTACCCACATATCCCAGCTTACACAACAGAAAGGTAAGGGGTTACGGGTCTCTCCTAACACATGAAGAGTATTTTACTTTTAGAAAGTTCCTCTAAATAGAGCTTAACCTCTGGTTGTCTGTGTTTGGTTCAAGCCATTAATGACTTAACAGAACGGCTGCTGCTAATTTAGATGCAAAGTTGACGCATTGCAAAAAGAGTGTATCACGTGAGTTACCAAAATCAGGCCTGCACATACATTTACAGGAACGTAATAAATATGTAAACTAAGTCACATCTCTGCTGTCACGAGCTTTCCTTCCAAGGGCTCATTACCTTGTTTGCTCATCTATCCATTCTTTCATTCAGAACCTGTTTATCGAGACTCCATAAGGTACCAGGCTCTGTGTTGGGCGCTAGCATACGGACGCACAAGCCAGAGACACAGTCTATTCTCCCATGAAGTTGAGCATGACAAGAAAAATCAGGGTTCTCATCTACATTTGTGATACAGATTTCTCCCATATATTGAAAGACACACAAAAATCTAATGGCTCCCAGCCACACAGCCATTTGACAGTCGGCAAGAAGCAGTTGACTTTCATTACATAATGAAGGCAGCAGATGATCTAAATCACAAAAGAAAAGAGAAGAGCCACAAGCTGCTCCTCACACGGGGTGTTTTATTTCCTTTCCTTACTTCCATTTCCCTACAATTTCTCACTCTAGTTCTGCTACTATTTAAGTGTATGATCTTAAACAAGTCCCGTAACTTCTCTAAACTTTGATTTCCTCACACATAAGATTCCTCAGTTGACGTCTAAGATTGTTTTTTAGCCTGAGAAATATACAATTCTCTTTCAGACAAGCTTAAATCTTTTTTTTTAATTCACTGTCTCCAAGGTGCCTCAGGACGTTTGCAGTGAGGTGGCCTAGGCATTATGGTTGAGTAGGCAGGATGGGAAAACACAGGGTCTGTGCTGTGCGTCATGAGTTCTGCACTCACTTGGAGTGGGGCTGAACAAAGACACATTATCTGGACTTGGCAGTATTTACCCAGCTCAGAACGCACGGAAGTCTTGGCAAGAAAGAAGGCTGGAGACTGTACTTTGTGGCATCTGTCATTGCTTTATAGGTTTGCATTTGTAGTGCTAGATCTTTCTTTCCTTCTCTTTTCTTTTCTTATCGTCACAGACACCTAGTTGCTAACCAGGTGAGTGTTGGCATCTTATATAAAGGCTGTACTGGTTATAATGGCCATGCACCCAGACATGGGTAACTGAGAGAGAGGAAGAATGCACTAAAAATTAAACCTCATATTTTATGTTTTCCCTATAACAAAAATTAGCCTAATTATTTAATTAAGTAGTCACTATTAACTATTCTATGACAACTGAAAGAAAAATAAAATGTCGGATAAAACTGAAAAATCCCTCCAGGCACTGAAGAGCTCCAGAACACTGTTCCCACTAAGCCTACATTTTTGCCCTCTGCTTTAGTTATTCCTGGCCCTTTCTTTGCATGAACTTTCTTCACAAACAGCTGATACTCTGATGTCTTTGCTGACCAGATCAACTATTTCCAGAAACATGACATTAAAAGACCCTCTCTAGACAAATGGGCTTCTGAAGCAGCAATATCACAAGCACAAGGTGAGGCTGGTGGCATGAAAGAATATTTTAGAATCTAAGATTTTTTTATTTATTATTTTTTTTTCTGAGAGTAGAAATTTGGAGATGAGATGCCCAAAAGTCCGTTCGCCCACTGGCCAACTTGTCCTCTACCTCCTCGTTCATTCTCCGGACCTTTCAGGCTCTTTAACTCTGTAAGTGTGAGGACACAGTCATTACACTGACAGGGGTTTTAAAGATTGTGTTAGTAGACTATAAAAAGTTCTTTTAGGGAAACAATTACAATGGTATTTTTTTATGTCTTTGTGATTGGGGAGTGAGAAAAAGGAAGAAACATAGGTTTTTGGAATGTAATATATTTTTTAAAGTTTATACTTAATAGCTACCCCCTGAGTTCTTGATCATCTCAAAGCGATCATCTCAAAGCGGACATAGTCTTAGATTACTTACTAACAGTGACAGGCTGTCAGATTGAACATGTGTCAAGAGGACAAGGGGACTACGGACAAACCCCAAAACAGATTGAGTGCTGGGCAAGCTGTGGGGTTTGAGACAGCTCTAAAGGAGAAAGACCAAGATGGGCGGGGGTGAAATCTGGTGCCATGTGTCAGTGCAAATCCCAACAATAGACTGTGGATGGTCTTCTGACTCCCATGTTAGGAGCCCCTCTTCTCTGTGGTGATTTGCATGTGCAGATTGGCACTCCTGTGAACACACATGAAGAAAACACTCTTCTTAAAAGATGAGGATTTTGTGTTCTCAGAGTAAACACTGGGAAGTATCAGGTTCATCTCATGGGAAACCACAAGGGTCTGTTGTTACATGATAGGTTCCTGGGTTTACTCAGAACTTATAGGACATGTGAGATTTTTAAAGCAGATGCACTTGGTAAGAAAATTGTAGTGTTGATATACACCAAAGCGAATAGAGGAAAGGATGGAATCAGATAAACTCCTTAAAGAAATATAAATTTTGAGAGTCTAGAGTCACACTGCCTAGTACAGTAGCTACAGTGGCTACTGAGCCCTTGAAATGTGGCTGGTCCAAACCAAGATGCGCTGTAAGTGTAAAATACAAAATGGATTTTGAAGACTTAGTGTGAAAAAGAATGTAAAATATCTAGTTAATAAATGTTTTATATTGATTATACGTTAAAATAATGTGGATATGTTGGGCTAAATAATATATTATTAGAATTAATCTCACCTGTTTCTTTTATGTTTTTTAATATGGCTACTGAAAAATCTAAAATTACCTATGTTGCTTGCACGCTATATTTCTGTTGGGCAGCACTGGCCTAGAGGCTGTTGGCATGACCACACCCTATATATTTGAATTTGAGGAATTCATGAGGGATACTTGTGTTAAGCATTTAAAAATCCCTGTTTCTGAAATAAATTCTATAGAATGGTATTGTAACACAGCTTATTATTATGCAGGCCTGGCTATGCCAGGGTCAAGTAGTGTATCCCAAATCTTAATAACACTATTCAGCAGATCTAAGTATTGACTAGGAGTGGAAGCGTCACATACCTACCAACATGAAAGAAGAGAAATAAGAAGTATGAAAAAACAGTGTTAACGTTGGGGAATAGAGGCAATTCATTCAATACATGAAAGTACTTTTCAGCAACTCCCACAATTAGAGAAATTCCAGAAACAATTAAAGGATTTAGAAGTCCCTAAGGATTCACTATAAGAAAGCCTATTTGACTTAAAGAAATCCCCAGGGGAATCAAAGAAATATGTTACTTTAATGGGATTTTGCTGTGTGAGGACTGGACTGTGTTCTAGGCAATTTCCAACATGCTGAGCATTTTCCCCCCATTTGTTCCAGAAGGGTTCTGTACGAACTGGGTCTTCAATGAGAAAATGTTTTATTTCTCTGGGAAGGCACTCAAAGACTCCTCCATCTCTACCCCCATGAAGTGAAGAACGCCTTCTTGAAAGACTGTTCTGTCACTCGAGTCCTTAGCGCTCGTTGCTCCCGAGCTGTTTTCCATCCCAGTGTAATTATCTCCACGATGGAGGAGGCTCCAGATGCATTTGCTTGCCCCTCTCTGTGACTGGAAAATGTATTCCATATTCAGTTAAAGTCAGTAATTAAAAAGGCCTAATCTGCATTCACTTTGTAACCACAGGTTGAAACTCCCCCTCTGTCAACTCCAGAGGTGGGAGGGCTGCAGCTCTTAGACCCACCGTGAAGACCTCCGATTGGCTGGTGTACATTAGAACAGGTGAAATAATCTAATCTGGAATATTGCTCTCCTCACCTTTTTTAATAAACATTTTGCCTCACCACAGACCTTAATATAACAGCAGTAAAGGCAAGAGAGGAAATTGGAAACATGGCCAGGAGTGTGCCTTATGGTTCATAACAGCCCCAAATTGTGACTGTTTATTAAAACTAACACCCTTTTGTGAGGGTGTGGATCAAAATATCCAGTGGTTTCTCCTCTTTGATATTCTTTTTTTTTTTTTTTATAGCACTGAGTTTAAGTTTCAGTTTTAGGATTTAATTAAGTTTCTAAAATTGTTTCTGACTAAACCATTGACATAAAAAAGCAACTTGTCCATAATTTGGCCCCATCAAATATTTCCATCATTTCTTTCAATCAGTAGGAGATGTGTATGGATGGATTACCTCTTGGGCCACTGGGACAAGAAAGAGTTAAGGCAGGTGAAGGAAGGGAGGAGTGAGGAGGCCAGAGAACTGCCTCACAAAATACAATTAAGGGCCTTTCCCAGGCCTGGGGCGCTCTGGTGCTGCCAGGGGAAAGGA
The DNA here is from genome assembly GCF_041296235.1 of Equus asinus. NCBI lineage: Eukaryota > Metazoa > Chordata > Mammalia > Perissodactyla > Equidae > Equus > Equus asinus. The sequence goes on along the minus strand of NC_091805.1, from coordinate 23,662,342 downwards.
GGACGGAGCACAATGTTCTCCTTGTCCACACACCTCCCTTTTGTTTCAGCAGCACTTTGGCTCCCACACATGCAAAAGTTTGAATTTCCTGTTGGCTCTGAGGTGAGATTTATAACATTTATTAAGGTTACTATTCATTGTGAATTTACTGGGCAATAAGCCTAAGAGCTTTTAGGGGCTTAATTGCCTGTGTTTAGGGGGGTTGCAAAGCTCCCCACAGCGTCACTGTCAGCCAGGTTGGCCAAATGTGGACTTCTTGAGGTGTCCAGGGTGCATGTCCTAGTCCAAGGGGGAGGTCGGGGGATAGTGAAGGGCTTGAAAGGAGACCATTATCATAGAGCATTAGATTGGTTTTCTGCTCTGGCTGTTTTGGTCCACTTCCCTCTGGCCGATCTACTTCATTCTGGCTATGTTTGAAGAAGTATCTGAATTTTCCATTTTCTCCAGGAAGAAAGGAGAAATAATTGGATTGAGGAGGCAGAAGGGGAGAGAGGATGGCAGGAATGGGAGTAAATATGTTTCGAACATAACGTGGGCTAAATACACCTTTTCACATACAGTCACGTTTAATCTTCACGGCAGTCCTGTGGGGCAGATAGTATTATTCCCACTTCACAAATGAGGAAATTGAGGCTTAGAGAAATGAAATAACGTGCTGAAATTAAAACAGCTAGTAAAAGAAAGGTCTAGCATTTGAACATCATTGTTCCGTGGCCTCTCAGTCCGAGTGCAGAGCTCCACCCTTCATTGACTCCTGCTTGAGCAGCTAGTTGCTGCTCATTCAACCTAAGCAGTTGGTCCAGTTGCGTCATCAGGACATTGGAAAGTACAGGGTTAAACGTTTTTTCTAAGATGGTGAGTTTGCTTTGTGGCAAACAGATAGCTTTTCCATTATGGTCTTATCCTTTGACCTCGCCAAACCTTTCCAGGATGGAACGGTAAGAGCAGAGTGAAGCCAACTGAGCAATGCTGTAGGCCACGCAGGAAAAAGGGGCAGATATTTGTCAGTCTCCGAGAGTAGCAACGACAGAGGCAGCTCCGTAATTTGATGAAAGAGTTGGAAAGAGATAAATCCTAAGGCTCATTTCATTCACTCATTTATTCAACAAATATTTGGTAAGCACTCACTCAGTGCTGGGCACTGTGGCAGGCATTGGGAGGCTAGATCCTTGAGCACACTACCTGTCCCCTTCCTCATGTGTGGAGGTGGACAGGACGCTGCCTGTGCCCTGTCTCTTAAAGGCTCTCTCAAATCTGCCCGAAGTCTGTCATAATGACATATTTCCCAGACTGCTTCACGGAGACAGTCCTACCACAGGGAAGAAACAAAGAAAAAGACAGAAAATAAAAAAGCTGATAAGAAGACAGTGTACTCGTCATATGAAATATACACATACACACACATTTATATGTATGTATATATACAGACAGAGTGTACTTTACATAGCTTCATGTAGAATAAATAAATTAGCAAATATATTCATGTGTGTGTGTAATCGACTGATGTCCAGTCCCAATTGCCACTATAAATTCATGATTAGACTTGTAACAGACAGAAAACCTACTGGCACAGAGGGCTAAGCAGTTGAGCTATCATTGTTGGAAATGCATTGTTCAGGACATTTGCTAATTTATTGATGCAGCAGCAGAGGTAGAATCAGATTCAGTTACTCAGTTGAAGAATAAATTGGAATATTTTGGTGCATTTCTTTTGAAAAAAAAAAAGCCACTTTAAAGCCTATGTATTAAAATGACAAAGTCTTAAATAGGGATCTCTTTTTCTAAACAAAAGATATGCAAATTACAATTCAAGATTTATATTATGATAAAAACTGAAATACAAAAGAGTCATTATCCTGCAAAATGTAAAAGTACATTGCTTCATGAGTCTGTAATGATATAATGGGATGTTGATGCAGTAAGAGGTGTCAGAAGGGAGACAATGACCTTAAAATTTTAAGTTGGAAACATTAGAATTGAACAGTAAGTATCTATCTACCCACCTAACTACCCATCTATCTATTGAATATTGCATATTTTGACGAGATGTGGAAATGTATATTTTTATCTTCTAATGATGTAGCCCTAATACGGGGATTTGGGGAGCGGAGGACGGGGAGCTACTTTTCACATAACCGTTCGAACTGGGAAATTGGATAAAGATTTTAGCTTGAGTTTTAGATTAATAGGCCTAGTTTTCATAAAAATCAGTGCTGTGTTGTGAAGCTTGGAGCCCATTCCTGGCCTAGCCACAGGGCTAGTGCCTCCACATCAAATGTCAGGGATTCCAATGCTCCCTGCATAAGAGAGACTTACAGTTAGTTTGCAGGGACTCGCAATTTTTAAGATGCTGGGAGCAATTTCCAGCTGATCATTGTGTCTCCCTGGAAGAGACGGTCAACTTAAAGAGACCACATTGGAACACAATAGATTTATTCTATCAAATCCAAGAAAAATTGCAGCAAACTGATATGTAGACTTAAAGGTATTCTACTGGCTTATTCAAAAAAAGTGGAAGTGCATATGCATGTGTGGTGTGTGTGTGTTTCCAATGGAGATGTAGTTTAAGTAATCAAGTGATATACCACATGTGAAGCAGATGTACAAGCTTGTTCCCACTACCAAGGAGAGCAGAAGGCCTGCTTTAGCTTTATTTGGCAGGAATTTATATACTTGCTTCACTATTTGATCTTAACTTAAACAAAGGACGTTGGTCTCCGCCACCACTGATTTCAGGGCAACAGCTCTGCCTTATTTCTGAAAGGCAGCAGAATTGTGACACTTCAAAAATCAGATGGTTGCACAGTATGGAAGTATCTTAAATGTTTATTTATTGTTTTAGTGAGCCAAACCCTCCTTTCCTTGTTTCTGAGTGTGCAATTGATTGCACTGAAAGTTGTAGGCAGAAGGATCTCACTTTTATACAAATGTCAGAACCTTGGCAGAGCAATTCCCAGAACTTCAGAACAAACCCAAACAAGCCAGGGACTCTAAATGAGGCCTAAGAAAATACTCTCAGACCAAACTCCTGTCAATTTTTCCGTTCAGAAAGTTGCTGAGGGTCTTCTGTCAGGGCGAGCTCATGGTTTATGATTTTTGAGCCTGTGCGACGCTCCTTTCTATTTCATCTTGACTTAATGTCATTAGTCTTCCTTCACAGAAACCCGAGCGTTCATTTTCTAATCTATCTAGATGATACACTGACAGCATTTTCCCTGATCGAGACTTTACCATTTACGTCTCTGCCTCTGTTAATCATTTTCAGAAATGAGATTTATAGTAAAAAGGATTAAATCAATTCTGACTACCTCCAAATTTCTAGGTTTTCGGGGATTCTTGATGAACATGGAAACCATGGCCCCCCAGAGATGCTTTACTAAGAAGATCATTCTTACCTTTGTTAGTTGGCCTTTCAGAGCCAGCCGCCTCTCTGTGGACCATAGCAAGTCAACCTCTCTATGCTTTGTTTGGCAGCCACACCACAGAGGCTGCCCTCTAAGTAACTCAAGCTATTTTTGATTGGAAATAGATTAGTGAGCTATCAATTCTCTTCTCCTTCATTCTCAACCTTTCCTTCTTTCTCTTCTTCCCAGTCTTAAGAGGAGTACCCTTAGGAAAGGTGCCAGCCGATTTCAATTAAGTGTTTATCTTTTGAGTTTCTCATCATGGGGTAAATTATGACATTTTTAGCAGCCAGGATTTGAAGAGAAAAATTGCACCTGTCCCAACTAAATCGTAGCTCATTTTCTTTCTTTCTAAATTTTCTAATCTTCAACTGATTTGAAATAGCATTACTCCTATGTATCAGGCTTTGTGCAAAGCAAGGGACTTTCATAAATATCATCATTTTCTCTCCTTCTCTCCCTTCCTTTGCTCCTTCCTCTTCCTTCCTTCAGTCCTTCCTTTTATTTTTTTTCCCAAATGTACTCTCATTATTTTGCTTCACTGAATAGACTTTTTGCATCCTCCCTTAGTCACCTTAGATTTCCTCCTCTGCTGCTCATGATGAGTAAGAACAGAGAGATCACTCTGACTGTTTTTTCCCCATCCATAAAGCCTGCCTGTCCCATGAGGTGTGCTATCTCAGCAAAAGGACAGTGGGCATATTGACATCTCCTGGTCGTGTGTCTAGGGGACCCGATTCAGTGCCTTTAAATGCACTGAACCCCTTAGTAACCAGCAGCTTCCTAGACCATCTGCTCTGTGTCATTCCATTTGCTGTCTGCTGCAGTCGAGAACATACCTAGGTCATGATCCTCTTGGTTTGGCTTCCTTGTCTTGCCCTGTGCTCATTCCCTTGGTCTAGGTAGTCATTTTGGCTTCCTTGGCTTTATCCTTTTTACTCTACAGATTCTAGGTTCTAGAATGCAAACTGTGAATCATTTGGACTCTTCCCCTTTTTGGGCCACTCTGGGAAACCTTTAGAGATATGATTAATCTATACCCCCAGAATTTTTCCCAAGTATCATCTTACTTGGTTACTTTATGGCTTGCTACAGTCCCCAGGTTTGAGGGGGTGGGGTTGGGTAATGTGTCAAATATTTTTGCCTCAATTTGGAATGTCTTTTTTTCACTAAGGAGAGCTGGCCCATGTCTGTATATTGCAAAGTCAATGTGTCATCTCTCTATTTTTCCAGTGAGTGTTAAATATTCTTATGTACAAGATTTGTATCTTATATACACAAAGACTTCAATGTCCAGGATCCTGGCAATGGATGCCTGTACTACTTCTTCATAGGGATTATATTTGGAGGTGGCAGAAGCACCCCATAGTTGTCTGGACTGAGACAGCATGGTGACCTGCAACTTACAGCTCTTCCATCATCACTTCCTCTGCTAGTATCCAGGGACTAGGAAAGAACCAGGTTTACCTGTACCAGAAGGGTGAATCTCTAGCAATTCTTCACAATATGACAGGTTAAAAAGGGACATCAGAAGTAATAGCCTGACACCTTACTCCTTTGTTAGCTGATAATAAAGGATTTAGCAAGCAGGCATAGAATAATGAACATTACTAACTCATAGTTAGGGATCCCATGAGTCACATCAAGTAGGGTGCTCACCACTATCAATATCCACAACAATCACCTGCTGTATTCACAAGACACTCTGCGATTCACTGAAGATGCAAAATGTTATAAAATACAGTTTTTTCAGGGAATTATAATGAATCTAAGAGACACCACCATAGACTTAAAGGATAGGAACTACCATGGGACACTTGTTTGAACAAGAGCATTGCTGGTGTTCCAAACAGAGTACAATGACAAACTGACACAAAGTAGAACTTTACCTAATGACATGGCTGGTGTGGGGGACTGGAATTGGCCACCCCAAGATATGTCTCTTTGGCATGAGGATTAATTTGGGCTGGTTGCTTTTAAAAACTGTAGACATGAGAGAAACTCTGAAAAGTAGAATTTAACCCTTTGTAAAGAGACATTTACATTTGTAGAGGAAATCTCCATGCGTAAAGGTGTCTCCCTCTCTGCACCAGGAAGAAGGAGGGATGAACTTATCTCTAGAAACTCTTATCAATGCAGAAGGCAAAGACTTAAATCTGCATAATAACCTTACTCTTGTTTACTGTGCTTTTCTGGTAATCTCCCATAACTGACTCCCCCCACCCCCAACATCATCCTTTGTTTTTAGCTGAGGATGGTATTTAAGATGAGAGCTTCTGTCATTTTGGCTAGTTGCTCAGTTTTTCTGGGTCTCTCCCATGTATACATGTTATAGAGCTTTGTTTAATTTTCTCCTGTTATTTGGTCTCATGTGAATTTAGTTCATTGTCCAGCCAGAAGGACCCAGAGTGGGTAGAGAAAATGTCTTCCTCCCCTACAGTTTGACAACTTGGATGGGATAAAATTTCACTGGCTGGACACTGAATTTGTTGTCCAGCCAGAAGGACCCAGAATGGATAGAGGAAATGTCTTCCTCCCCAACACTGACTTCATGGGTGTGTGACCTGTGCAGTCTCATGGGACCTCACACTTGATTTAATTCTCTGCTGTCACTATCTATAAATTCTTAATAATTTAATCTTTGAATGTTTTGTAAGTGAAGCTGAAGGGACAATGGAGAATGCACATGAGCAGAGGATATAAGTGCAACAAGCATGTCTATCTTTCTTTGCTACCCCATTTGCACATAGAATTCATAGAGCCCTATGAACATAGAATTCTGGTGGACCCACAATGTATGAGAGTAAAGGGAGACTCAAAGTAAGTACAAGGTAAGCATGTTGCATCTGTGACTGTAACCAAAGGAGGGGGACACTGATATCCCTTAGAGGCCTGGTTTTCCATTCCACCAGAATTTGCTTCAAACACAGAACATGGAAAGAAGGCATGGTGTTCTAAGAGATGCAAACAATCAAGGAACCATATCATATCATTTCTTACTCATGTTACTTCTGTGTGTTAGTCAACCACTTATGCTGAAAGTGATGACATGGAAGGAAAAGAAATGATAGGGCAACATGTAGATACTTTTCCTTTCAGTCCTTCCATATTCATCAGTCGACTGAAGGTAGCATTTTGGTAGAATGTGTGTATAACTTATAATAAAAACAGTTGAGTTAGTTTTGTGCAACATTTCCACTGATTTGGTAACAAAATACATATGAATGTACCAATTACAAAATAAAAATTGTGCAGTTTCAGCAATACTATATACAATTCAAGTGCTTTCATATTTACAGTTAAAATTGGCATTGCACAATATAAAGATGAATGTTAAAATTCATGCTAATAATTTAAAATTTTTATTTACTTAGAATAATGGTGAATAGCAAATAAAAACCATCATGACAATTCAAGAAAGAGACAACAGAAGAAAGGAAACAGCTTTATAATTTGATGTGTTTAATGGCATTTGTTTCCTGTTTTTTGAAGAAGGGTCTCCACGTTTTTGTTTTTCGCTGGGTACCACAGAATACCTGCATGAGAGTCCTGATGGAAAGATAAAACCAAGAGAAGAAAAGAGCCTCCATTGGGAGTGCTACCTGTATGCCCTGAAATTGATTTCCCTGATTTGGTCGATGAGTACCAAATTGAAAGTGTGAACACTCAAAAACATTTGTTCTATTGATTCTAAGCTTAGAAAGTTAAACCTACCCCAAATGTTTGATAAATTCTCAATTTTCTTCTCTTCTGTTTACTCTACGCTTTTTAATTTTTTATATATTCAACTCTTAAACCCTTGTCTGTAATTGACTTGGGGTAAGGTGTAGGGCCAGAGAAATTAGATTTTTTTTTCTCAAAATGCCTTACTTGTCTCCTGAATCATATTTAAACTCCTTATTTTTATTTGTAAGCTCCTTATAAATGCTTCTTTCAACTTCCACCTATTTCTTTTCCCTTGCTGTCCACACCCCTGAACACTACCTATGTTCTACCGTATTTCTATGGGGTTCTCAATTCCAACCCAGTAACCATCTCAATATCTTTCACAGAACTTGCCTCCTCTACTTCTTAAGTCACATGTACCACTCTTCCTACCTGGACCGATCTCACAAAACCGATTATTCTTATTTATCCCTTCTCCCAATGGAGATTTCTCTGTCTCACTCCACCTCACCTTAACTACAGATCCATCAAGAGAGGTGAAATACTTTATAGCTATAAAGCACTACACAAATATAAAGCATAATTATTAAAGTCATTTTTATTATATTGATGACAGTTAACACTTGCTAAGGGCTTAATATATGCCAGGCAGTGTTCTAAACTTTTACTTGTATTAATTCCTTTGTATTCTCACAACCACATGGAGCAGTTAAGTAACTTGTTAAATAGCTAATAAGTGGTGGAGTGGGATTCCAACTAAGCAATTTTCCTGTTTTGCCTTCCTAAGGAGAGATCCTGGAAAGTCTCATAACATTATACGTTAGTATGCAATAATACTGATCAATTGGCATGGATTTACAAAGACTCTACTTCCGTATGCCCAAGAGGAAGAGGAGAGCAAAACTCCAAAATTTTCATATAGAGAATTGCCTGCCAGAAAAATCCACCCATTGTTTTCTTCTATGGTTTGGTCTGGTTCAGTTTTGTTTTTTAATTTTAGAGAACAGATCTTCTCTGGGAAGTCAGATTTTGCTTTGATTTTCCACCTGAGACCGGAGCGTGGAGAACATACAGATCTTTGCTCTCTCCCACAGATGCTTACTCAAGCTGTGTGACCACCAGCCTGTAAGCGGTGTGACCACCACCACTACATTGCAATCCACTTGGAACTTCCTACAGGACCACCCAGAAGCTGCAGCTGGTGCTGAGGACGGTGGCCGCCTGTTTACTTGAGACTGTGAGCTGAAGGAAATGGACAGTACCTGCTTTCTGTTGTCAGCCAAAGACTTGATTCCCGTGGAAAGATCCAATGTGTAATCTAGAAATATTCATAGGCCTTAGGCCCTAACTATTCCAGACGTGAGGGTGTTCTCTTCCCAGAATTGGGGCAGACGGGAGCTTCTCCCAGGATGCTGGCAGCTGCCCCTGCTCCAGCAGAGCCAGCTATAGGTCTGGGAACGTGGGTCAGACAGAATCCAAACGTGCTGATCCTCAGATAGGCCATGTTTGAAAGAGACATTTTCTCATGCAAAGACTTTCTGTTGAATCATATCCTATGCACTATCTCTGGTTTCTCAGAGAGTACAATGCTGAATTTGTAAGGGAAAAAAACGTGTTCTTAAAATCCTTGCCTGTATATTTGTGGATAGCCAAGTTCATGTCTAGCCACCCCAGGAGGGCATTTGGCAATAGTACAAAAGAAAGCTTTTCTGCCTGGATAAATAACAGTGTCCAGATAAGCTGATTGGTAAGGTGAGGGGTGCCTGTGGAAGCAACAAAGAGTTTTCTAGAGTTGTTAGCAATGCCTTCATAACCTACTTTTGGTAACAGATTTTCTGCTAAACAGGTTATCTTACTTCTATGCTTTTGTAAATCAAATCTTTCTTTGCAATTTTGTTTTGGAACTTTTTTAGAGGGCTCACAATTTAAAGATTTTCTAACATCTACTTCCACGGTAAATTCAGATGTTCAAAGATCAAGTTGCCTTGAATTGAGGGGGACATGGGTTAACAACTTGGTCTCTTCAGCTTTGCCCTTTTAACGAGACCATTCCATGCCCTCTGGAGTCTGTGTTCCAGTAGGCCCCAGGAAGGAGAAAGGAGAAGGCAAGTCTAGAGACAAGCATGAAGGCGGCTGAGGCTTTTTCCTTGTTGTTAGGCACAGAGATAATCATTTGAGACTGAGTCTTGAGAGGAAAAGAAGACTACAATTTATTGAATTGGTAGTATGCACCAGGCATTGAATTGCACAACAGCCCCACAGGGGAAGAAGAAAATGAGATAACACTTAATGTGCACCCACTATCCAATGGGCAGGAAGCGAGTAGCTTTACAATGTATTGTCTCATTTAGTCTTTATAATTAGGGTCGCTAGAGTTAGCAAATTAAAATCTAGTTAACATTCAGTTAAATTTGAATTTCAGATAAGCAGCAAATATTTTTCAGTATAAGTATGTTCCCTACAATACTTGGAATATACTTATACAAAAAAAAATTGTTGCTTATCTGAAATTTATATTTAAAAGAGTGTCCTGTATTTTATCTGGCAATCTATTTATAATAATCCTAAGAAGGAGGAATTATTTTCCCATTTTATAATTGAGGAAACTAAGGCTCAGAGACATTAAGAAATTTGCCCAAGATAGTAAGTAATGGCAGAGTTGGGATAACAATCTGGTTGTTTGATTCTAAATGCTATACCATCAATAACTATACCACACAGTCTCCTCATCCTAGCTAACAAATAGTCAGTCTTGATTCAGTTAAATAAGCTGCCTCAAGAGAAAGAGCTAACTTCAATTTCAAATACTAGATATGTGTTAACGTTAATATTTATTAATTAGGATCTGTCTAGTCCAAAACCCTGTGTTAGAAAGGATGAATGATGAAGACAATTTAACAATCAGGGCTTGCCCTCATAGGAAAATATAACGTAGGGGAGAAGATGAACCAGAGAGAGAGAGAGAGGAAATGCTGAATGTGTTGCTAGTCAGTTTCAAGTGTTTCAACAGGAACATTGGCGTTGCAGTTGATTCTGCTTTAAAATCTTGAGGTGCTCTGGAGAGCATCTTGGTGGAGGGGCAAAGTGGGTGCTGAGTGAGGGAAGTTGATGACCATTCTCAGTGTTTCCAAAGATGAAATTCCTCCTTGTCGAGCAGCATCTGCCTCTTTGTGGTGTCCCCAACACCTCCAGTCTACAGCTTCAGGTTTCACAGTGACTTTCAGGGTTTGGCTGTCACATTGCTTGTCTCGCTGATAACCAGGGTGACTTTGGCAAATCTGTCCAGGGAAGCGGCTGCCCCCTTCCCTCCCCAGAACTTTATTTGAAACCCACCCATCGCTGCCAGCTTGTGTGAAGAAGATGATCAAGCAAGATTGAAAAGAAAGCAGAATCCAACACAGCAAGTATTAGAAGTTCGAAGAAGTTAATCATCATAAAATACTATTTGAGTACTTCCTTTGTGTCAAGCATTGTGTCAGATGTTTTATAAATATTCTTCCTAAACATTGCAAGAAAAAAGTAAGGTAGGAATTATCATCTCTATCTTACAGATGAGAACACTGAGGCTCAGAGATGGTAAGGAACATGGTGAAGGTCACACAGCTCGTCTGAATGTCTATCTGCTCTGAGCCCCTGCTTTGTATATAGTACAGAGCTCCCTCCTTAAAACAAACGGAACTGAGCCTTCTTTCCTCCAGACAGGCAGAGAAATTCACCAATGAAGAGCAAGCAGAAAGAGATGATGTTTGGGGCCTTAGTGGAAAGAAGCAGGGCTGAATCTAATACCATTCTCTCTTATCTCTTAATTGAAGCCAGGGTACACATGCTTGTTTTTTTGTAGCTAACATCAAAACCAGAAATCAACACTGTGCAAATATATATCTAACAGTATAGCTTACGGTGTGATTCCTTTTGCCTATATCATTTTACAAAATAGAAAAGATTTGGGAAGAGAAACTTAGAACTGGACAAACAGAAAAGCCAATATTTTGATAATAAGGGACTTTTTAAAGTTGAAGTTCTGTTTTAGATAAGGAAAAGCTTTTCCGAATGCTTTTTATATAACATCATATTTCTGTATTTATAGTCAATTCCTGCCTCCACTTTGCTTCTCCTACGCCACAATGCTAAGTTTTCCTTCATATTTTCCCGATGGCTAACGTTCTGCTTCTGAAAATTATCCATTAAAATTTTATCAATTTTGTATTTTGGTGAGACAGGACGAGGAAATGCCATGGTGAAATTAGATTTTTCTCTGACATCAGGCGCCCAGTCAGCAATCCAATCCCATGTGTTTCTATTGAGACATTAGGGTTTGATATAATTTTGGGCAGAAAACATTTTAAAAATGAAACAATTGAATTTTCTAGATGGTCTTGGGGACCACTTAGCTTAAGAGAATACACTTCCAAATCAAAAGCCTTTCAATCATTTGAAATATTATTTGGAAGATATTTTCTCTGTGTGTAGTAGCAGTTTGAATTCGTATTGAATGTTTGACCGGCTCATGCACACATAGATGATGTATGAAATTATTATTTCATATTTTTCTAGTGTTTGCATTGCAAGTGACATCTGGCTGACAGGAACTTGGAGAAATGGGATACAAAGTGAACGCTGCAGTTACCACAAGCATCGTATTTATCAAGATATAAGATTGGTCTGTCTTTGTTTAACCTAGGGAACTTGGAGTGGTGACTGGCAAGCGCTGCGTTTTTGTGCTGCCTGCATGTTTTAACTGAGCTGTTTAGTAAAAAAGTAGTCACAGAATAAACACTAGTTGTATTATTTGTTCTGCTCATGAAAGGAAATATTATACATCCTAATGGTGAGAAAACACATTTAAATTATATCTGATACAATTTTCATACATTTTGCCTGTATTCAGAGAATTTACGGATTTCATGTTACAAAAGCATGCATACTGAGTGCCATTCAACATTACTCAGAAAACCTAATGTGGGAGAAAAAAGAACTCAATGGCGTATTTAGTTTTATTTTCTAATTTGTGAATGTGCAACATTGAAGTAAGACATGTGAAAACATGTAGTAGAGTGTTTGTAAGCTCTGACTCTGTTGAAGTACACACATATAAATATGCGCATTTTCCTTTTCTCCCTTTTCATGGAGGTCATGGTGCAAATTGTTAATTCAATCATGAGAAATACCATTCATTTAACAAAAATGTACGTGCCTACCATAGACTGTGTACTAGCCAGGTACTGGAGATATGCAGAGGAATCAGACCATCTCTGCTCTTAAACTCATAGGCAGGTAACAGGGGAGGTCAATATGAGACAATTAAGTACAATATAGGGTTATAGATACCATGACAAAAGTATAGAATTGTTGACAAGGTAGGGGCAAAATGGTGACAGTGGTCCATCTACCAAAGACAGACTAGGGAACAGAAAAGGCATTGTGAAAGCCTTTCAGTATATAAAAGTCAGACATGCTCATTTTTTGAAACTTGAAAATTTCAGGAAAATGGAAGATGGCAAAAATCATCCTTTTCTTATCATCTAAAGACAAATACTGCCAACCTACTTCTCACATTTCCCTCCAGTCTTTTCTCAATAACTTTTCTTTTAGTTTTGAAAGCATTGTGGTAGTACTGCAAATATACTGCATATATTCAAAAACAAATAATATGCTGCTTTCAGTAAAAAACCAAACATCATTGTTGAGTGCATTTCCATGTTATTTTAAACTCTTCCTATACATGGTTATTAATGTCTATATAATAATCCAGTTACTATTCAATGCCATAAATTAGCCATTACTCTATTACGACATTGGTTGTTTTCCATCTCCTTCAACCAACTGTAAGTTGATGATATGTAAGAAAAAGGAATTCAAGAGGAGAGAGATAAATCTCCAATGGTGGGATTCCTGGCACCAGAATAAGACATGAAAAGGTAAATATTTATTCAGCATCTCTTACAGTGCTGTGTACTTTATAGGTACTATTTTTCTCACTGCTACAAGAATCCTGATTCAAGTGTGGTACAACAGAAATAAACTATGGATTCACCCGGAGCTGAGTTCAAATTTAATTCTCAGCTTTGTCCCCCTGAGTGATTCCAGAAAACTAGTTAATCTCCATGACTCTCAGCTTCCTTATTTATGAATTGGGGAAGTATTAGCATTTATTCATTTAACAAGAATTTGTGAGGCTCATAATACATATAAGGTATCTTGCTAGGCATAGGGGAGGTAAGATGAATATGATGTGTCTCGTGTCTGAGGAGCTGACAGCATAGTGGCAGACTCAGACATGGAAACGGGCCCAACAGCTCCCAGGGGAACACAGATGAGAAAGGAATTCATTCTTCCTAGTGGAGTAACACTTGATCTGGATTCTAATGAGGAGCAGGTTTTAACTTGCTGTTCTTCATCAACAGCATTCATCTTCTGCTAGTCAAGCAATCACACGGTGGTGGTGTGCGTGTTTGTTCTTGGCCCTGCCCTGAGGAAGCTTACCAGCTAGTTTTAGTCCTAATGTCCAGAAGAATGTGCCTCCTGTTTTATAGACTAGCACGCTATCTTATTTAAGAAGTGATTGTGTTGGTTCAGAGGTGATTGGCTTCTGCCGGAGCCCTTCCCTCTAAGAGATGTGTCTAATCTTGTAAACAAAGGGTCTTGTTCACCCATCAAGGGCAATCTTTTGACACTGTACTTTCAAAGCCTCATTAGTCTGAATAAAACTGTTACCAAAATGTCTGGGTTTTACAAAAGGACGGTGGCATTAGCGACGGACAGACGCACTCTGTAATCAGATTTGGACCTGCACATGTTAAGTCCCTCCCTGCTAAAATTTCCCAAATCTAAAATGAAAGCCAGAATACTCAGACCTAATGGCAGTTTTCAAACATTCATAATTCAACAAATTAAAATGCTTCAGACACCATTAAAGTTGTCATTTGCACCAGAAAGATAATTTTAGCAAATTTTTGTCTCCTTCTCCTCCTGATACTTTTCATAAAAGTGTATCTGAAGGTTCACCAAATATGGGAAGGTAAATATATTTTCAAATTTCACTAATCAATTCTAATTTTAAAATAAAACAATCTATGACTCTTGTCTTCTGTTTTAAACCAATGGTACGTCAATTAGCTATTGCCATAAAGCTACGGCACATTTCAGTGGCTGAAAACAATTATTTATTTAGTTTTTGAGGGTTGAGTTAACTGGGATTTGGCTTGCCTGGACTGTTCATGCCTAGTGTGGCTCTGTTCCATGTGTCACTTATTCCCCTCTTAAGACCTGTGAGTTACTTTAGGCATGTCCTTCTCATGGCAGTGGCAGTCACAAAAGAAGAGTCCAATCACGTTTCAAACCTCTGCTCACATCACATCTGCTAACATCCTAGTGGCCAAAGCAAGTCATTCAGCCAAGTGGAGTCCAGGCACGGGAGAGCACCGAGGAGTTACATGTCAAACAGCACGGACGGATATAGGGAGTGGTGAAGCATTGGGGTCATTCACACAATCTACCCCATATGGCCATAGTACTTTTCCTCAAAGAAGAATGGAGTTTAAATTCAATAGGTTTTTATTTTTTAATTACCATTTATTTAAAGCCTTCTATATTCCAAGCACTATCATTATCTCATTATCTTCCTGCAATCCTACAAAACATTTCAAATCCTACAAAGCATTTCAACATCCCGATTATGCAGATGAAGAAACTGAGGCTCAGAGATGTTGAGTAAAATGCTTAGGTTTTGGTGGCTGGTCAGCAGCAGAGTCTGGAGTTAAATCTTGCCTGTGGACTCTGGGCTTTGCTGTCTTTCTTTCTGCTCTGTAATGCTGCCTCTATGTAAAATTTCAACTGTAAAATTTAAGAACAGGATGGAATTTTAGAACTTGTCTAATCTCTTTATTTTGTAGTAGAAACAACAGAGCCCCAGAGAGATGATTTCCATATTTTTGTCTTACTAATTAGTAGAAAATGCAAAGACTAGAACCTGAATCTCTTGATTCCTCATTTTCTCTCTTTCATGCATGTTTTTTCGTTGTACACCAATAAACTGAATGCCTACTATGTGACAGGCACTGCATTGATCCAGTCTTCTGGTGCTAAAATTATATCCTAATGATAGAAATGAAGAGGAATACAAAGTTCCTTGAGTACCTACTATGTGACACAATGGTTGTCCATGTTTTCCTAAAATTTACCAAAAAATGAAATTCTAAACTCCTGCATCAATCTATTTCAACTAAAGTAGAGGATAAATTTTCTCTTTGGCATAGATGCAATACACATTTCATAGAAGCCAAGTTGGTCTGGGAGGCTGCAGGAGCTGTGCAGGTTGCCCAAGACTTACTGCTGATGTAGAAGGTGGGCACCTTGCTCACCTCTGGCAGCTGTGTACCAACACCGAAACCGTACAGCTGCCAGGCCTCAACTTCATTAGAGTTGACCTTCAGATGGATTTTGCAAACCACTCACATAGATCTCTCTTTTTGGAAAGTTTTCAGAGTAAAAAAGGAGAAAACAATAAAATGCCTCCAATTTGCACTCCCTCCCTCTGAGATCTGCTACATTCAGCCCCCAGGCTCTCCCCAGCACTGAGTCATTATCCCCAGTGGGTCCCACAAGCCCAAGACTGATGGAAAACAAGGGAAATATGGCCTACTGCTGTTTGCATGGATCAGAACTGCCTTCCCCATGTTGCTGGGCCTGTGGGATTAGCTGTGGGAGGATGAGGAAGATATAGAGGAAAGTTGGAGACCAACACACCTGGGTATGAGAGATACTGGGGCAAGTCATGTGGCATTTCCCTCTCAAAAAAAGAAAGTGTCACCTGCACCGAGGCTAGGGCCTGGCACATAGTAGGTGTTTGGTAAATATTTGGTGAATGAATGATGATTGAATGAATCTCCCTAGTGTCCTGGCTTGTCTGGTTGTGTTTCACTTGATTTGGGGGAAAGTCTGTTTGCTCAGGGCTCTGGTACCGCACAGAGGATAATGGTTTAGGTTCTGTATTCAATCATTCAAGCAATGTGTGTGCCTGTTTACTGCGTTCCAGGCATTGAGCAGACGACAGCAAACCATATGCAGTTGCTACCCTCGTGGACTTGCAGTCTAATGAGATAAGTCAGACATGAGTTTTGAATCCTGACTCTGCCACTTATTAGCTCTTTGTGGGCAGGTTATTTACATCTTTGCGCCTCAGTGTCCTCATATGGTAAAAAAAAAGTATGAGAATAATACCTAATTAAATTAACATATATAAAGTACTTGGAATATTGTCTGACATTTAAAAAGTACTATGTAAATGTTTGTGACTACCTCCTATATTGTTGTGAGGATTACATGTGGAAATGCACATAGAGATCTGACCATGATGTTGGCACATATTAAGAACTTCATAAATGGTAAATACTATTATTACCCATTATATGTAGCTTTAAACATTATAGCAATTCTAAACTTGATGTGGCCGAGGTAAGAAGTGGTAGGGACTAGGTTGGAAGGAGAGTAAAGCTGGGTCTCATGCAGCTAAAAATCTAATCTGTTTCCTGATTCTCAGACAGATACCTTGAACAACAAACACACACACACACACACCATTTACAGCATGTTTAAGGGCACATCTAGGAGGAAGGTGCTGTGTCCCTAAATAAAGTCTCCTTAAAAGTTGAAATCTGTTATTGTGGATTCACCTTCATCTTAGGCCACAGTTATTCCACTTAGCCTTACCAGAATGCAGCTGGAGGGAATTTCCCAGAAAGACCCGGAGAAGATGCCATGCCAGTCAGAGCACCTCTGTGTGTGTGGGAGGGGCAGCTCCTTTCTGCTCTTGAGGGATTCTTCCCCATCCTCAGAGCCTGTCAACATCTGCAGAATGATGTATTTTCCTTCACATTTATGTTCCTTTCCTATATTAAGTGTTTCTTACTCTGTATTGCCCTGTTCCTTTGGATCCAATGAAACCTTTGGAGATCTCCCATTAATCATTCTTAATTTTATTCCTTTCGTCCTTTCCCACTGGATTTCTACTAGGGGCTCTCCTCCTGTACATAATCACTCCAACTTGTTATTTTTCCTTCTCTGTGGGTTTCTCCCTCCATTTGAATAGCTCACTCATAAACAGCATCATTGAGACTCAAGATAAGTAGACGTACAAGTGCCTCTGTACTTAAGGCTTCTCATCTGGGCAAATCCTCATCCTCTGCTGAAGCATGTCTATGACTTAAGCTCCCACGGCCCTCTTCAGCAGCAGCGGAACATCTGCTCTCTCCTCTTCCCTCCCACGGCATCCCAGCGAATGTGGCAAACGGAATCACACCCAGACCTCCACCCAGCCCCAAGTCCAGCTCCCCCAGCATGCACCTGTGTTGGAAAAGCAGGAGAGCAGTGACCAGGCTAGGAGGAGGAGGATGAAAGATGTTAAGAACATTAGAACACACATCTTGGGGCTACACCCTAGAAGAGTGACTTAGTAACAGTCCACACAAATAAGAAAAGTTATTCTGAACAAGATTCCAAAGAGTTGCTCTCTGTTTTCACAGAAAACAGAAAGAGAAAAAAGATGGTCTTATATTGCAGCAGGAGAGACTTCTGCTAAACATACAGAAGAACCACTTGGCAGTAGAGGTGAATAATCCCAGAAACAAGCAACCAAGTAAGTTCCTGAAAGCTGCACTATAAAATGAAAGATAATCATTTATTTTGAATGATTTAGAAAGAGACTTTCCCAGAGATGGGAGTGGTGTGGGGTTGGACTAGACAAACACATATAACCTTAGAGCTGGTAGGGGCATTATGGACCCAAGCCACCTGTTCCACAGAAGAGGCACAGAATACATTTGCCCAAAATTACAAGACTAGGTAGTGTTTGATACTCTAGGCTTTCCAACTCCAAGTCCAGTACACTTTTCTGACCCCCAATTCAACTTAGAGTTTGGGTCCCACTCTGAGATTACCTTTTTTTTAGAAGGAGGAAGAGGAAAGTAACAAACAAAAATGAAGAGTGGTTGGTTGACCATTATGGATCCCGGTAAATCCAGGATGTGTGAAGGATAATCCTCCTTTCCCCAGGAAGAAGGAAGCGTTAACAGTAACAGGTAACTATTAACCGCGAAGCTGAATCCTAAACCAGTGCTTGTGAAGCCCTGCAGTCATCTCTTCGTTTTGTTGTGTAAAGGACTGGGTTCCACCGGCAGACAGAGCTGTGCTGAATAGCGACACCATTTGCTCCTCCAAACACATTCTGTGGGAGGGCGTGGGATTTCACAGCAGTGAGAGCAAAACTATTCACAGCAGTACCATATGCTCCCCACCATCAGGAGCGGCGGGCCTGGTCACTGGACTTGGCAGGCAAATCAACTGAATGGAAATTCTGAAGACCACAGGAGGAGTTTTCTCTTTGCGGGTTTTGGATGGTAAAATCTTCAATCTGTTCCACAGGCAGAAATGAGAGCGAAAAATAATTCTACACAAATCATGTGTGTGTGTGTGAAAGAGCATGAGTATGTGTTACTTCTAGAAAAGTTAAGGGAAACAAAGGCCCAGCATTTATCTTGTACCTTCCTACAGAGGTAGGAGGGCAAACCCTGAACGCAAGAGGAGAGAGGACCAGGAAGTAAAAGGGGGGGGGGGGGATTATTTTTGGTATAGATTCCGCATTTTAAGTTTTTTCTCTAAGAAGAAAAGTAAGATTGAGAAGAATTTCCCAAATGCCAGGACCATTTAATAGCAGAATTACAACTGACGATAAATACAGCACTTTTTAAAGCTTGTCCTTTCTCTGTTATTAACTTTGTTCTTTCGGTTGTGCCAGAGAAAGCACGAGAGATAGAAATTGGCAGAAATACGGGTCTGAAGAACAGAAATTTAACCTAAACGAAAATACCGTGAAAACCTCTAGTAAAAAAAATGTCTTTTGTTTAATAGCACAACTTTCATCTTCAAGAAAAGCTTTATTTGAATAAAAAGTAAAATTTAGGACAGTATTATCTCATCATTAGTAATTCTGTTCACGTAGGGGCTATTTTCTATTTCCAAAGTGGTTTGCAATCATTAGTTAATCCACTCAGCATGCTTGGTCTAAATTGTGTTGTATGTATATAATAGATAAGGGTGGTGGTTGGTGAGAGGCAGCGTGACACCGCGGGCTGAGTAATGGACTGGTAACTCAGGGGCTGTGAGTTCTCATCTTAACCACCAGTTAGTCTGCAGTGGGAGCCAGGCCTGTACCACAGGGCTTCAAAACAAGGATTCAACTTGTTTAAAAAATAAATACATATATTATACAAAATATCTTTTCTAACAATTGTTGGAAGGCCTGGAGTTTTAATTTTCCATTAAGTTCCCAGTCTCAGTTTTCTCCTTTGGTGAAATATATTTTAAAGGGCCAGTCTCTCTGTAAATATCTCCACGAGGGGCAGCACAGTGGTTAATAAGGCTACATGTAGATGCCAACCAATGTCCTTTGTGACATGAGGAAACAGTCTGGAGACTTGAAATGCATTGGAACAAATCAGTGGTGTAGTTTTCCCTTCTTTTCAGCCATCAGTAATACCAGTCTATATTGTTACCTGAGGTTTGCCAACTTCAGTTTTTCTCTTGATAAGAAGAATCTTCTAAGCAAGATGTTGCTTTTAAGTGTTCTAATGGAATTTTTCAAAGATGAACCAATGCTTGTGCCCAGCAGAGCTTGTCCACATCGTGCCTGGGTTACAACCACGTAGCTTTCCTTCATTTTCATTTGTTTGCTCCCACGTTATCCAAACACATTAATATGTGGTTCAGATAACATATTCCATATGTTTAATTAGCCATTACATGAAATGTAGGAAGGTGTGGCATTTTCTCCCAGTTTCCTGACTTTTAACTCACACTCTCTGGTGGCTTTTCGTTCGTTTGTTTTGTTTTAAATCCTTTTCACAATGAAGAGTCTGTCCAGTCTGCACTTACCTAGCTGCTTTAAGTTTTAGACTTTCTTTGGATAATAAAAATTTAGTTTGGTCTATAGACAGATTAAATTAAGTCTGCCCTACCTTACACAATGTGTATAATGTAATCATTGCTCAATAAATGCATACTCATAATAAACTATTACTTTAATAAACTTGTGCTAAGGAGTTCCCTTATATAAAGTTTCTGGATTTTTAAATTGCACTTAAAAGTCCATAATTTCACAATTTCTTCCTAAATAGTTTCCTTGGTAAGATTTTAATTTCTGGAATGATGTCTAATATGTCTGAACTGTGTCCTGAGGTTAAAAAAAAAAACCAGCTCTTCATTTGGAGATTATTCAGAAATTCTTTACTTGTACTAATTGATTACCAGTAACAAGGGCCCCTGAAACGCCCCCACAGAGCACACGGCCAGTGCGGGCTGATTCACTGTGGCGTCACTGGGAGAGATTATGAAGCCCAGGGCTGCGATGGTGCCAGCTCATGCCTTTTCAGTGAGAAAGCTTTCAGGTTCCACAGAGTGTTAATCTGGCCTCAAAATGGGAGACGGCTAAATCGGCCTGGAATGTCTGGCTGCCGGTTGGCAGACGCAGCCCTTTCTTCACCTTGGATCTGCTGGGCTAAGGATGCTTTCATAGTAATTTTCCAATGTCTTCCTTGATCAGTAGACTGCAGCATTTTATCATTTTGCAGATTTTGTTTTCTTCATGGGTTATTACTTCTAGTGAACTGCACTTAACATCTATTAACTGAGGTCTCCGGAAGATCAAAGTCCCTCTGTATCTGACTATTCTGCTTTGCAATTTGTGTCTCGCCTCACCCTGCCCCCCTCCCCGCCAATCCAGGAGTCTCGCACATTTACAGATTTGGTTTCAGTGTCTTCCCCTAAATCGTTTATAGATATAAAAGCGTCATAAAGAGGACATCGTGTCTCTAGAAGGAGAATAAGAAAGTAAAAAGTGACGACAGCAATAGTAATTCTTGCATTATTTCTATCTCAATATGAATCTTTTAAAACTCATGTTTAAATATTTTTCTTTTTGAAATAAGATGAGAGAAAGAGGGAGGGAGGGAAGAAGTGTTAATGTCATGGAATTATGCTAATGTCATAGAAGCTAAATTCCTTTTGAGATTTATTCTCTTTTCTAAACCATTTGCTTTACTCCCCTCCTTTTCTTCTAAAGCCCACATTTTAGTTAAAAACATTAGCATTGTCTTTTTCGGAACCTGTGCACAGGGCCAACATTCCATTCATTTTATGGTTTACTGTTAACCTTAATGAGTAGGTTCTAATGGAGGATTTTATTTCCTTTCTGAACCTTTAGTAAATAATAATCATCCTCTAAACTTGGTCTCACAGCTGTGATGTACCAAAGATCCTCTATCAAATGCCGACCCCGTCTCAACAACAGACCGAAGCTGGCCAGATGAGGGCATTTGCACCAGCCCTAGAAGGGGTATTTTTAGAAGCTACATAAGAGGCCCAGGACACAGCTATCAGCAGACACAAAGTGGGTGCTTGTGAGTAGAGACAGGTATTAAAAATCAAACTACGTCTGGTTGCTGAAAAAAAATTAACTCTAAGGAGATTTGAATCTGAAAAGATTATCAAAATAAAGACCAGGAGCTTTATCTGCCAGGATATTTCCTTGTCAGAAATGCTCCACACTATTCTCCATGGTGAATAAAAGAGACCAACGCAAGAGGGAGAAGAAAGAGAGAGAAACAGTGTGAGGTGGAGCATGGCTTCTCAAACTTCAATGTGTGTACAGATCACTTGGGGACCTGGTAAAAATGAAGACTGATCCAGTGGGTCTGAAGCGGGACCTGAGAGTTTAGAGATTCCCAAGTGATTCAGATGCTGCTGACCCAGGGACCACGCGTTAGCAAAGAGTTAGTGTTTGCTCCTGCCTCATGGTGACTCTGACACTGCAGAAGGCCCCTCACTCTACCTAGCATGAGGGACCATCTCCTTGTGAGACATTAGTCTCCGAGGAGGGATGCTGAGAGGCCTTAGAGCAATGGTTCTCAAGCTTTCCTGCTTGTTAAAATCCCAGAGTCCAGGCCTTACCCCATATCAATTAAATCAGAATCTCTAGGAATGGTATCCAGGCATCAGTATTTTTAAAAATTCTCCAGGTGACTCCCATGTACAGCCAAGTTAGAGAACCAATGGCTTTTAAAAAATCATGTTAACCAGAATAATTATAACAGCCAACATATGTTGGCTGCTTCTACACAAGTACCAGGCATTATGATCAATATACACATCTTTTTCATTGAATCATCAAATAAATTCCTTTTACAGACCAGGAAACTGAGGCAGAGATTATGTAAATCGAGCTGATATTAGAAGAGAAAAAGAGCAGTGTCATCTGGGAGTAAGCAAATGATGGAGGAGTGAAGAACTTGCTGGTTACTTACATTTATGTGTGAATCCAAGGTTTTCTTTTACTCATATTTTCGATTTTTAACCAATAGTTCGTGGCACCGTGTTTAAAATTCTATCCCCCTCTTGCTGCACCCCCACCCTCAAAGACCCAGGCCTGCCTTTCTGAATCATTCATTGCCTTTTTCACACTGGGCATTCTTAAGGCTCTAGACTCTTGAGCTAAGGTTAATTGCTGGCTCCTGGGCCCCCCTGACTCCATGTAGGCTCTACTTGGTTATTTCAGAGATTCCTTTGGCTGCTCTTGCCTCTAACGGGGCAGCAGGGGGAGCTATGGCTACCAGGAAAAACATCTGTAAAACTGCCCCTAAATAGTCAGGAATTTTATGTTCTCTTCTAAAAGAAAATTTTCCTAGCAGCTCTTAACCCAGAGGCCAGGTGAATAGTCCATCTGGGCATGGTGACAGCAGAAAAATCAGAGGAGCTCTCACGGGGCCCGGGGACAACTGAGATGGGACCACACAGGGACAATAGTCAGTATAGTCAAAAATGGCTGTCAGTCCAGAAAGGAGCCATAAATAGTCAATTACATCTTCATGAATGATGTTTCTTATTCAGAAAAGACTGAGAAACTATAATAAAATGTGTAAAACATAAACACGAGCTTTCTTTTTCAACTTTGATCAATGACTTGAATAGAAATTTTTGTATCTGTTCTCAGTTTTTTCAACTTTAAATGGGTGTATGTCAGATCAAACATTTGTTCATTTAACTCAGGTTGTACCTGTATTAGAGGACATAGGGTTTAGTGAGGAGTAGGAATCCCCAAGACAATACTGTCGCATCAAAAGAGTTTGAGGGACAGTTGAAAAATCTTAGAGAGAGAAAATTCTCCATCAGTTCACTACAGAACAGGGTACCAATTTACCCTGAACCATAAATTCAGAGAGGCTGCTTCCTGAGCCTGAGAGGCTTTTCAAAATTGCTGTGGTTCAGACTCTTAGACAGTGATGTTCTCAGAGAAGATCAAGGCATGTTACCTGACCACGTTAGGATGACCACATAGGAGGGGATGCTAACTATACCAACTCATTCCATCAAAAACCCCTGCTCTCCCAGCGACCCTGCACTGTGCCCCCACTTCATCCTCCATCCTCAACCCCCATGTAGGAAATCACAGGGGAGGCGAGATGAGTGTCGGATGCCATTTTCCATTCACAGGGAGAATCTCTTCAGAATTCCTGTTCTCCCCTTGATTCTGGGGTGTTTATGTGTCATCTCTGGGAAGAATTGAAGGATCATGGGACCAGAACTTTTTCCGTTAAACAGATTTTGGCAACTATGATATTGGGGGCCTTGAATTTGTTGCCATGAGTTCTTGAAGCTCTTGGACAATTGATATGTGAACTTCATGAAGGGTTTCGTGATGTCTGTGCAATGGATTTTCAGAATGCGGTCTATATGGCTTGGAGTCACTGGAGCAAGTGCTAGCAGTGTGACGTGAAAACACATTCAGTGCTTATTAACCATCATTTCACGTACTGTATTATTCACAAATATGTCCTAATTGTATGCAAGCTTGCTTCTCTTCTGGATGCACTCAGCCTAGTAAAGGAACTGGGCTATTGCACTGCAAGCAGACAGATTAGTAGTGGCACAAATGCATGCAAAAATACACAGACAAGGCTTTGCTCTGTAGTCAGAGCCTCCCTGGTAATTCTCTTGTGTCCTTGAAATTGAGTCGCCAGTTTACTTACGCCAGCTAAGGAGTCTGCCTCTCATCACTGAGCTCTGTCTGAGAGCCCCTGTGTTGCTCTAGCATGTGAGAGTTACATGCTCCACTCCTACCCCACTGAATCTCCTCTGGACCGTGAGCCAGACAAGGACATCTGAAAGCACACACAATCCCTTATCTGGGAAAACATTTCACTTGAGAAAAGGGGAAGTGACAATCTTACTAAGGAAGCTGACTTTTTAAAGAGGATTTTTTTCTTTTTGAGTCTCACTGACTGTGGAGGCTTACATAATGGTGAAGGCTCAAAGGAAAGGTGGCCTGCAGTTTGAAAGGCTTTCCAGCCACAGCAGAGTTCAAGCTCACCAGTTTGGGAGATCAGAGGCCATGGAGGGGAGGGGACACGGGTGAGTGGTCAGACCTGGGAGCAGTCCCTCCTCTCCAGGAATAGAAATTGAAATTCTGCATGTTTTGTTTCCAGGTTAAAAAACAAAAAAGTCGTGGGCAGTTTTTTCCTAATGTCCTAACAGGCTGCCTGAGGCATGGAAGCACGAACAACAAACTTTGTTAAATTATAATCTGAAAAGGCAAATTGAGACCTTATTCAGATTTCATGGAGAAAACACTTACACACTCCCTGCTGTCTTGTGGTGAGTAGAGGAAAGATCTCTCTAGGGAGGAGGCAGAATATCCACAAACGTTGGAGGGGCCAACCAACACAGGAATTGGGAACCCATTCAACTATACTGACTCTTTACTCCTGTGTCCCCAAATGTCGGATCGGCGACTTTTTCAAGGGCATCACACAAAAAAGCAATTTGGTTTTTCTTTCCTGGGCTTAGTCTCCCCCATCACACCCCACAGTGAACAAGTCTGTAGGGTTAGAGGTAAGCTAGGCTCCTTCAAGAATTGGCCCCCATCCCACTTTCACGATACATCTTTCTCTCTTTTGCTTTCTCTACTTGTGCTTTTTATTTATTGCTACGTCTACCTGCTGGCTAAAGAAATTAGATTTCCCTATAATTCACCTTCTGGGGTAGGCCAGATTTTCACAAATTTGGACCAAAGAAATTATCCACAAGCTCCCAGCAATCTTGAATCAAACTCCCAAGTGAGGGCTGCCTTTCCAAAGTCTCAGCTTCGGCCTGACCTTCGATGCTTTTCTTCCAGAGAAACGATTCCCTCTCCTGCCTTTGATGGTGCTCTGTTTAACAGGTGTGACAGATGCTGTTGATTTGCTCACTCAATGCCTATTCCCTACTCCATTCTTCCATGCCCCCTTTCATCGTGCAAGCAGGAAAAGCTCCACAGTGCTTTCCTGCTGGCTTTCGAAGCCTCTGTAGGATCTGGGTGGGGGTGAGGGTGGATGCAGTTCTGTCGATGGGCATCCAAGACAGTCATGGTACTGCTCTGGGGAAAGTGATTTTTCTTCCCAACAGATGGGAGAAATGAAACTGGCATCAACTCCTCTTACCTTTCTCCTGCTGAATGCAGATATGCTTGGAGGTGCAGCTATTATCCAGCAATAAGAAATCATAAGGGTATCAGAGTGGAAATAGAGACAAAACTTGGGTCCTTGATGTCTTTGTTGAGATATCATAGCCCCATTGATCTTGTATGGATGTCCTGGATGGCCTATCTGCCAATTTCTTGTTGTGTTACAAAAAAGAAAAAAATTATTAGAGCCAGAAATATCAGGTCTCCTGTTACAGGTTAATATGTCCCTAAGTAAAATAAATAACATAACAACCAAACCCTAAATTAAGTCCACCGCCTCAAAGAAAGCTCTGTCCCACTGAGTTCCAAGCCCCGGGTTAGAGGAAGTTGTTTTCATGATCAGTCCTATTGCCATATTCTTATTTCTGCCATTTTACAGATAGGGCAGCTAAAGGCTGGGGGTCTGAAGCAGCCTCGCCAAGGTCACACAGTAAGCCACTAAAAGCTGGGGAATCGAGCTAAGAGCTCTGTAATCCCAGGCGAGGCCTCCTCTGCTCTGTCTCTCCCCCTCAGCTGGGAAAATGTCAAAGGATTTATCAAAAACAGCCTGAAGCTAGATTAGGTATTTTAATACCCAAAGCACTTAATTACTAATACAGTTTAAGGTACATTAACCTAATTGGAAACTTTCTGCATATGGCAGAGGCTTTTTTTTTCCCTGAAAAAATTAATAGTATTTTTTCAAACTTTTCTACTAGCCTACCTCATCTTTATGTGCTATTATGGTTTTCAAAGTTAGAAAAAATATCACAGCCAAGAGCTGAATTAATGTTATTTTCTCCTATAAACGAAGAACAAATAAAATAAAAAATAATAAAATGAAAAGAAAAGGAAAGACAAAATTGTACCTGATAATTGCATGTCTCACCCACCTAGCACGCTGGGAAGCTGGCAGGACACTATCATCAGAACCCAGAGGTCGTCCTTGGCTCCTCCGTTCCCTCACATCCCACATCTCCTCAGCACCACCTCCTGTTGTGTCTAACGGTTTCTCGCCATCCCCCTTACTACTCCCTTAGGCCAGGCCCTTGACATTCTCGTCTGGATTATGGCGATAGCCATCTAGCCAGTCTCTTGTCTGGTTCCAATCTGTTCCCCTGCTCCAGTTGGAGAGATCCTTATACAATGCAAATCAGATCTGTCAGCCCTCCATTCTAAACCCTTTAGTGGTTCCCCATGGCCCTCAAATTAAGTCCAAACTCTTTGCTATGACTTCAAATGCCTTTCGTTATCTGGTTTGTGTCTAGTTCTCCAGTCTTACACGTGATGCTCCAGTCATATGGAACTAGTTGCATTTCCCCAGATTGGCTATGCTTGTCCTCCCTTCTAAACCTTCCCAGAAGCTGACCACTGCTGAGAACTTCCTCCTTCCTGCTCCTCCTTTCCCTTCCTCCTCCCAATTCCCAAGCTAACTCCTAATCATCTTTCACTGCCCAAGCACCTCTTCCTCTGGGATCCTCCCCTGCCACCTCCTCCCCAGACTGGGGAAAGGGCCTTTCCAACATGTTCCTATGGCAATGGCATAAAGTACACTGAGATATGCTGAAATTATTTGCCTATGTATCTGTCTTCGTGGAGGCAGCTTGAAAGCAGGGAATGAATTTGTTCACCTTTGCATCATCAGCACCTGGCACACTGATACTTACAAAATAGATACTCAGTAAAAATGTTGAATGGATAAAAGAGCAAGCAAAATGTTGGTAGGAATGTAAATCGGTATGACTACTATGCAAAAGACTATGGAAGTTCCTCAAAAAATTAAAAATAGAATTACCACATGATTGAGAATCCCCCTTGCGGGTATATATCTGAAGGACGTGAAATCACTATCTGGAAGAGACATTACGAAAAAGGAAAAACAAGCAAACTAGCCTTTCAAGGACTATGCAAAAGACTGACAGGTAAGTGGGTCACACAATAAGAAGATTGGGGTGAAGTAGGCAGGAAGGATGACTTTAATGTTCTTAAAGTCACAGAGAGCTTATTTACCCTGCCCTTTGTAAGGAAAGCACAGAGTCTAGCATCCAACACACTGGGTCACAGGTTGCTCTCAATTATCAAAATCCAAATGGAGAAAATGGCAGATCTAGAAGGTGACCCATGCTGTCTGAGAAGAAATGGCTGTAGGGGATTCTTGCAGATCCTTACAAGCCTTGTGGAGGTTGAACGTGGGGAAGAAGGATTTTAGTATTCTATTTGTGCATGCAAAGTTTTGAGCTCCTCTTTCTCCTTACGTCTTCCTCACCTCTCCATCACTCCTTTCTGTTAATGCCATTATCCTAATGTTTTTAGTAACAAAACCAGTGGCACCTCCAGAATTCACTTTTCCTTTATAAGACGGATAACTTCATAAATTATCCACACACAGATAACCTGCAGAAGCTGAAGCTGACATTTCACACTAGAACATTATGTAGGAAGAAGCACTAAGTAAAGAATTGATGACATTTCTCTGCACTCTCTCCTAATGGACCTTGTTACCTCTAAGTAACAAAGTAGTTCGCACAGTCTGTTCTGATGCTAGCCTTCAGCCAGCACTAGCTTAACCATAAATGGGTGGCCTGTGTGGAAATACCAGACCTCTTAGGAGCTTCAGGGTCTAGGGCCTTTATTCATTACATAAGTGTAACAACTGCTTAGGCCACCCTTGTTTCTTTCCACACCTGTGAGTATGGCAGCTCATGGGCATGGTAGCCTGTGGTAATCACACTTCTGAGAGGTTGACCTCAATGTCAGGAAGCCATGCATGGAACTTCCAATGAAACAGGCAAACTGTCTTTGAGAGATCAACCATCTGGAGCTGGCTTCTGAATGGAAGGGAGGCCTCCATATTAGAGTGAGTCAACGAATGCAAGAAATAGGCTGCATATGTGTTTGCGACAACCCTCTTCTGTAGGTATTTAAATTGTCCATCGTGGCTCCTGATTTGAGTTGCCACAGCCACCTGGGGACAGGAGTTGTGTTGCTGAGATAGTCTCCTACAAGTATTCCCAAAGACTGAGACAAAATCAAAAGGAATGTTCAGAAGACCTTTGAAAGCAATGTAAAAATAAAAGAGCAACAGAAGCGGCAGCTCCAGAGGTACACAAAGTCCTCTTGCCTGGAACTTTGTGAAGTCTTGCATTTCGGCCTATCAATAAGCATTTATTGAGGGTTTAATATACGTAGGGCGTGACACTCTGTGCTGTGGATACTGTGAAGTGAATCACTGTCCCGGCCTTCAAGGAGCTGCCCCTCTAACATGGGGGATAAAAAATTCACCCAATAAATTCAGATAATGAGTGAAAAAATTATGTCAGTGAAACAAACAAATATAAAAGGAGTCAGGAAAAAGGGAAATCACTGCGAGTCGGGCTTTCCTAGAAGACTTTCTGGAAGTCCAGCCAGTGATCAGACTTTGCTGGAGTGATGGGGTCATCACAGGGACTCCTCTCCCCTCTGCCCTCCTCACACGCTCCTCACCCTCCACACGCTTAGGACCGAAGTCTGAGCTGCTGTCATGTGAGAAAATCCCCTGATGGACACCAAAGAACATGTGGAAACAATAACCAACTTTTACTAACTTACTTAATGGAATTTGGGACCTCTGGGTTCTCGACAAGCTTGTAGTTTCCTGTGGGATCCAAACATGGCTATTGTCCACTCCCACCTGAGGAAAAGTTTCAGTTCTCTTTCACATGAGGCTTTTCTGTTTCCCTTAAAATGATACCTAGAGACACCAATGCTGTTTCTACTGGACGCTATGTAATACTTTCACACGCAAGGGGTAAATGGGTAATATCCACACTATAAACATCCATCACCATAACTGTAGCTCTTTTCCCCTTAGTTTCTCCCTCTTTTTAGCCCTATGATGCTTTTTATCTTCTGTTTGCTTTCTTCTTCTGATTGTGGAATATGCTTAAACATTTTGACCAACTTAGGGAACGCTTTGTACCCAAATCATAAAACTTTCTTCTTCCTCCTTTGCTCATAACAGGACTTTACAAAAACTTGTTCAGCATGTGAGCCCTCCCTCTCTGCAAATCCCATTCTCACTTTCCCCTTCACTCTCCAGCCCAATTGTCTCAAAACTTTTGCCCCATGGCAGAGGATTTTAACCTTTTGAGTCTTGAATGTGGATGTGAATGGGAGCTCATGACCCACCTTTCTATGGTTATTGTTTTAACCAGGATGTAGGACATGGGAAAAGGGTGCCAGAATGATGATAGGAAGCTACTGCTTTTTGGCATTCTAGTACAAATTGACTTTCTTTTGGCTGGGTGTCAGTAGGATTCTTACAAGATGTCTTTCCCACCACTCCCATCCACGAGTGCACACATGTTGGACACACACGTTCATACTCACACACACACGCGCTCACACACGCATGCATACACACACACATGCATGCAGCTTTGAGTTAGGGATGAGAGCTGAGCTGCAGTCAGTGGTAAAACACCCTTATTAGTGAGCCTAGTGAGAGGAGTGAAGAGAAGCAGAAAAGCAGCAGAACATATTGTTGAAGAGTTTTCCTTTGTTGTTCTTTACCTACTCAATGTCATAATTTCTTCTCCTTTAAAACAGGGCTAAGAATGGTGAATTACATGAATTAATGTCTGTAAAGCACTGAGAACAGAGCTTGGCACAGTGGGAGTATCATAAATGTTTGGGAAATAGGTAAAATAAATATGTAAATCTGGAGCTCCACCCCTAGTGCATCCTCTATGTGTGTTATTGAAGAAGCTCTGTTTTTAGCTACTGCTTTGAAAATCCCTCGACCCCATTAGCGGAGCCATCAGTGCAGGGTTCTTGTCATGAACAGCTGGCGGACAGAGCTGGTGCCCCCTCACCACCTTCCCCATGTGGTGCAGCTTTTAGAAACCTTTTAGGGGACACTTAAATTGAAGCAAGCATAGTCTTCTTCAAAACTAGGCAGCACCTCTCCATCCTAAAGTTGGGCCAGGGCTTGAATAAATCCAGCCCATAAAAGTGTAAAGGCATCAGCTTTCTTCCTGAAGCCAAGAGAGCAGTGTGCTGCTAACCTTTTTTATTAGGGACCTAGAGTAACAAAGACCTTTTCTATTGTGACCCAGTACACAGGAACATATGTTTATGGCCGAAACAAAGGCTTCCTGAAGCAATACCCTTGCTGTATACAACATACTTGGGTATTTTCTCTATCTTCTATTTCATTTTTTAAAAGACTGTTTACGACTATTAAATTTATTTAACAACTCACCATTGGGTCATGATCTGCAGTTTGACCAACGCCAAGTCAGAGCAAAAGTATCTTTAGGAATGAATTAATGACAAGAAATAGAATCCTATAAAAGACTCTAAAAGTTCTCTAATGGAAAAAAGATGACTATTGATTTGGGTTGGTATACCCATGTTTCATTCTCCTTGAGAATTTAAATTGCAAAGATAAATTCTCAGCTTCAGGTGTGTTTTAAAAAAAATGCCTTTGCCTCATGCAATAGAAGTAACGGCACATAGGCAGCATTCCCGGACACACAGGTTTCTCTAGGACAAGTACTTATACTGAGGATTATCCAACTGAACTCTGAATAAGCATAACCGTGTAATGGAGTATGGTGGAAACAGGGACGTCACTGCTTCTCTTTGGTCCTGTTCCTGACTTGAGAAAATCTCTAAAATCACTGACACTTTAATAACATCTTCAAGCTCTTTTGGCAACTGATATCAAAACAATTCAGGGTTGAGGCCCCATTCCTACTGAACAAGTTGCCGTCACTCTCGTTTCCTATATAACAAACATCAGTGATGCCTTACTTTGTATTGTCCTTGGCAATTTACGAAGTGTTTTAATGCATTTTATCTCAACCTCCTAACAATCCTGTGAGGTATACTGGGCAGGTATTTTCATACATTGTCTTTATGACTGTAACGTCATTTAAGACAATAGTTTCCATTTTCAACATAAAAAGGGATCATTTTGAAACATACTGTTGGCTAATAGCAAGAGACAGCACAATATGGAAAAATACTAGATTTATCCTCAGATGTGAGTTAAAATTCACAGTGCGCACATTACCAGGTGTGTGCTCTGGGGAAGGTCTCTGAAGCTCTAGCCTCACGTTACGTTTCGTGAGTAGGGAGGTATACGTTGTTCTCAGAATTGAAAGGCTGATGCAGGGAAAGTAACGTGAAGTTGAGTGTTGGACAGAACTGGATTCAAATCCTGGCTTTGACACAAGAAGGTATAGCCTCTCTGAACTTTAGTCTCTTCATCTGTAAAACAGGCATTACAATGAAATACCACTGGTCAGTTAAACCATCCTCCTACCAGATGTACTCTACCCGCTTCCAACTGCCTCTAATTTATCCTACACGAGTGCTAATTTTTTTTTTAAAGATTTTATTTTTTTCCTTTTTCTCCCCAAAGCCCCCCAGTACATAGTTGTATATTCTTCATTGTGGGTCCTTTTAGTTGCTACGTGTGGGACGCTGCCTCAGCGTGGTTTGATGAGCAGTGCCATGTCGGCACCCAGGATTCGAACCAATGAAACAGTGGGCTGCCTGCAGCGGAGCGCGCGAACTTAATCACTCGGCCACGGGGCCAGCCCCATGAGTGCTAATTTTAAAAAGTAAATCTAAGTCACTTTCCTACTTCAAAATCTTCCATGATTTCCCATTGCACTTTGAATAGACCAAAGTCTTTGCCTTGGGCCCCACAGGATATGGTCCCTGTCCATTTCTCCAGCTTCACTTCATATCACTCCCTTTCCTTCTGTCACAAACATTTAGCCAATACTGGGCTTCATTGACTTCCTTGTGGCTCCTGGCATTTTGCTGTTTAGACCCTGTGCCCACTACTGTTTCTTCTGCTTGAAATGATTGCCCCATCCCAACCCCAATCCTACTCACTCTCATCCTTTAGATCTCAAGGTGAACATCACTACCTTGAGGAAGACTTCCTGAACTCCTAGACCAGGTCATGTCACCATGTTCTGTACCAACATGGGAGCCTATTCCTTGTCCTTAGAACCCAGAGATAATTCAATAATTGTTCGTATAGCTGTGTGTATAACAGAGCTCCTCCCACTGGAGTTTAAATTCCAGGAGGACAGGAACTATAATTACACTCTCTTCACTTGAATCCCTCTAGCTGAGTAATATTGGAGAAGTTACTTCCCTTCTCTGTGCCTGTCTTCCTTTCCATAAAGTGACGCTATTAATAGTGTCTATCTCTATTGAGTTATGTAAAGATAAAATGAGAAAACACATGATAAAGCATTATAGTCTAGAGCTCAACATGGAATAATAGATGCTATCTATTGTAGGTGATAAATATTGGTTGAATTAATAAACAAGGTAGTTAATTAAATGAGATAAAACCTGTAAAGAACCACATACAAGGCCTGGAATAATAGTAGACGACAAATGTTAGTACTATCCTTCCTTCAGTATTGAAGGAATCCCTCAAGGGAAGCTCTCATCAGAAAAGTTGAAGGGAATGTTGAGTGGACAATGTTACAAGACAAAGATATGGGAGTTTGTGTTTATCAAGTAGCCAACTGCTAAGTTGCTCTCTGGTCATTTCTGAGGGAGACAATCTCATGGACTCTTACCACTGAGAGTAAATTCTGGCAATGGATTGGGAAGAGGAGGGAGCCTGTGGTGAGCTGAGGCTTTGGGGCCAGGTTCATGGTATGGATAGCAGTGAAAGTGCACACTGTGTGTGAGCATCCAGGGCCACTGGAGCTTGCCGACTGATGCAAATGAGGACTTGGAACAGAAGTAGTAGAAAGAGCTGTGGCTCAGCAGACCTTGGAAGACAGGAAGTAGGCAGTAGGAAGAGAACAAACACATTCCTAAGGGAGTTTAAAGAACAAGAAATAGAGGTAGTGGAAGGTCTTAATCTCTAGCAGGATCCATCAAAGAGAAAGAAGCTCCTTTGATAAAAAAGCAAAGAATGAAGGTTGAAACCAGTTCTGCCTGGCCTACCAGAGACATTCCTTTGCAACATGAACTAGCAGTGACTGTGTGTAGAAATTAAAAGAAAAGTGGATGACTTTCACAGGTGTTAAGATGCACTGAGCTTGCCTTGGGTGCTGATATGGCTAGGGTTTGACAGCAGGACTCACTGGGGCTTTGAGCTGAATCTCATGAAAGATCATAGCTCACTAAGGCAAAATGGGGACGTGAAGGTGGAGCTGAAGAATTGCAGTAGGGATCGAATATAGGTAACAGCTTTACAGAGGCAATTGATGATTAAATAAATAAATAAATTTTTAAAAGCCAGTTGAGAATAAATAAGAGATCAAGGGGCCGGCCTGGTGGCACAGCAGTTAAGTTCGCACGTTCCGCTTCTTGGCGGCCCGGGGTTCGCCGGTTCGGATCCCAGGTGCAGACATGGCACCGCTTGGCACGCCATGCTGTGGTAGGCGTCCCATGTATAAAGTAGAGGAAGATGGGCACGGATGTTAGCTCAGGGCCAGGCTTCCTCAGCAAAAAAGAGGAGGACTGGCAGTAGTTAGCTCAGGGCTAATCTTCCTCAAAAATAAAAAAAAAAAAATCAAAAAAAGAGATTTTTGATGTCTTTGTCCAATATTCAAGGTAAAAGTTCACATGTTCACCTCAACCTAGGAGACTGGAACAGAGGTGTATATGTGACATGGCTTTCGATCTGGTAAGATTCATGTGTGCTCTCTCCAATCAAATCTTTCTACTTGGCAATTAATTCCTCACCTCTAACAAAACCTACTCTGGGGACATGACTTCCCCAACACAAGACACCATTTGGCATCCAGGAAGGAAGGGGTTAAAGAAGTATGGTTGTGGCACAGCTGGGAGCCATTAACAATGAAGTTCTTGGACAGAAACCCAGCAGGAACCTGACAAGGGGCTGTGGAGACACAACGGCTTCTAAAAAGTAAAAACTTGTTTCAGAAAGGAACGAACTGCCCTCACCAGTGAACCTTCGGCAAAACCCAAATCCCCTAATTAAGAATGAAGAGCAGGTGCTGGTTAAGAGTTTATATTATGCCCAGCCATAAATCAGCGTTCTTAATAGTAAAGATAATGAGTAAATTAATAATTTCTAGAAATACATTTTTTTCAACTACTTAAGATACAGAGTGGTCCTGACCTGATTTAAAAGTCCTAATGGATGAGCCAACACAAGGTATCTTAGTGCCTTCAGCTATTTGCTTCTCAGTTCTGTTTTTATGCTTGATGGCAAGAAGTTTGGTTTTGGAGATACAAGAGTAAATCTAGTACTTTGGAGTGATATCATCTCAAATATGGTGCCAAGGGCCCAAGTTTCCAGTTTACTTTCTCCCTGCCTCTGCAGCCTCATGCTAAAGACCCCATCTTCCCACTGATTTCTCTTATTTCTCTTTATTCCACAAGGATCCATACCAGACATTCATGGTTCCTTAATATCCTCTGATAAAACTCAATTCATGACAAGTTTGCAGAAACCTATGGGTTACTTTATGTAGTCTCCCACCAAGATTCTGTGAGAATCTGAAAAGTCTCAGCAAATTCTTATTTCTTCCTTCTCCTACCATCAATAGTCCTTACGTATATGTTCCATCTCTATCTTTCCTATTGATCCAAACTAATTATATCCAGTTTGTCATATTAGTTCATGTCGTCTTTGAGCCATTCAGTTGTCTAATGTATAAAGTATTACCTTCCAATAAAGATTACGAACCACTTGATAGCAGGGACATGCCTCATGATTCATTTTTATCTTTCATACTGCTTCATATAGTGCTATTTACATAATACAACTTGAAGGATAATCACTTCTCTTGGAACTGAACTGAGCACTCCCACGTAACTGAAAACTGTCTGGGCTGCTTTGGAATGCAGTAGGTAGAGAAGAGGCAAAACAGTATTTTGACATATAAAATAGTAGGCCTGGCCAAAAAGCCTTCTCTGCACAGTACCCTTACGGAGTATATAATGCAAAAAATCAAATGGAAGAGTATACAGCCAATATCATTTATAGTGTTGACATAAGACTTAAGACAAAATGAACACTAGAGTGCGAACCATTTCCTTCCTTGATCACCATCACTACTCGCTAGCACAACGCCTGACACAATAGAGAAACTCAAGCGTGTGTGGAATGAATGAATAGATGAAAATGATAAGTCTATGGTCAATGATAATATTAGTACTCGGTTGGATGAACCAGGGACTATTTCCCAGATAAATTGGGAAAAACGTTAATTTAGTGATAGGAAAGGACCTAGTTTGAGCCTTCACAAGGAGTGAGACTGCCTAGACATTATGGCCTAAGAAATCATAGAGAAGAGAGGTGGTAGAATGTTCTTGCTTTTTAACAGAGAGAGTTAATGGATGATGTGGGAAGGGTGATCATGAACCCCAGAGAGTTGTGAGCATTGGAGAAGTGAGTATAAAAAGAGCTCAGGGTAGAGAATAATTTAAGTTGGTGGAGTCAGAAGTTTGAGAGACCATCAGGAAGTCACAGCAATAGGAGAAATTCACCCAAAGAGATTATTTGCATAGCCTATCAGGGACAGGAAGATATGAAAAAAAAAAAAGGTCTGCTTTGGCTAAATGTTTTTAGGGAGTTTCGCTTTCTGGACCTAGTCGGACACACTTCTGTGATGTTAACCTCAAACAAGGCCCTGGAGGACTTGGAAGGCATTTTAGTGCCCTCATTTGAAAAGCGAATCCATAGATCTCAAATCCTAGGAATGTGTTACTTTGTTCTGTTAATAATAATAAATTCTCCCAGAGCTAACAATGTACAAATGCAAGCTGCCTGGACTGAGTTGAAAGTGCTCTGCAAAATGGATGGTCCAAATGATGATTGGCCTTGGAAGTCTGTGCCAATGAGACCAGCTTCTAAGCAGCCCACCGAAATCATCTGACCAGTTTTCAGAGCTGAGTAAGAGCTGCAAAGTTTAGACGAAGGATCCTCTGATGATTAAGTTGTGTCAGGAGGAGAAAACTAGACAAGGAGCCACATTTCACCGGCACCAAGAATCACCCTCACCCTTTACCTTTTCAAAATGTCAGTTCGAATTTTGTAAGCGGACATATAGGAGGGTGCAGCTATGCTAGGCTACCATAAATTCATGATCAATGGTCAAGATATTCTGGAAGAAGTGCAAGTAGTTCCAATACACACCACTTCTTTGATAGGATTTTTATCTTCTTGTGAGAGATAACCCCAAATTTTAGCAGAATCTTTGACTAGAAGGAAAATATGACCTCACATCTCTATCAATTTTCATAGACATTCATTTTTCTGCAAGAATTTGACACACATTTGTCAAGGAAAAAATATTTCATAGAAGCATTTTTTTTTAATGCTGTAGATAGGAATTGCCTGTGCCTTCTAATTAGACCCCATAAAAAGCCATTCCCACGTGCACGAAAGTTCCCTTGGGTTACCAATAGCAGGACTTGTAGGAATGTCGGGAAATTCAGGCAGAATTGTTGGGGCCAATCTCATGCCATCTGCTCAGCATCCTCAAAAATACTATTCCAGAAGGCAGTTCTTCGAGTTCTTAAGCGTCTTTTTGACTTGACTCAGTGTGGCTGATAAAAATAACCTTCATATTTTGAATCACAATCCCATGCACACTTTCCTAAAAAAAATTGAGCAAAAATTTGTCAGTCTCTCTAGTCTCACTCATTGTCTGTCTCACAAACTGTGCTTAGCTCTAAGAACTACTCTCCTTTCTTAATGACTGTATATTAAGAGATGTTGTCATCTTGTTGAAGAGTGTGCCAAGTGGACTCCCTTTGATCACTCGTCCTCTGTTTCTGTGGACTTAGAGTTGAAGCAGCCTCTATTGTTAGAGATATAAGTCCATCTCTGGTGAACAGAGGAGTTCTTGCTATCAGGGTGAGAGGAATGTCTTTAACTATTTATTATCTACTTTCTGTAAACTCAACTCAAATATAGAAGGAAGCAAGCAGAAACCAAAATGATGTCTTGTTAAGATTCATAGTGTTTTCTCTGAAAAGAACATATTCTTTATCAAGGACTGAGAAAGTGTCCTTTTCCCTTTTCCTTCAGCATATGAAATATTTACGTGTTAGGCAGCCTCTGAAATAGCCATTTTCCATAGAGCTGTAGTGGCCCAGCCCATCAGTGTGCTGGTTAATTAAGTGTGACCTAAACCAACTTGACTTGAGCTCTGCATTAAACGCACAAAACCCATTTGAGCTGACCAGCAGCAGAAGTGGTACTCAGAGAAATTGGAAAGGATTTCTCCCAAATGCTTTCTACTTACTTACAGCACTCAAGTAATGGTTGAAGATTAGCATATGACATGACAGATTACATTAAGTCATGTCTTTCCAGTGCTTTATGACAGCACTATCACATTAGCTTCTTAGCACTGGCACATCGAGGCATGCAAATGTTTTCAGACCCTCTTATTCAAATCTACAAGCTGACATGGCAGCCCTGATATGATTATTAGTCATTTGAGAGACTTTAATTCACGTCATCAGATAACAGGTTCTGCTAAAAGGTTAGAGAAACTGTCTGCTTTTAATGAAGCTCTCAAAAAAGACCCTCAAAAACCCTGTTACACATCAAGAACCTGGTTTGACTTTATTGACAAGACCCCCCTAAGAATGCACTTGACTGGAATAACTAAATAGGCATCCAGACATTGGAAATATTGTCTGTTTTTCAGAGAAGATCATGTTGGATGGTTGTGGTTTTCTCCTCCCTCACTGTATTCCATCCAGTCCATTCTAACTTGACTGTGGCCTCCAGTAAACAGTGTGGATGACCCTCAGACATTTTTAGAATCTGATATCCAACATGAGCCTAAGAGGCATGAAGATAATTATTCCTAGAACGCTCATTACAGTCTGAGCATAAGCAGTGCCATAGCTCATAGTAATGGGTTAATGGTGTCTGGCCAAGCATGGTATGACTAAGCGGTCATGTGACTAGAGATCGCTAGAGTTTGAAATCCGTAGGTTTTTTGCTGTAAATCAGTTTTGTAATCAAATATTTTGTTTTATAATGCAGTGATCTTCATTTAGACCCCCACAGAAACTCTCTTTTCAGAATGCTTCTACACAGGTTGGCACCAATGATGCTGCTGTTAGAATGAAGGAAGATGGCACTAGAAAGTCAAGCTGATGGGCTGTGATGAGCCAAGAGCCAGAGAGAGACCTCTGCAGGTGAAAACAGTAATGAAAGAGCAAAGAGAAAAAACAGTTCCAGGAAGCTGGAAAAGTAAATACAAATGCACTCTTTTCTTTCCTTTTTTTTTAAAGTCCCAAACAGTGAATACTGAAAATCTACTGCTAGAGAGCTTCTGAAGAACAGACAGTAAACGTGTTAAGGAGTCCCTAAAGCTGGTTTTTGTTTATTTATTTACTTTTTTAAATGTTCAGTGTCAACTTTTCGACTCAAATTTCTGGAGAAAAGAAGATATGTTTACAGTTTAAAGTAAACTAATTTATAGCCACTCTACTCTCTAGGAAAATATTCAAAATTATGATTTGTGGTTGATTTCATTTCTTTCCACGCATAAGTATTAAGATATATTACCTTAACTCAATTATGAGTTTAATAATATTCATATTACCTTTTCTCCAACTTTCTTTTCCTCATTTCTCTTTCAATTTTGCAACTATTTTTGAGATCTTCTTGTATATGCTCTATCTCTGTCCTTCTCTGTAGCTTTTCCTCAAACCTAAATTATATTTTCTAAAGTAATCTTGGCTGAAAAGATGACTAAGCCCTCAAATATGGAGAATATAAAGGAGCATTGATAAACTGTAGTGTAAACAAGTTCTGATTCAACTAAGAATTGCTCTAAAAAAATGGTCTGAAGACAGCAAAGAAATCAAGAAAAAGGCATTAGATTATATAAACCAGACCATTCTCTTCCCTCCTCTTTCCATCGTCCTCTGCTGCCCCTTTCATGCCTTTACCCTGCCAGCCCGTGATCAAGAACCTTCGCATTATTAGGCAAAGTGTAGATGCACACAACCTGCGTCACAGAAGACGGCTGGCTGGAGAATTCCAGCAGCTGTCAAGAAAATGCCGCTCACTCTCCCCTCCCCACCTCTTGCTTCCTGCCACTCTGACCCACAAAGCAAGATCTGGGTGGACTTTCAGTTGTGCAAGCAAGTCGTGACTATCCACCCTAAACTAGACCCTATTCAGTGCTAGAAACTCAAGTCAAAGGTACGGCATGTGTCCGTTAGTGTGCTCTCCATTCAGGCTGCAAAGCAGGGAAGATGAGCAACTCTCTTTCTGCAAGCTGATTTGATTTTGTGAAAATTCTACTCTCTCCATATTATAAAAGCCAAAGCAGGCCTATCCTGAGCACCCCGAAACTCACTTTCCATTTTGGTTGATGTCCCTTCCTGTCATCTAAGGCTTTCAAACACATTAGAATTTTTTTTCCTTTCAATTAGAGCTGACCTCCTTTTACTTTCAATCATACCATTTAAAAAACGAAATCTTTTTCTTCCTCTTTTCAGTGCTTTTCTCCTGAAACTAACTCCTCTAGATTCGAAGTAGTCCAAGGATGGTGGTGTCTTACTCATCTTTGTATGCCCACTACCTAGCATAGTGCCTGATATATGGCATTTGATCAACAGGTGTTCGATGATTGAATGAATGAGCACTAGAGAAATAACTTGGAAACTATCTTAACTATCCAGAGAGCTGTATTCTCATTTCTGGTTGCATTCTCCTTTGCTTCTCCTAGCAAGATTGTGTTTCTCTGTTGATGGCCCCTTCTGCCTTCCTGTGATCCTCACTTTATGTATGTATATATATATATATATGTATCTATGTATGTATATATGTTAGTATTGCACGTTGACTTTAATGTTTCTTCTATATCATGGATTAGGGATATAGTAATATTTCATCCATAGACTCTTGCCCATGGATTCAAGTAAAATTATGAGCAATGTACAACCAGCTACTCTTGGTACTTTCATCTCCTCTGAATCCTTGGTGTAGCAGCCACCACTGGAACTTGGATCTGGTCACTTGCACAAACTCTCCTTTGATATTGGTACTTGATCCTCACAATATTTTTGAAATAAAGGACTTAATAAATGTTCTGAATGTGTTCTTGGCTCACCTGCCTGTTCCGCGGACCTCAGAGACCAAATCCTGGCTCTCTGGTCTCCAAAACATATAAAGAGTATACAGATAATTTAAGAATATCATTTAGATGCCAACATTTAACATCCCACAAAATTTGCACTGGCTTAAGCCAATTTCCCAGCACAGTGTTCTCCCGTTTCTATCCCTCTCCATCTCAGGGTTTTAAAAGAAAACAAACATCTGCATGCATAGATTAGAGCCCGCCCATAAACACATGTTCCTATCAAAACCAATCAAAACAGAAAAAAGAAAGAACAGAATATTGTACATTTTTCTTTAGATCTGATGTCTGATTTTCATTAGGTTTAACCTTATTTCTTTTAGATCCCAGGCAGTGACCCAATATTTATTTTCCTGGCTGGGCCCTGTTCCTGCCAATATTTCACTCGGGCTCCTGGAGGCCTTGCTGAGGAGTTCAAGGCTCGCACACTCCCTTTTCTCTTCTGCTGCCCCTTGCAGACATACATTTGTCACCTGTATCCTTCGTTTCATCTCAGAGTTAATTCCAAGCCCTTTCTTCCCTCCTATTCACTACCTTTTAATTTCTCCCTTTCTTTTTGGATTTATGACTGAATACTTTAATTTATTCATCATATAATGTCTTTCTAACTTGTCTTTTCTAGTAATTTACACTGGACCATATGCTGTCTGCTGCTGCCTCCTATTATATTGATCTGTAAAGCTTCTGGGGGCAATGATTAGCATGAAAGAAGCTCTGCAAATGCAAGTTATATTGTATCCTATTTGTTCTCTTTTGAACAAAATATATTTCAGAGTTCTCCAAGTGGTATCAGATGTTCTTTAATTTTGCAGGGTTTTGTATGATTTTAGTCATATATATGTATATATATATATTTCATTTACTGAAATATATATATATACATCTTTTCTGAAACTCAAGACAAAACGTTATTTTTAACATTGAACATTGACTTGAAATTAATACAGTCCTCTGATTCAGTTAACTAGTTGTATTTTGTGGACCATGCCTATCCACAAAACCAAAACTTCTCCCGAAATTTCTTATAAAAGAAGCTTGAAGCACACAGCAATTAGTTTGTGTGCAGGGAGTATTCTCTGTCAGATCTGCCCGATGCGTTTGCATAGGTCACATGAGATAACATATAGGCTGGTACTCTGAGAATCGTAAGATGATACAAATACCAACAGAGGATTTGTACTCCAGCGGTGTCACTCACCTCTTTGGGTTCTGACCTCCGCATGTGTAAAACAAAGACGACATTAATGCATATCCTTGGCAACACCCTGAGGATGACAGGAGAAAATATGTGCTGAACAGTTCATTAATAGAAAAAAGTTTACAAAATATTGATAAATATTATTTAAAAGGCAAAATAGAACATTCATATTCTTTGTTCGTTGTTCATATTCTTTGTTCTTCGGACTAAACCATGTTCATTTGAATTCCATAAACAAAGCCTTGGCCACAGTATTTGTACTAATAAGTAATATGTCATGTCAACTTAAAGGTATCAATCAACCAAAATTACACAGTGCCCCTATTTCTAAACTAAATTGTCAAATAAAATCTGTGGTTTTCTACGCTCAAAACAATGATACAATCAATAAGTAGTTCTGCAACCCCTAAGTGGTCTTTCATTGGCCACAGTGTCTTGAATGCTGGGAATTTTGCACCTCCAGTCATTTTAGGAATTATCCCTAGGCCCAATCCATAATCTGAGGATTAACTCCCTCAAATCAGAGGGGACCCAAAAAAGATAAGCCCAGAGGAAAGGTTGGGACAACAGTTTAACTGGACCTCTGCCACCAGCTCTGAACATTACCTTGAGCCAGTTTCCTCTGTGAGTCCATGAGAGAACTGAACTGGACCATAGGATTGCAAAGTCTTTATCAATGGAACCCTGAGTTCAAATGCAATGTATATGTAAACCCATTTTGTAAAACAGATACAGATGGAACTGTTGGAATTGAAATGGGGATGGCTGTCTAAAGCCCTGTCAACATGAGCTCTGCTCCCACTCTAGAGTCCACAAGGCGTCTCAGAAAACCATTGGATGGAAGGGCTTGCCACACTCTGTCTGGCTTCTTCCCAGGAAGCTTTTTCCCCTCTGATTTATGTCATCCAAGGCCGAGCTCAAAGTCTTTTCTGTCTTCTGTCCTCCAACCTCAAAGTTTGCCCCTCCATTCTTTGCATTTTAAGAAATTTAAGCAATATTAAAAAAATTAAAAAACAATAAAATAAATGCTCATATTCATACCACCTAATATTAATAACATTTTGTCTTATTTGCTTTTAATATTTTTAAGAAATAAAACTTTACACATATATAAGAATATATATTACACATTAATATATAATATTACTTGTATATATTTATTAAGTAATAAATTATTTAATTAAATATTAAATAATATTTATTTATTTATTTCTCTCTCCCCAGAGGCAACCGTTATTATGAATTTGCTGTGCATCCTTCCCATCTATATTTTAATACAAAACCAAAACAAAACCTATGTATGCTTCCATAAATAATATATGATATTTTTTGCTATGATTTTATAATAGATGTAATGTTCTCTTTCTTTTTTTTAATCCCTGCTCAGGGTTATGTAAATGAGATATAGCCAGATTGATTATTTTTTTAAACTGTTGTATAGTTTTTCTTTATATGACTATTCCACGTTATTCACACGCTTTCCTATCTATGAGCTTTTAGGTAGTTTTTTCCCTCCTTTCAAACAATTCTGAAATGTATATTTTATAGCTTTTTATAGCTGTCTCTCCACTCTCGGTAGCTGTAAGAGTCTCTCTATATTATATACCTAAAAGTGGCATTGTTAGACCCTAAGGTATTTACCTTATGTAGTTTCTTAGAGGCTGCCAAATTCTCTCCAAAATGTTGGCAACAATTCTCTTAGACTTTTCAATGTCAATACTTCATACTCTTGAACTTTTAAATTGTTTTACATTTTGATTAAGAAAAAATATTATAGAAGAGTTGTTAATATTTGGGGATTATAATTTTTATTTGGAGATTATAATTTGTTTCCTTGATTATCACTGAATTTGAGAATTTTAAAAACATATCTGTGGCCATTAGGATTTTCTTTCCTGTGAATTGAGGTTCAGTATCTTGGCTTGTTTACTGATTTTGCTATTGTCTTTTTCTCACTGTTTTTGAAAGTTCTTTATATGCATTCTGGAAGTTGCGTTAATCAATTAACTATCATATGTTGCAAATATCTTCCCCAATCTTTCATGGTTATTTTATCTTTGCATTATCGTTATCCCCATTTTACAGGCAAAAGAATGGGCTACAGGAAACTTGAGAAATGAAGTCTAAGAATTTATGTGGAAGAGTAAAATTGTATGAATAATCAAGAAAATTTTAAAAAGATGAACAAAGAGGTGGTATGGCTGTGCCAGTTTCTTGCAGCTGCAGGACTGAGGTCTCCATATTTTTGTTGCCGATCACAGCCAGGGGCTAAACTCAACTTCTAGAGGAAACCCACATTCCTTGACACGTGGCCCCATCCATATTCAAAGACAGTAATGGAGACTCTCCCTTGCATCAAATCCTCCTCACTTCAAATCCCTTCCTCTCAGGAAGAGCTCAGCCCCTTTTAAAAGTTCAGCTGATTATGTTAGGTCCATA
This sequence comes from Equus asinus, assembly GCF_041296235.1. Lineage (NCBI taxonomy): Eukaryota > Metazoa > Chordata > Mammalia > Perissodactyla > Equidae > Equus > Equus asinus. The sequence goes on along the minus strand of NC_091805.1, from coordinate 23,617,993 downwards.
CAGAACAATCTCCCAATTTTAAGATTAATTGATTTGAGACCTTAATTAGATTGGCAAGTCACTTCAGTAGCACCCAGATTAGTGTTTGATTAAATGACAGGGAGAAGATGTGTGATCGCCAGAGGGCAGGAATCTTGGAGGTCACCTTAGATTTCTGCCTAATACGGAAGATTCTTTCTTTCCTGCCTTTCAATATGATTCCTTTCAAATCTGTGGTTCTCGGCCAGGGAAAATTTTGCCCCCATGGGATATTTGGCAACGTCTGGAAACATTTTAAGTTGTCAGAGCTAAGCAAGAGGGTGCCATTGGTGTCTAGTAGGGTAGATGCCACGACGCACTGGACAGCCTCCCACAACAGAGTACCTTACCTAAAACGTCAGGAGGCCTGAGGTTGAGAAATCTTGTTTTCTGTTTACACGGCTTTGCTATAGCCCTTTGGTTAGGATTTACCTGATCCATCTTCTCCCAAACCTTTATTTTCTACCTTCTCTATTGTTTACTTTTAAACTGGTCTCTTGAAAAAAGCATATATCTGGATTTTATTTTATCTAATCTGCGTCTCTGTCTTTTCATTCATGAGTTTGCTGCTTGTGTGAATTATTACTTATCTATTTGTTTTCCTCCCACAATCTTGGCTTTTTGCCCCTTTGTTCTTGCTTTTGCTTGCATTATAAGCTCTGCTTGTTTTCTTTTTCTTCTCTCCTCCTTTGAAAGTTAAGTATTCCAAGTTTATACTTTTACTGATAAATTTTTACTTAAATTAATATTTTTCTAAACAAGTTAGAACATATCAGTACCTTTATTTTCCTCCTGAAAAAGATAAAATTCCTAACATTTTAAACTTCCCTTTAAATTATCATCCTTCTTAAAGTTCCAGTTATCTATTCTTTCTTGTTTTCTAATGAATGTTATTAGCTATAATAAAATACTATAACAATTGTTTTAGCCTAATTATTATTCCTTATTATTTATAAATATTAGTAGTAATAGTATGTTTAGTATGTTCACAGTCATTTCTGCTTTAGATTTACCACCTTGCTTTATTGATGTCTGTGGCTCATGTACTTTCTCTTGCATCCCACATTTTCTTCCTAGTATATTTTTACCTCTCGAAAGTAATTCTAAAGTTCTTTCAGCCCTGTGGATAGTAAATGTTATGATCTCTAGAATGTCTGTTAATGTCTCTATTTTAACCTCATCTTAAGTGATAGTTTGGTTTGGTTTTGAATTCTAGGTTTACGACAATTTTTGCTCAAACTTTCAAATGTATTAATTAGATTGTTTTCAGACATAGATGATTGCTGATGATGAGTCTGTTGCTAAATTTATGTTATTCCCTTTGAGACAATCTCTCTTTCCTCTAATGGCTTTTATGATTTTTTTTTGTCTTTATCCATGATATTCTATAAATTCCCTACAGTGTTTCTAGGTATAGACTTATTTTTAATTCTACCAAGCATTCAATGTGTCCCTTCAATTTAAATTCCTGTTTTTGTCATATCTGAAAATTTCTCAACTGTTTCTCTTCAAATATTACCTACCCATAATTCTTTCTTTGCTCTACTTTCCAGACTCTTATCAAAAGTAGACTGACTTCTCCCTGTTCCTCCCACTAAATACAGCTGAGAAACCCTGGACATCATGTATAAAATAAATGTTAAGAAGACTGAAAGGTGAAGAGAAGAAGGTAGATTGTTAGGGACCTCAGGAGCTTTGGAGTAACAATGGTGGTAAATTCTATGGGCTTATTTTTACCACATATGTCACAGATTGGGTACTGGAGGAGCCAGCAACCCAGGAACACCAAGGGCGTAAGTGAAAAAGCCCTAAGAAAAGTTATCTCTTCCTACGCAAATCACCAAGAAAAGATCAGCCTAACAAAACAGAAGACTTTTAAACAATAACACCCTACTCCAGCCAGACACCACAGAAAAATCTGTGGCCCAACCCCCACCTCTCCCAGCAAATGCCACGTGGGGAGACTAGACTTCCATCTGTGACTGGAATGAGATGTTTCCCTGCCACGTACCCACCAGGGTGATATCAGAGAAGGCTGAGTTAGAGGCCAGGACTTCTAACCCAGGGACAGTAACAAAAAAACTCCTACCTCTGTGATATCAGTGGAGAACATGTAGGAAGCCTAGACTTCCCCCAGCACCTAGTGGTAACAAGGCATGCTCCTTCTCCTCTCTGGAGTGGCATCAGAGGATACCTAAGGGAGAGACAGGATTTTCACCACATTTCAGAGCCAGAGAAGTCTCCCCACCACTGCAGTGTCAATGGAGGCCATGTGGGGAGTCTGAACTCCCAACCCTGCCTACCAGTAACGAGAATCTACTGCACCCTGGAGGACCAATGGGGAACCTGGACTCCCACCCCCACCTGGCCATAATAACAAGCAATTTCTTCTCTTCCCAACTTGGGCAACATCAGAGGAGGCCTGCTAAACAGAAGATTTAAATAAAATCAAGAGTCTCAAAACATAGTACCCCAAATTTCCACGGTACAATTGAAAATCACTCACCATACCATGAATGAGGAAAATTTCAAATTGAATGAGAAAAGAGAATCAACAGATGCCAACACTAGGATGTTACAGATATTGGAATTATCTGACAAGGATTTTAAAGTAGTCATCATAAAAATGCTTTGAATGAGCAATTCCAAAGAAGCTTGACACAAACGAAAAAACAGAAAGACTCAACAGAGAAATAGAAGATGTAAAGAATAACCAAATAGAAATTTTTGAATTGAAATGCACAATAACTAAAATGAAAAACTCCATGGATGAGCTCAACATCAGAACAGAGAGGAGAGAGGAACTAACCAGTGAACTTGATGATTGAGCAACAGAAATCACCCAATCTGAACAGAAAGAAATACTCTAAAAAAAAGGAAGAAGAACAGAGCCTCAAGACCTCAGGAACTACTACAAAAGATCTAACATTTGTGCAATCCAAGTCCAAAGGGTGGGGATAAGAAAAGACTGAAAAGGGTATTTGAAAAAATAATGACTGAAACTTTCCCAGATTTAGAAAACCAAACAACCAAAAATATTCCTCATAAATCTATAGATTCAAGAAGCTAAGAAAACTCAGAATAAACTCAAAGAAATCCATGCCAAGACATAATAATCAAACTTCTGAAAACTAAAGGCAAAGAAAAAAGTATGGAAGCAGTAAGAAATAACACTTTAGCCATAGGGGTAAACAATTTGAATGACAGTGACTTTAGATCAGCCAAATGATCAAGGTCAAAATCAACAGTGATGAGTCATATTAATAGTATGTACCCTTGATACGATGTAACAAAATGGCACTTTACCTCTGTGGGTTTCCTCTTAAAATTCATAACCCCAGTCTAATCATGAGAAAAAAATCAGGCAAATCCTAGTTGGGGAACATTCTACAAAATACCTGACCAGTAATCCTCAAAACAGTTAAGGTCATCAAAAACAAGGAAAGCCTGAGAAACTGTCACAGCCAAGAGCAGCCTAAGGAGACATGACAACTAATGTAATGTAGTATCCTGAACGGGATTTTGGAATAGAAAGAGGACATTAGGTAAAAACTAAGGACACACAAATAAAGTGTGGACTTCAATTAATAATAATGTATCAATATTGATTCATTAATTGCAACAAAGGTACCATGCCAATGTAAGATGTTAAAATAGGGAAACTGGGTATGGGGTATATCTAAACTCTTCTGTATATCTTTTTGCAATTTTTTTGTAAATCTAAAACTGTTCTAAAAAATAAAGTTTATTTTAAAAATGAGTAAATGATCTAAATACACCCATTTAAAGATAGTTTGGCATAATGGATTAAAAACATGATTCAAGTATATTCTGTCTATGAGAAACTCCCTTCAAATATATAGATATAGGCAAGTTGAAAGCAAAAGGTTAGAAAAAGTACCTAACATCCAAATATTAATCCAAAGAAAGCAGGAGTGGCTATATTAATATCAGAATAAGTAGATTTAGAGCAAAGAAAATTATGAGGGGTAAGGAGACATTCATACAATTATACATACATAGTATACCAATGTTAATTTCCTAGTTTTGATATATTAAATGTAATATGTAAGATACAAACTTTGGGGAAAATTGGGTGTATGGGATCTCAGTTTACTGTTTTTTGCAAATTCCTGTGAATCTATAAATATTTTTAAATAAAACATTTTTTAAAACTGTCAGATATTTGTTAGGGTTTCTTATTCTATTTTTCAAATTTCTTGACTTTTCTCTCATTGGTTCCGTTTCTCATTTCTCTACATTCTTTTAGGGGAGACTTCGTCTGTTCCAAATTCCAATTAATTAATTCTCTCTTTAGCTATATCTTTTTACCTATCTGTTTAGAATTTTTTTTAACTGGCTACATTATTACCTCCATTTTTAAAATTCTTTTTCATGTCTTCCTAATGGCTTATTCTTGTTTCATAACCTCACTGTTATAATTTATCTCTCTAATTCCCTGGGAGTAAATTTTTCCCTTTGTTGCACACTGTCTCTCATCAATAATGGAATTCCTCATATTCTATGATTGCTTTCTTCCATGTGTAGCCTAGCTGTGGTGGTCCACTATGAGGTGGTTTTGCAGTTGCTATGTAATCAGGCCCTATGATTTTCTAATTAATGTCTCTGCTCTAATTCCCACATTACATGGCTCAAATTCAATCCCAATTACTGAATGTGGATTTCCATCCATCATAGATTATTATTTATATTTGTGGACCAAGGTGGACAGCTAACTTTAGGCTTCAAATCAGCCAGAAGATAGATATACTAAAATTCCCTCTTTCAACAGTTAGCCTATTTTTGGATCCCAACTTTAGACTGTGATCCCAATTTCACCTCCCATTGCACACAGGTTGCATTTTCAACCATTATCACCACGTGGTTTTTAAAACCCTACTCCTAAGACTTTCCTGTATAAGTCATTTGACTTCCACTTATTATTATGAATTTCTTAAACTTATCTGATACCTGAAGGTTTCCCTTTCTTGCATTCAGGACCAGCTATGTGTTTTTGAAAAGAAAAATTAACTATTTTACTTAGCATTTCTAAACCCTTGGAATAGAAGAAGAGTATATTTAATATGTTCTTAGTAGCACCAGTTTGTCCCAGAATTCTTCTATATATTACCTTCAACCATGTATTCATGGGTTGATCTGAGGTCTCTTTCCTCTTCTAAGGCAGGAACCATAGCTCATCAAACTTTGTATCACTCATGACACGTATAATATTTCCTGGCTTAGAGTAAATTCTTGTTGAATAAATGCATTAATTGAAGGATTAGAAGACTGGACAAGCATTTTCTTGCCACACCCTATTTTTGATGAATACCTCTGTTTAGACATAAAGCTCATACAAGATTTATTATCCCTAGATGTCTGAGATTCTGTTAATCAACTTGTCCAGGACCACAGAACGATAGAGCTGAATAAAAACGACACAACAAAATGTTCACAAAATTATTAATTCTATCCACTCCCAAGTCTATACCATGGTTCAGACTGGCTCCATACTTTCTACCTGACAGTAGTATAGAGAAAATTATCCTTATCCACTAATGACACTGGGACATTAGGTTTCATGGTTAGTTAAGAAGCGGCCTCCAGAAAGAAGAGGCATCTGAAAAAATAAAGGAGACATGGAAAGCAACAAAATGAACTAATTCTGTTTATTTTTAGTGATTGTGAAATATAACTTTAAACAAATATCTGTTAATGTGCCATATTTCCTGTAACCATTTTTTCCCTCTCAAAATATTGATTTTCAGGAATTGTACTAAAAATAAACCCCAGAGTTTGGTTCTAACAGTGTGCTGAAAGCCTCATCCTTTTCAGTCATTTCATTACATAAAATAAGACTTAGTTGGCTCAAGATTATTCTGACCCATACAAGGCTGTCATCCCCTGACTCAGGTAACCTTTCTAGCCCCATCTGCCATTATAAAAGCTACTCTGCTCTCACATCTGACTTCTCAGAATCATCTGCACAAGGCAGGCATGCTTCATGTCTCTGTCCTCAAACACTTCACTCTGAACATAGTCTTCTCCTTGTCTGCCTGACAGGTACCTATCCAACTTTCAAAGCCGGTCTCTAAGCCTATCCTTTGTTGCTTTCTTCCTAAGCAAACTTAAATATTCCTTAGAAATCCTCCCATCAGACTTTTATTTAAGCCACTAATTTAACAATTATAATATAAATAATATGGATCTTTTGGAGGCAGCAGACTAGAAATTCTTAAAGGCAGACTTTTTTAGGATGATAATTGACACCTAGTAGATACCCCACAATATTTATAAACAAAATTATTTACAGAAACTTATACATAAAGGCATTTTCTCCTTGGGTTCTCACTCTCTAATGAGTAGGTGACCGAGCTAAGTTGAGAGGTCAGGATCAGATGCCCTAGGTTTGCCAGGGACCCTCTGCCTCCTTCACTAGAACTTGTGGTAGCCTGATGCCTCCACCTGCTCATTTCTGCCTTAGCTGACCAGTGAGAATTTGGCCCATTACCAGAGCAACCATATCATCTATCACAGCATGAAAGGAGGCATTGTTAATAATTTCACCAGGACAACAGGTATAAACTGGTGCTGTCCTGAGCAGACCAGGATGTATGACCACTCTGCCTATTGACTGCTTAACCCAGTATGTTTTGCCTGATATTTACAGCCCAGTATTTTTCTAACTGAAGGTCATATTCTTTTATAATATTAACCACCACTTACAGAACACCCAGTATAGACTAGACTCTATAATAAACTACTCTTTTTGACAGATGAGGAAATTAAGGCTATAGACTACGTGATTTGGCCAAGACCACCCAGCTCGGAATTGGTAGATATGAGATTTGAACATGAGTCTGTCTGGCCTCAAGACATCTTTCCTTTTAGCCATGCAGTCCTTATTTATACCACACCAAAGGGTCATATAAATTCCATTGCTGTAGGCCATTTTTACAATATAAAATCTCCCTTAACATAAGGGAGGCCTTTGCTAGGACTTGGAAACATTTTGGAGGATTGAAAATTTTCTTTGTTATGATAAGACTTAACTTGAACAGCTTAGATTTTTATTTCTCACTGTACCATTTTCTAGGGGCTCCACACCTGCCCATTTCTTCCTCTCTCTGTCATCTTGACCCCTTTTATCCTTCCTTATTCACTTTTTCCCTCCTCACTATTAAAAGTCCTCTGCAGGACTGAGATTCCATGAATCTCTTATTCAGAGAAACAAGCTTAGGTGTTGATTCGGCTCTTCGGTATGTTAATACATGGAGCTCACAGCAATTTGACACTCCGCACCTGATGAACTAGAGGCTGGGTGAATTGTAGTTGTTATGTTTTTTAGGTTGTTATAAGGTTTAACGCTTAAAGACAAGGGTTCAGCTCCAGGGATAAGATGGGTTTTTCCAAGAGTTAGAGAATCCCTGGGCTTGGTTTAGATTAATCCCCCCTGTTAGCAGCACTTATTACTCTTACAGGCAGGGCAGACTTCCTGCCTGAGCTTCCCATCAAGAGGGAAAAGCTCAGGGGCCTGACTCAGTGGCTACAAATTCCAGGTGTGATGTGGGAGAATGTCTGAGATAAGAGACAATGAAAGTGGTAGGGACTGTGAAAAATCTATTGTACAGGAGGTGAAAGGGGAGAGATTAACTCAGTAAGTTGTCAGCTCATTTTCTTACTGTGCTATCATGAGCTTTAACTAAAAAAAAAAAAAAAAAAAAAAAAAACCTGTTTGATCTCCTGTATTGGAGATGTATTTCAAGGCCTGTATCTGTCACTGAAATCTACAAAGTGTGCTTCAGCTATAAATCTCTATCCTTGAATGTACACATGCAATTATCTTAGAGAGATCTGGCTTCCATAAAAATGACAATTGTCATTCCTAGTCTTGCTTTCCTTCATATAAATATAATGTTTATGCTTAAAAAATAACCTTCAATTGATAAGTAACAGAGAAATTTATGCCATTATCATATTAAATGTCGTATCCCTTAATGTCTTTTAGTAGTCAGGGAAAAACAATCCTTTTACTTAAAGTTGATTTCTTCCAGTAGAGAAGCGCTGAAAAATCACCAGTAAAATTACTTTACAAATTAAGTTTTGAGAGATTCCATGGTTAGAAACATTCTGGATTTGCATGTATCCTGACTGTGGTGTTGTTTCTGATTGTGAGTGTAATAGTGGTTTGAGAATATGAGCTGCTTCCTTCAAGCTGCCACGCTATTGTCCAAAAATTGTATAATTTTGCCTTTGCCAGACTTGGTTTTCCAAACCACTCCAAGTTCTTACTGTTTAATGACTGTGCTCTGCATTTGAGAACTGGTGTTGCTTTTCAAATGTAAGAACCTAAACTAAAAATAAGCTTTTTTTAAGAAAAAGTAAAAAGTAAGTCAATATGGTAGGATCAAAGAGTCATGACAATAAATCAGCCCATGAATCTGTGGGGTAGGGACTGTGCCTAGCGCACTTAGTGGTACATTGTTGGTGTTGAGCAAAGATTTGTTAAAACGATTAATAACATTTATTATTAAAATAATAATGATAACATATATTGACTGATTATACGACATATGACCTTGTTCTTATTGTACATACATCATCATTTTTTTTTTCTCATTAAAACTCTGTGAGATCAATATTACAAGTGAGAAACCTGGAGCACAGAGAAGTTTAGGAACCAGCCCAGGATCTCAGATGAGGAAGGTGACGGAGCATACGTGCAAACAGCTAGGGCCCGAATCCAAAGCCCACGCTCTCAGTCACTACGTTATGCTGAATGAACATTTTGATGTTTCTATGTTAACGAATTCCCAGCCTTATACCTTTTGTTCCAGTGTTGATGGTAATAATAATAAGTGGTGGTTGTTGCTTTTTTGAAGTTTTTATTCTGTGTCAAACGCAGTACGATGTACTTGCCGTGCTTCATCTCACTTCAGTAGTCAGTACGGCCTTAGATTTGGGCTAGAGAGGCTTTGGGGCGGGGTTCCGCCCTTCTGAGCAACTTGCCTTGGTGGCTATAACCTCCCCCGTGGGTTACAGCCTGAGGTCTGTGGGGCTGATGGGGATGTGCCCACCCGGAGCCCATGCCTCTTCTCTAGACCATAGTCTGAGTGTCCTGGACTCTGGATTTCTTTGGTCAAATTGTCTAAACCTGAACCTTCCTCTCCCCCAACTTTTGCTATCACAGGGTGTACCACAAGGCTGGTTTGCAGAGATTGCGAAGAGTGTTTCTAATTGTGGGCTTGGTGCCCACAGAATGCATATGAAGTTCCACCATGGGAGATGAAACTCGGAACGGTAAGAGAAGGTGAGCAGACCGTGGCACGGTACTAGGGGCAGGGGGCCAGGAGCTGGCTGATCTTATTCCAGAATTTTCCTTCACAAACTCCAAGAATTCTAGATTTGAGTACGTTCTCCTCAATCATTTTGAATATATATTTGACAAAATAGGAAGATAGGATATGTTTTATTTAACGATTGTTTAATTTCATTAATAATGATATTTGACAAAATAGGAAGATAGGATATGTTTTATTTAACGATTGTTTAATTTCATTAATAATGGTTCATCTTAAATATTTAGACACGTGGTCTCCATTTGTACTCTTGCCCTGGGCTGCACTAATATTAAGGATGAGCTTCTCCTTAAGGCCCCTTGATGTTCCCTCAAGGTTACCTGAAGGAATGAGGAGGCTGAGCATGCAGAGTTGGTTTGGGTTTCTCAATCCCAACTTTTGTCAGAATAGTGCTTTTATTTGTTTCTCAAGTCAGATTTTGTTGAAAAAAAAAATAAATTCTGCTGGCTTAAAAATAAATCTTTAGAAATCACAAGCAACTGTGGCATTAAAACTTAAAGATATTTTAGGAGTGTTCTACTAAAAGTCTCTGATTTTACTAAGGAGGAAACCAAGAATCACGGAAGATGAGGGAACCCCAGAGCCCCTGCCTGGCGCTCTTGCCATCTTGGTTATGGTTATGGCTAGTCTTTGCCAGGTTCCTTGAAGAAGAAGTCTGGAGTGGACGTATAGAAAAGTTAAGTTTTCTGTAAGATACCCAGCCTACCTTTTTTAGGTACCTCCTTATACCTGTTTCAGTGACTCACTTATCCAGAGTTCTCTACACTTGCACCCATATTTATTGAAATTTGGGCACAGGGAGGCTTAACCATTTAGTAAGAATAAAAATTATATGGTACCACACCCAAGGAAAATGGAATTTTAAGCCTATTCTCTAATTGTACAGTAAAGTATTTCACAGTGAGCAAATAAGGGACGTATTTTGTGTGTACATTGGGTTTAAAGCAGAAGGAGTTTTAGGGTTTCAGATATTATACAATATTTGTGCCAATCAGGCTCCCTCTGGAGGTGAAGTGTTAACAATATAGGCTACCTAGGAAGAGTTGGAGTTTCTCACTTCTTTCTATCCCTTCAGGTTTGTGGAAAAAATCCAAGAGTAATAATCCCACCTAACAGTGATCTCAGATTTGCCTTCCCCCTACCCAGTAGAATCTCACTGGAAGATTTCTGGAGACCTGAGGAGAACCTGTGCCAGTAGTGGTATCTTCAGCTTTTTGCTTGAGAGACCGGAGTCCATCTTCCCTGACCTGAGCACACATTTACAACCACTACTTTCCTCTTTCCTCCTTCCTCCCCAGCCCAGCCCCTCTTTCTGGACTTGATGCCAACCATCGCTTTTCCCATCCTCCTCTTCTCCCTGTCATAGCTTTCAGCTTTCCTATCCTCCCCTCTGTCATGCTCCACACCAGGTTGCCTTCCATTTTATGCAAGGCTCTGTGGCACTCATTCTCATGCTGTCTTCTCCATCAAACTTTCATCAACCCATGTTCAACAGCTCAATTCTTAGTCCTTCTGAGTGGTGATTCAGCTATTATGGGGTGATGTTAGTATTGTCTAAAGCTTCCATCTCTGGGGATACAGAGCCCTTGGTGGATGACTTTTACAATCTGGGCAGGAAGCAACTCCATATTTAGCTCCAGGTAGCCTCCTGTGTGGGACCTAAAAGGATAGCAAGAGGAGCAATGTTCACAGAGCATTGTTTCTGGGTCACGCAAATCTTACATGTAGAGGAAACCTAGCTACTAGTTTGCTGAGTTCAGGAAATTGCCTTCTAATATGTGTGTCAATGTGAGTAGGTAGCCAGAGTCTAATGACATATATTAGACAAATCTGCTGATAATGATGATGCTTATAGATTCTGGGAACTAACAAAAAGGGAAGAAAAGTTTTAAAATCATGATTTTACTATGTAGGAGTAGTAACCATTATAGCAATTAGGATGTGCCATTTGGCTTTATACCTTACTACTATACCACAATAATTATGCACTTTCTTACACATATTTTACATCAAGCTTTTTATATGTTTAATTTGATCATACACAAATTTCTCTTTGTTTATGTTCAGTTTTTGGAATTGCTCAAGTGTTATAATTTTTTAATGCAGCATTATTAATTGCCCTCCACTTTCCAAAAAATCATTAAAAAACCCTGAATATATATCCAAAGTGTAGTGGTAATGCAAGATATCCTTGACAAAACCACATATGTGGTTTATATACGTATCTTGAAACTCCATGATATTTTGCCTACATGTATTATAAAATATATAATATTAATAATATATGATTTGAAATAATGCATAATTTATTAAATAGAGTATAAACTTGCTCTCTGAATTTGAAGTAAGGTTAAGGATGAGCTAGGGGACCATAAAGACTGCTAAACAATTGAATTTTTCACTGCATTTCAGGTGAAAGAGAACAGGACCCTCCCTTCCTCTTAGAGAGCCACCTGGCTTATTAGAGAGGTTGTAAGTGGCGTGGTTAAGATTGTGGACTCTGGAGCTCTATCGTGAGCGTTCAAACCTCTGTTTTGTTATTTATTGAGCAAATTACTCAGCCATTCTGTGCCTTAGAATCCTCAAGCGTAACATGGAGAAAATAACAGAATCTACGTCATAGGGTTGTTATAAGGACTAAACTTCTTTTTACATATTTTTCACAAAACTAGTTTTTCCCTTTCTCAAAATAAGATAGCAGAGCTGGGAACTCAGATAGTAAGAAAGTTGTTTGATAGTTCTTGCAAGGGAATGTCATACCTTATTTCGGATGAGTTATAAACAGAGATCAGCAGAATCCCACCAAAAGACTAAATACCTTTAACTGAAGGCTCCCAGATGCTAGACTCAAAAACGGTCTATTTACCCCAATGGACTCCAAGATGAAGTTCAAAGGTATTGTGAGTATTGTTTTCTATTTGAGCTGAAAGCCAAGGTTGGATTTAGCAGAAACTATTAGCAACTGAGATTATATTTATTTGTATCTAAGCATTGTATTTCTTTACTTCACTATGTATATATAATGAGTATTAAATAAGGTTAAAATAGCAAAAGTGACATATATATGTATAAATTAAACGCACACACAAATAGAAGTAGGTACGAAAATCGAATGCTCAGTCTGTTTGGGAAACTTTTCCACTTACACAGAAGACCACAGCCTGGGCACCATTATTCACCTGGTGACAGGTACCGGAGTTGTAGATATGGTATCTGAAAGGAAATGAACTGTCTTACACATGCAAACCTTGCAAACTAAAAACTAAAAGTGATATCTGTTGTCACTGCTCCAGCAACTTTAACAAAATTCATTCCTTCTACTGAATTAAGTGGGAAGAACACCTGGAATGCTAGAGTCTGAGCCTGCCCCTGCCGCTGAGCCTCTCTGTGGGCTTGGGCCAGTTACTGCGCCTTCTGAGCCTGTTCCCTCATGAGGAGATTGACTAGAGGATGTATAAGGCATCTTCCAGATCTGAGATTATATGACTTCGAATTTCATACATGTGAGGAGTTTGAAGGAAGATAGAGACAAATCAATTGTGATAGGAAATAGAACTTGTGTGGCTCTGAAAGAAAAGTACTGAAATAAAAATATAAACTCTAGATTGAATTTCCTAGAAATTTGTAATTATTTAATTCTTTCTTAGAAATTTGTAATTATTTTAAAATGCTTTGTACTCTTGTCCAGTAATTTCCAGTTTTATACACACTTTTCAGTGCCACTTAGAAAATATATAGAGCTTTACTGACCGTGAAAAATTATCATCTCTCCTATCATGTTTACCACTTGTCTTTTTTTGAATATTGATGTAAAGGGCAAAAACAGCCTTTCTTTTTCATACGTGCATAGCTCAAAAACTACAAGTCCCAAGATATGCCACAAAGGAAAGCAAAATTTAAGGATATGGTTAAACTTTAAACATGGTCTTTGTTGCTTGAGTCCTTCAAATATCTGGGAGGTTTATGCTCTTTGAATCCTATTTCTTGGTAACTAGACAAGGTATTGAAATTTAATGGCCAAACATGTTTCAGGACATACTAGTTGAAAAAAAAGATTCCATATTCTTGTATGATTACCATATATTAGACACTGTGCCAAGCACTTTAAAGATATTGATTTATTTAGTATTTTCATGCACTATATGGATTCCTTCCATCTCTGGTGCTTTTGAATCTGACAAGGGAAAAATATCCTCTAATCAGTGATCATATCTAGAGTTTTTTATTTAGCAAATATTTAAATGAATTTATTATTTATCAATTGCCAGCCTTTCACAAATATCAACTTAATTAATTTTTATTCTAATAAAATGAGTGAATACTGGGGCCCGCCTGGTGGCGCAGTGGTTAAATTCATACATTTCGCTTCAGCAGCCTGGGGTTTGCTGGTTCGGATCCCGGGTGTGGACCTACGCACTGCTGGTCAAGCCGTGCTGTGGCAGGTGTCCCACATAGAAAGTAGAGGAAGATGGGCATGGAGGTTAGCTCAGGGCCAGTCTTCCTCAGCAAAGAAAGGAAGATTGGTGGTGGATATTAGTTTAGGGCTAATCTTCCTCAAAAAAAAGAAGAGAGAGAGACAGAAAATACTACTACTATATGCAATTTTGCAGATGATAAAACTGAACCACAGAAAGGTTAGGACACTTCCCTGACATCATACAGCTAGTAAATGGTTGGAACTGAAGCTCAAGTAGACTGGCGCCAGTAAGGGATTTAACTAAGTTATTGCACTTGATTTTTTTTTTTTTTTTTAATTTTCAATACTATCATCTCACTTTACAGTTTTAAAGATTTGAGCTTAAGTGAACTGCCCTGGCTATTGACAGATATTTGCCAGCTCTCAGAGGACCGAGTATGAGATCACACGGGAATAACCAGAAACAATGCCCGGCCCTTGAGAATGTGCTGCATACTGGGCACTGGACAAAGGCCACAGGCAACACAAGTTACAGAGAAACAAATATGTCTATATGACCCTTTTTAGTGCATTTGATTAACATTGCAGATCATTTTGTGTTGCTCTTCTTAAATAGTTTTGCAGTGACAAGAATTCTAGGAAAGAAAGCATCAAGCGTAGAGTTTACCTTCGAAGTGTGTCCAGGCTAGTTAGTAACAGTTCACTTTTCCCAGCATGGCAGCCTTTCCCAAAGGCTTGTGCTTAAGTCTGAGTCCCTGTTGGCTCATACCATAGGGGAGCTCCTTATTTTGGAAAGCTCAGCTAACATGAAGACCATCAGCTCACTGTTGGGTGGGGGGTCCTGAAAGGTGGGTAAACTTGGCAACATCCCAACTATATCAATTGCACACCCCCACTTTTCCTACTCTCTATGTTCCTTACTGCCCACAGGGTGCCTAAAAAAACGATCATGTTATATTAGCTTAGCTTTATGGAAAAACTCAACGAACATATTTTAACACACTGACTATGGGTTCATTAAAAACTGCCTTACAAAGTTGGCCCTGATACCAAGCCATAGGAGGAGGAAGAAACAAATTGTATTGAAAATCAGGAATTTCCAGCTGTTAGACTAAAACACCCCAAGGGCGGTGGAGATGTAATGTCTCAAGAATGGAAAGAAAATGCTGACAACATTGCGTTTCTGATGGCACCCACCGTTAGTAGAGATGCAAGTGATCCTGATGAGCTAAAGCTTCCTTCCCAGGTGGGGGACAGATGCTGTAACCGTAGTAATAGTGGGTGCATAAAGAGACCCCAGCAAGAGAGTAAGTGAAAGGGATGGAACTTTCCTGAAGACATGAATATCAGAGGCGGATGCTGGTAGAGGACACAGTCAATCAGCTTAGCTGGTGATGGCAGGTTCCTGCTGTGATAAAAAATGTGAGGCCAAATATGAGGAAAATCTGATGAAAAGCATATTTTTAAACTGCTGTGCTTGAGACAGCATGCTTTAGTGCTTGGGCTTTCTCCATAGTTTGGTTTCAACCTGAGCTGGCTCTGAGGACCTCTCCCTGCTTGGGAAGGCTGCTCCTCCAAGACGCGGCTGATATGTTTGGCGTGGTCGTCTGGAGAAGTTTGCGTTGGCACCCTCCGGACTGAAACTGGACTCTGGATAAACAGAGGTCTGCAGTTCCCAGAGCTGCCAGGCCCTTAAACTCCATCAGCATCAGTATTCATCTCCACCTCGACACCCCCCCACAAAGAAAATGAAAAGAAAATGAAACTGCATTGGAGCTTGCTTCCCTTGAATAAACACCAAACATACTCTAAAAACCAAAGCTGCTCTCCTCTCTGATATGAAACCCAATAATTACACCATGAAAACTCAGACTATAAATTCAGGCTCGGGAAGGTAAAATCGTGGAGAGGGAGAAATCCAGTAAAATGTGTCCACTCTGCGCATGTATAGATCTTTTTCTTTTGAACGCTCCTCAGTACAACATAAAGCTCACTCTACTGCAGTGACAATCATTACACCCCACTGTTTCCATGATGTCTCTCTCCCTCCTACTCAGAATGCTTGACTCAGGAGCATAAGCATTCTGAGTACAAGGGAATTGATGCCCTTCAATGTATCAGAATTTATTTTGTGTGTCTGGGAATGTGTGTTTTCCTCCACATCTGAACTGATGGAATCTTTGAAAATAGATGCTGGGGCTGTGACATCCTCTCTAACAGGGAGCTGGCTTACCAGGAGGCTAAGTGTCTGAGGAGAAGCTATGTTGTTTCAAATCAGGCCCAATTTTTGGTTGTCTGTTTGCTCAAGAGGCTACTGTCTTCCTAAATGAAACAACATCCTTCAGGCCTCCCGAACACTCTGGTGACAGGGACATTCGGAGCTGACAATATGGGAGGACGCTTTTTTGTCCTCACCTCCTTATCCTCACTTTGCCTCATTCTGAAAGTAGCATTGCTTGGCTAACAGAGAGAAGAACCTTGAGTTTCAGTTCATAATTCACTTAATGTTTTCGTATAGAGAAAGGTTTGGAATATTTTGGACCATTAAAAGCACACTTTTTTAAGATAAAATTTTTCTTATGCTTTAAAAAAAAAGAGCTCATCCTGTTTAATGGAATGTTTATATACCAAAGAGGATAAAGCTAATATAGCAGCAAAATAAATCAAGCCTCAGCCCACTTGGCCAAATTCATCCCTTAGAACTGGATCCCTCAGTTTCGTGTTTAAAAGGAATTTGTCTCCACTTCAGGATATTTCTTTGTACTTTTGTCCTTTCCTCCCAATCTGTTCTATTAACAATATCTTTCTCTCTTTTTCCAGAAAGATGCGATTAGGTTCTTATCTTGCTTTTTTAATGTGTCTTTCTGCTTCCTTAATTTAGGTCACAGCTACACTTGTGCCAACCAGGGCCTTGTGCTGGCCCATCTCGCCACATCGCTAGGTGCACTTGCTGGATTGCAAGGTCAATGCCTCCCAGCTCGACGTGGGGCATACCCCTTGCACTGAGCCAAATTGGAAACAATTTAAACTTTGCTTGTGGCCTTTTCTTTCTCTTCCATGTTCTATTTCTATGTGTTCTCAAGCCTTCTTTTCCTCAGGCAAAGATAGATGAGAGTCACCACTTTTTATTGTCATGGTGCCACAGGGTGTTTTATTCTGCAGATGACAGTCTTTCACACACCTGTGAACATACAGATAAGCAGGACGGTGCATAAAAAGTCTTTTATTAAAGGCTAAGATACGCCAGAGACACAGCTATGAGGGGCTGTGGGCTACCCAACCCAGGACGGCTGCCTTTACCCTTTCCTCCAACTGCTTATGTAGTAAAGTATTACTTTTATGTTTAATTTTTACAATTGTCTATTAAATTCTATGCTAACATGACACACTACAGAATTTATCCTAAGAACAAATGTAGAGCAAAATAATAAGCCCCAGCAGATATAAGCTACATTTCTCAGTTGAATGGTAAAAATAGAGTCCCGACTTTCAGATAGGCAGATATTTATAAATTGATAACAACTAAATCAAGAGCTCTAGTCAGGTAAGAGTGGGTCAGTAGTGATGTTAGATGCAATTTTTAAACATTATGTTGGTCAAATGACAATTTCATATTTGGGTAATGGAAGCGAGGGGAGGGTGGGTTATCATGGAGAATAAGAATGAGGTAGAACAGGAAGTTGAGAGGTAGCAAGGTAGAAAATAAATTATTAGAAAGGCCCACAGACTAGTTAAAAGTTGAGGTTTTGGAGTCTCTGTGTCACAAAGTGGTCACTCAATAAATACGTCCTGAAAAATCAGATGACTATTTGATGGGGTTAACGTGTACGTAAAATTTCAGACACAAGCAAAGAACACAGTACAATCAGTTCACTTATAAATTTCAACTGGAGTGAACAGAGCAAAGTAGGAATGAAGACTAATTGCTGTCAACCACACTCGCAAGGGATAGACTTACATCTCAGAAGGCCCATCTGTTCATTTAAAACAGCAGATATATTTGATGAAAAATACCTCTATTAGCTATATGGAATTGTCTTCCTCGTAGAAAAGTCTATTTGGGAAGTATTTTCAATGAGGAATGAAGTTGAATTATCTTAAATGTTATTGTCATCCAGTACCAGTCAGGTGACAAATGTTCTCCAGTAGAATCATAGACAAGTGGACCATAACAGCAACAGACTGACCAGGGTCCGAGTGTCCACACCCTCCTGGACAATGCAGGACCAAGATGCACCTACATTTCCAGAATTTAGCAGTTTTGATATGACTTTAGCACAGGTTATGGTTAATTAAATTTGAAGAATATTTTACATTATTACCCTTTAGTTTCTTCAATAAGGCTTAGGAGTCACCTTGAAATCATTAATGGCCAATTTACAAATAACATAGGGGAATATTTTCTAACAACTTGTTTCCAGAACTCTATTTATACATTTTGGTTTGGTTAAGATGACCCTAAAGGGTACATACAGATTTTTAAACTGAAAATTCAAGAAAACTAATTGTTAAGAATCAAGAGAAGAATTAGAGAAAAATTACAATAAAGTCCTTCTTCCCTTGCATCACAGAGAAATTAGTGGGAAAAAGCACAACCTGCTGGGTTATTCTGAATCTTTCTTTCAACTAATTCCCCTGATGTTTACCTCCTTCCCACTCACCTCTTCTTGAAATTTAAGACCTTAGACTTGACACTTCTTCAGATGGGAATAACTGCTCTTACCCTGTACTTCAAGCTGTGGATTTCCCTTTGTATTTTCCTGATGAGTCCAACACCATCTGCTTTCTAACTTGCAGGATCTCCTCTCTTTTTCCTGGTCTAGTCCTGCTCCCTTTTTGGGTTTACTGGCACTACGTGGTATACATGTGTATATGTACACCCGTCCTGCACTTAGGGGAACAGTGAGAGGGAAGTAGGTAGAGTCATATGCCGTCTGCCGTTTTGAACCAGCCTCTTGTAAGATCGTCTCCTTGGAAAAAGACTTCTACCTCAGTGTTGGGGTAAAAAGTGGTGAGGCGAGTCAGAATACGGTGCTGTGCATTTTCCATTCTGCCCTATTTGTTATCTATTCTTATATTAGACTATTATTCTGATTTTTACATCTTTATTTTATTCTTTCCTATCTGCTAATTCAAGTTCCCCTCATTATTATTTTTTAGTTATTAGTGGTATTTTATTATCTAAATGATCTTAATCATTTGTTTAAATTTTATTAACTCTGGGTGCACATGTAGCTGGTCCTTGACATGTAAAAACAGCAATCAGATAATTTTATCATCTTTTAGGTTATACATATTTTAAGTCAATAAGCTAGATTTATAAGAGATATAATAATATTCCATAGACTTGGGAAGATGTAGTCATGAGACTTCATTACAAGGAGAAGCATAACATGTGTTAGAGAGATTTTTCAAACTTAACAAAAGACATATCAAAATTTACAGTCTATAATAAAGATTATAATAAATTTAAAAGTAATTTTGATAAAACTCTCATTTTCAATATTAAAACTTCTTATCCAAGAATCTGACAAATTACTTTATGTATTCAAGGTTTCTTGTGTCTCCTAGTAAAAATTTATATTTCTGTTTTTTTTTAATGTAAACTCTGCATGTATTTCATTAAGCTTATTTTTAGGTATTTTATATTTTGTTTCCTATTAAAAATTTGATATTTGATTCACCGTAATTTCTAACTGGTTTTTATTGAAATGTATAAAATTACTTTTTAGAATATTTATTTTGTAACTAATCCAGTTACTAAACTAGTTTATATTAATTTGAATATGTTTCATTGATTCTTTCAGGTTTTCTAAGAAGGAACTTACAGATAAGAAATTATTTCCCTGTCGCAATATTTACATATCTCATTCCTGTTCCTTGTTTTTCACAGGGTCTCGAATTTCCAGTGGTGATAGTTTTCATTCTTGTCTTGTTCTTTATTCAGTGATAATGCTTTTAGTATTTAACCATTAAGCATGATATTGGCCAGATTTTATTTATTTATTTACTCAATCATTCTCTTTTTGAACACACCTGAGTATTAAGAATTATAGAAGTACAGAAAGTAAAACAAAGCCCATTGATAAATTCAATACAATCCCAATAAAAATACTTGGTGATATAAATGATTCTGAAATTTATACAGGAACAAGAATCCTTAAAAATAGCTAAAAGACTTTTACAAAAGAAGAACAATGGGCTAGAATTTTCCCTGCCTGATAATAAATATATTTACAAAATGTAATAACAAATATAATTACAAAATTATGATAAGGTGTTCATTCATTCACTCAATATATTCTAGCTGTAGGATTGCTGGATCTAGCACATAACGATATAAGACACCAGTTAAATTTGTATTTCAGATAAACAATGAATAATTTTTAACATACGTGTGTCCCATACAATATTTGGAAGACAGTTATACTAAAAAAAATTAGTCATTGGTTACTTGAAATTCAAATTTAATTGGAAGTCCTACATTTTATCTGGTATCTTAACTGAATACCTGTATGTATGTATTTGTACTTACATGTGTACCCTGTATACCACTGGGGTGCAGAATGGAGAAACAGACAGAATCTCTACCCTCAGAGAATCCTCAGAAATAGCAAAAATAGATCACTGATATACCACCCCAAAACAGATCTGGGTGTATTTGAGTATCTAGTATATAATCAAGCTAGTATTTTAAGTTAGTAGGAGAGTAGATAAATTATTTTTAAAATATCATGAGTATAATTGGCTTTCCATTGGAAAGAGAACTAATCAAGCTAGACGCCTACCTTGCACTGCAACTAAACTGTCAACTAAAAGGGAAAAATTTTTAGAAATTGAAGAAAATATAAAAGAATATTTTCATTTTTTTAAAATCAGCAAGTTATTTCTAAACAAAATGCAAAACTGAAAATATGCAAAGGAAAATATGGTAGATTTTACATTAATTACAATTTCTTTCAACAAGTCTATAAAGACAAGCAATAGATTGGTAGAAAATATTTGAAGCATACATAAGAATAAAATATTAAATATCAATATTATTTATAAACAATCCCTACCAATTAAGAAGAAAAGTCAAAAAATAAACTAAGAATGAGAAACTATATAAATAGAAATTTTTAAACCTATTCATAATGAAGAAAATTCAAATAAACAATGATAAGTTGCCAGTTTTCACTTTTCAAATTGATAAGAGCAAAAACAAAATACATCAATATTGACAAAAATGTGGCAAACGAGCACTCCATAAGGAGCTCGGAGAGTACACGGTGATGTACAACAGTTATTTGGGAGGATACTTTGGCATCATTTAACAACATTTTGTTACAAGTACTCTTTGATCCTGAAATTTCACTTTTAGAAATCTCACCTGCCAAAACATTTACTTATGTGCCAAATATAAATTGCAATTATAATTCCTGCATTGTTTATATTAAAAAATAGGAACAACCTAAATATCCACTATAGTAGGCTGAAGAGTGGCCCCAAAAGTTATCAAGTTCTAATGTCTGGAACCTGTGACTGTTACTTTATATGACGAGAGACGACTGTAATCTAGTTACAAATTTAGCATACCTTATCAACTAAGATATAATTTAAGGATCTTGAGATGGGGAGATTATCTCGGATTATCCAGTTGGGGCCCTAAATGCAATCACTAGTGTGCTGCTAAGAGAAAAGCAGAGGAGAAGATCACGTGAAGATAGAGCTGAGAGAGAGTTGAAGATGCTGTCCTTGAAAATTGGAGTCACAAGCCAAGGAATGCTGGCAGCCATTAAAAACTGGAAGAGCCAAGAAACGGATTCTATCCCATCACCTCTGGAGGGAGTGGGGCCCTGCCAACACCTTGATTTCAGCTCAGGGATACTGATTTCAGACTTCTGGTCTCCAGAACTGTGAAGGAATAAGTTTCTGTTGTTTCAAGCCATCTAATTTGTGCTAAGTTTTTACAGTGGCCACCCGCAATTAATACACCCACAAAAAGGAGAATAGTTATATAAATCATGTTATGTGCACATATGGGAATTTAATCATTGCAATAAATGGCGTATCTACATATTTACATGGAAAATATTCTAAGATATAAATTGCAGTTGCATAATATTTATAGTATAATCTCACATATGTGAAAAAGCAAAGTAAATTTATATGTGTGTACATATAAACATGAAGATAATTAGTTGTCTAGATGTTATTTTTAAACATAAGTGCAGTATTTACCTATGGGAAGGATGTTGGTTGGGGGAAAAAAGGGGAATTTTCACAATACTGTATTATACTGTTTAAGTATTTTGCAACATGCATATGTTTATACGTTACTTCTATCGTTTTTTTAAAAAGGAAAAATGTGGTAGAAATTTCTCCAAAACTACACTTTTACAGGCTCCAAATATCTAACCTCTTGAATGCTTATTTAATGTTTGTCTCCGCTAGACTTAAAGTTGCTTGAGAGTAAGGGCTTCGCCTGTCTCGTTCACTTCTGTCTCCAGCACCTAATGCAATGCTGTCACATATTATACTCTTAAAAAATAACGTGTGGAGTGAATGATGGGCTGTAAAGTCTATCGGCAGCAGCCAAAGGTGAGCACACCTATGAACTGACAGCGAAGGCAGGCAGTACCTTAAGAAATGACAGCACATACCTTCATTTCTTCCCCTCCAAGATTATGACAGCAGCAGCAGCTTAAGCAGGAAGATACACCCAAAATGTCCCACCTCTGTTTCCATCAGATAACTAGCTTACTGTCATCAGCTTGGAATGTTCTGAGGGGATCCCAGCTGGTGCTCCTCTGATTGCAATGCCGAGGACAGCCTTGTCATTCAGAAGCAGTATGGTGAATCAGTGCTTTGCAGACACAGAGCAAATCCAGAATACCATTTGTAGAAACAAGTATGGTTCCTTTCCTGCAGAAGTTTCCAGGGCAGATGCCAATGTCTTTGCCATCCATTCACCCTTGAGGAGAAGGGCTTGCTTGACTGAAGCAAGGTAGGGAATTGAGCCAGTCGACTGCCCTGGGTGGTTAGTGTCCCCCGTTCCCTGTGGCTGCCATGGACGGGGTCTTTGAGGAATGAGTGCACGAAGGCTCTGGTGCATAATGAGTTTAAGGAAAAAGTAGCCTGAAAAAAAATCACTTAGCTCTCAACTGTCTGGTGATAATTATAGAAGCTGTGGGGTAAATCTCCCTTCACTGACTTTGTCCTTTACATTGACAAGCTACATCAGATGATTTCGTTTTAAATAATCTTTTGCGTTTAGGTATTTCTCTAGCAGTTTTGTATTACGATTTAAAAATAGGCTAACCTATGTCTATACTTATGTTGGCTATGGTATTTTGAACTTGATTTCTGAGGCTCCTGACAGCTTTTGAAAGATTTAACAACTGGCAGCAAGAAAAACTTCCATAGAATCTGTTCTATGAAATTTTTTCTTCTGAAAAAGAAAAAAAGGCATCATTTAGCAGGTAATATATTGCAATAAAAATATGGTTATGCAATAATGGTTCATTAATACCACAAATCATAACATAACCTTTTCTATTAAATGTAAGAAGCAATTTATTGAAATGAAGACATCTTCTTCCCTATGGCACATTTCCATAGTAGCTGGTTTGAAAGGATTTTTTTATTATTATTCAAAACAGTCATCTTGATTTGCACAGGAGATAACAGTTGTTCATGACATTTTTATTTCTGCATAAACAGATTTCCATTTTGGCGAAGGTTAATACAGTAGGAATTTGTTTTTACTTTTGGATATACTGTGATACCGCCAGAGCACTTTGTCGGTATGGAACCGCTAATTTATCCTTTATGCCTTTACGATCTTGTCAGTGCTGCATGTCTCCCTTAGTTTTTCTAATCTAAAATAATCCCAGTGAAATCCTTTGATTGTCTGTTTGGACCCGCTCCATTCCTAAAGCAGGAATGTAATGGGCTTTATGGCACTTACTTGGGAGTAATTTATCCAGCAGAGTGACTATAGATACTTGTTTTAATAAGAATATGCTTTATGGTAAGTGGGGACTGCTATTTAATTAGCCAAAGGGAAAGTAGTTCATGATACAATCTGTTCCAATCATCTTGGACATTAAACAAAAAGTCAGGCTAAGTTATTTATGTACATGCACTTTATTTGTAGTTGCTTTGAGCAAACCTCTTCTCTGAAACTTTATAGCGTTTTCGGAGTGAGCTGAATTGTAGGGGGGAGGAATAGGGAAAGAAAAGGACATGAGAGCATCCTATAAAATTTTTGAAAAAGAAACAGAAGGCTTACTTATTGCTCTCAAGGTTGTGAGTACAGGCATACCAAATGGAAAACAGGCAGAGAACTCTGATTTATCCTCTGTCGTTTGGTAGTTTGCATCTTTAGTGCCTAGTTGGTAGAAGAATGTTGCAAGACGTTAGCAAGGCATTATGGGCTTGTGGGTGTGTGTGTGAGTGTGCTCACACTCTGTGTGTGTCTTTCCTTTAGATTTCCTTTGCCTTCAACAGGAACATATTTCTAAAAATTCACAATTATGGTCCTATATTTTTATTATAAAAAAGTGAAAGAAATTTAAGGTATTCAATGAAGATCCAATCATTTTAATTCTTAGAGCAAAATCAAGCACATGGGCATGTTTTAAGGAATCTTCCCTTCCTAATAAAACTATAATGGTGATATAACGAAGGTAAGTAGTATTCATGTCTAACTGGCCGATATTTGGGGCAAGTAAGTAATCAACCATTCAAAGGATTGCCCTAAATGTGTTTACGGATGGATGAAAAAAAGAAAAGGAAAAAGGAAACAAAACATGAGACTCTATTCCTAGGCTATCACCTCCTAGGTTATGGTCTGCTCAGTAGACAGCTATTTTTTCTCTCTTCCTAGATGTAAACTGCTCAGAGTCACCTACTGTAAGCACAAAGAACCCTGGAGCTGGAATCCTAGACAGACGTGGCTCCACTACATTGTACTCTCACGGCCTTGGGAAACGTTGCTTAAACGAGGAGAGCCTATTTCCCTCTGTGCCCTCTCCACTTCATCGCGCTGTGGAGAGGATCACGTGAGCTAATATTCGTGAGTGCCTTTTGTAAAGTGAGTGTCTAGTATAAGTTAGCACTTGCTTGTGAAACACCACAAGCATCAGGTTTGGATTATAAGCGTGCTCTCCCATCCTCGCTTAGGGCCTTCTACACAGTCGAGGCTCCCTGAGTGGAGTCTGGGTGAACTGGTCTTCAGCTCTCCAGTGGTGTGTAGCTTTCTGTTCCAATTTCCTAAACCTCTAATATTTTGTGTATAGTACCTATCTTGCTCTTTTCAAAATGACTTTTAAAACTACAACTCACCCTAAGAGCTTTGCATCATGCAGTTTGTCTCTGCCATCGAAGCAACGAAAGCACTGTGTACACAATTGATCACTCTCTCAATCACCGTGGAAAGATATGGCTCCTCGACTAGAGTCATAAGAATACGTGGGCGAGGAAGTCTGATGGCCACCCAGTAAGTCAGTGCTTAGCATCACCCTGCATATACTGCTTTATAATTTTCGTTTTACACCCTTAGTTTCTCTTTTCCATCAGCAGGTTTTCTCCCTCTCCCTTCTGTTCTCCTGGAGAAAGCTTTTCAGCTGCCCAAACAAAAGCCCCAAGGAAGTTGTGTATTAAGTCATATCCTAGACAGCTCGGGAAGGTTACAAAAGGTTTTGGAGTCATTACTGGTTTAACAATTGACTGCCACACAGTCCCCATCATCAGGAAACAGGCAGTGCAATCGTCCCATGAAATGAAAGACTAGTTGAGCCTGTGTTTAGTACTCTTAACGTAAGAAGACAGAAAAGGAAACACTAAAGAGCGAACTTTCCTTCAACTCTGAGGTCTCACACATCCCTCAGTGACTTGGAAACTTTTCTGACATGAGACAGTGTGCAGAGCGTGCTGGTCACTCCCCTTCCTCCCCCTGAAGATGTGTAAACAGCTGGTGCATGCAATCCCCCTGGCTGGAGGGAAGTAAATGCGTGGCCGATGTTAAACAAATACAGGCTTGTACCAGGAACTCAGAAAATATTACATAGACGACATGACAAAGGGCCCAGCATGGTTCGTGTTCATTTCAGGTGTTAAGTGTCAAGGGTCAGAATGTCAGGGTCAATAATTTTTTAAAAGACTATGTATTTGTTTCTTCTTTGGAATTCTTTAGGTCCCAAGTTTTCTTAGCATGGCATCATACAATTGTGAAAATTGTTGATTACCATAAAGCTGTTGTTCACTAATTTTTGTTCATTTCAGTTCTCAAATTTGATTCACCTTCAGAAGTCATTACTTTATAATCTTATCTTGAGAAATCAATGAGACATAATTTCCCCTCTACCTATCTTTGCAACTCATTGGCACTAATGTGAGTTTGGGATGGGGTAAAAGTGAGTGTGAGCTCAGCTTCTGTTAACTACACTTCTCAGAGCAGGCATGTGGTGTTCAAAGGTCTTGGCTACGTAATGGGCAGCTTGGATACACAGTTAAGATCTAACTGCAGACATGTGATTCATCAAGTAACACTTATGAAATGAGGTGAGTGGCATTGATCTAAGTGGTAAGTGCAGAGAATTAAACACACGGTCCCTATCCTCCAGGACAGTGTCAGCTTTGCTGACACTGAGGCTGAGTAAGGCATGGTCACCTTCATCTTGCTACATGGTGGCTACTCAACCGATCTGCAGACAAAATGGACAGAGAAGTCTAAAATAAAACTGAAAATCAAGCAAACACAGAGCATAACAGGAACAACTTAGATGGGCTGATTTCTCTTTTATCATGTTTCACAATGCTGGAAGTTCTGGAATCCTCAGGGTTTAAGAAGAGTGGAGTAGGAGTCTATCTCTATATTAGGATTTATGCTTCTATTTACCATTCTGCCATTTTTACATCGTATGGCTTACTTTTCTTTCTTACCAGATGGCAAGCTCCTTATGGGCAGATCTCATGTCTTATTTCCTTTCCTTTTTTATCCCCATTACCTCCTACAACTTCTACAACAGGATAGATGTTCAATACCTGTTCCACATTGGATGAATAATGGATGAATGAATGAATGAGCGAACACAGCTCAGTCAGTAGTAGAACCAATGTGCATTAAATCCTAGTTGTTCTTTCTACCTTACCAGAGTCACTGCCCACCTCAGACGATAATCTTTCTTATATGAATAAACTTCCAGAAAAGAAAATTGTTATAATCACACTCAAAATGGGGTTCAGCCTGAAATTGCTGCATAAAAATGATGATCTTGCATGAACTTGAGTTGTTAAGAATAATTAATGTACTTGCCAATGGCGGTGGAAGCCAGTGATGGGCTTCTATTCTTTCTGTTTGAGGTCCTTTATTATAGATTTCTCGTTATTTTTCAAATGGAAAGGGAAAAGTATAAACTGTGAGAATTAAAAACTACTAATGATTCTATTTGTATTATTATTCATAATCACATCCCAATTCTTAAGATTCTATGCTAAGAGCTCAGTATATATAATCTGAACTCTATTTGACTTGGTAAGACAGTCTGCTATTACTTGTTCTGAAGGGGCAATAAAAGTAAGTCATTAACTTGTTTTAGAGATAATCTTTAAAAACTCTAGTTCCTTTCAAAACACTCTTGCATCAATTACTTCCTTTCTCTCGCACGAGCCATGGAAAGTGGACAAGACAGGTAGTGTTGTCTCCATTTTGCAGAGAAAACTGGGATTCATGAACTCATTCACTTAGTCCTCATATAGGACACTACTTCCGTGTGACCCACAAAAGTTGGTGTATCTACAAAGCTAAATATGGTTTCTTCTCGAGTAACCCACAGCCTAGCTGAGGCACAATTGCCCTTAGACTCAGGCAATGCACTGAGCATTAGAGGGCCCTACTTACCTGCTTCTGACTGTCTTCCTCTTCATGGGGAAAGGAATCTGTGGGCCAAGGAGATTGCTCACCTATAATTAGAGCAACATCCCCTTGTGGGCTATATACCAGGTACCTGAGACCCAGAACCTCCCACCCAATGAGGAAATCCTACTTCCTGGGCTTGTGCAAGAGCCTCTTCTCCAGGTTTACCATCCCAAGGGCATACCACTCATCCTTAGGCCCAATAGGTTTCTGCCTGAAAGGCCCTGAAGGTGCAAGATTTAACAAAGGATGGGAAAAGAAGAGTGGACAGCTCCCAGCAAAAGTTAGGGGCAGGCCTGAGAAAAGGAAGTAGAGAAGTCAGCAATTACAACACCACCCATGGTAAGTGGTATGATGGATGTGAACAGAGAACGCTATGGAAAGACTGAAGAAGAACCTCTATCCCAGGTGGGAAGTGAAGGTGGGACAAAAAGATGTTAGCAAAGGCTCTTAGAGAAGAAGTTGAGTTGTGGAGGTTGGGTTAGAATTATGTTATGAGGGCAGAAAAGGAAATGGGGACATTAAAATGGAGGGAAAGATGTGTAAAGGCACAGAGGAGTAAGCTCATGTGGAGATTCATGGACCTGCCAGTTCTTCCATGTGGCTGAAGAAACAGAGGGAGAAGAGCGAAAAATAAGTTGGAGGCAAGAGATGGACAATTGTTGATATTTGACTGCCAACTTCTTAGGGCAATGTAAATCTGGTTTTATTTGGATTCTCCCCATTGAGTACCACTGGGCAGGACTAAAAGGATGCCCTGCTTTGTATTAGCCTGAGAACAAAAAGAGTGACAAAAAGACTGAAGGTGGCTGAAGTCCTTGTGTTTCCAGAGACATTCCCACATGGAGCAGTCAAGTAGCTTCTAACTTTGAGCCCTTCTGAAACAGCCTGCTTCCTTCCTGCACCAGAATCTTGTTCTATAGCCTTCTTTTCCAGCCTCTCAGCACTGCACATCCTTGTAACAAATTTGGTTTTTGATTAAGCAGGTCATAGTTGCTGTCAGTTGATTGAAATCAAAGATCCTTAGTTAATATTGGTAGAAAGTAAGGTCCTGATTATCAGAGGCCTTGAATGCCATGCTATGGAATTGTGACTTTATTTTCAGGGCAATGAAGAATCACAATGAAGATAGAAATACGAATGTAATAGTTAAATGACTTGCTAAAATGCCTGGCCACTCTAACTTACCAACTTCATAAGGAAGTGGGATTCTCCACAGAGGTAAGTGTTAAACAGGTGGCCCTCAGAAGGACAAAAAAAAAATGTTTTTAAAGATAGCTGTTATTATTATTCCTATTACTATCATTGTAGCTTTTCAAGTGACTTAATTTTGCTCATGAATGAATGAATGAATATGGAGCTCATAGCGATCTCTAGACTTTCCCTTTTTTATATTTGGAACGTGAAATAATAATTGTTACCTAGAGGGGCCAGCCGGGTGGTGTAGTGGTTAAGTTCACTTGCTCCGCCCATTTTGTTGGCCCGGGGTTCACAGTTTTGAACCCCATGTGCAGACCGAGCACCACTCATCAAGCCACACTGTGGTGGCACCCACGTAAAGAAGAGGAAGATTGGCACAGATGTTAGCTCAGGGCCAATCTTCCTCACAAAAAAGAAATAATTAAAAAAAATTTCAAAAAATAATTATCTAGATTAAGATGTTTATAAATACATAATGGTAGCACTGTGTATGCTTTCTTCTTTGTGATTTTCATACACTTTTGCACATTCCGTGCATAAACATTAAACATAGATTCTTTAAGAATTAGTTAAGTGAAAAATAAACATTCATTCTGAAAGTATGTAGTATGATTTATCTGTTCACCGTAACGAAAAATTTTGTATATTTTAAAGGGGAAAATATAATTGTGGTATGTTTAACTCTTGAACTAATTTGTTCATTCATTTAGCACCTATTTATTAAAGGAATTTAACGCAAGGCACATAGTAGGCATGTTATGATGACTCACTCAAGTAGTTGTTAAACATCCAGCGAGTAACCAAACAATTGCGCACTGTGCATTGTTTTACAATCTCTCTGACAATTCTAAGACTTAGTCTTTTTGAATAAAAATCTCTTCAAACCTTTGAAAATACAATTGTTTCCAGTGATCTGGCAAATCTAGGAGACTATATGTGACTATCTGGGAGTGTGTGCATGTATATATCATCGTGGTTTTTGTATGTTGGGGGCCCACAAGGTAAAAATGAGACCTTGATGCCCTTATGACTTTATTAGCTATTGTACTCTGAAAACAACAAGCCTACATGTTTTGAAATTTACAGTTTCCTGGAGCTTTTCCACAAACAATTTTGACGTAGTACAGAATACTTGATCAACTGTCACCCAAGGCGATTTGACAGAAATACAGGAAATGGAAGGGTCTATTTTGAACCTTGAAAATGCAAGAACTTCTTTCGCCATGATGAAGAAAAATAAACCTTTTCCTTATAGAGAAGATCTATGGAACACTGAGGTTGAAATTCCAAGCTCTGTATTACCAAGATTTCTGGACATTGTCACAAAACTGCTAAGCAGTATTTGCAACTCTTTGCAAAGCTTGCCAGAAGAGAACTTTAGTGAGAACTGGAATTTTATGATCATAGATATTGCACCTGACACCATCTCATGGTTAAAAATGAATTTGGAAAGATACAAGGACTCAATTAGCAAAGCAATGACGGTCTAGCAGTATTCCAGAAATCTCCTTCTATGATACTTTGACATTTATAGCTGTGTGACTTTAAGGAGGTTGCCTAATCTTATTCAGTCTCAGTCATCTCATCTTTAAACAGAGCTAAGAATACCACTTCTTAAGATTACTGGGACAATTTCATGAGATAACATATATAAAGTGCAAAATGAAATTCCTGGCATACTCTAGGAGTTGAATAGATGCTGTGTCCTCTCTGCTTTTGTTAGAGCCTGAAATGATTTACTTCCTGGAGAAGGTAAGGCTCTTTTAAAAATAGCATTTATTTTACCAATAATAGGAATAAAAAAGTTATCTACAAATTATTGAAGACCTCTTTTGTTCCAGATTAATAACGTATTATGTGTATATTATACAATTAAATGAAATAAATCTTATCTTCATTTTGCGGACAAAGAAAACAAGACCCAGAGAGGTTAGATGACTCAACCAGGGACGTATAGCTGGCAAGTGAAGCTGCATGTGACTCTAGGCTTGATTCCAGAGCGCTTACTCTTTCTATTTCTCCACACATGTCAGTTAGGAGATCATGATTTAGAAGCGGATCAATTATTTACACAAATGGCTGTAAGCATGGATACAACAACAAAAATGCTTAAGCGTTAGAGACATCTTAATATTGTCTGGCCTTTTTTCTTATACCTCTGACCTCTATGAATGATAAACATTTAATTTCTTAATTTTCTTAAAATCCCATGCTTAAAAAAATTCAGCTTAAAACCTGATATTTACAAACACATCCTTTTAAATTTTTTAGGGAGTTTATTTTCCATGATGTCTCATTTGCAAATGCAAATACTGCCCCCACAAACACAGAGTACTGCAAGGCTTTCTGGTCAAATGGGAGCAGGCAAATGGAGGCATTGATACTGGTATTTATACCTTAATTCCCTGGGTTGGAGTGTTAATCTATGAATATCGCTTGGCCTCAGGGCAAAGTCATATCAAGCATTCTCAGTTAATTTCACTATTTGAGAAAGGGTCAAGAATGTCTTATCTCAGGTTCTTCCACAGGGATTTTGTCTTCCATTTTGTACTGTCAGCAGACTTTCCAAGAAGACTTGATAAAAGTTCTCAGCAATGTTTATGATCCACTGTACTTGTGTTTTATTGTTAATAATTGTATATTTGAATGTATACATGGATGTCCACCTTCACCAAATGAGAAGGGCTACAGGTTTATTTTCCCAGGGGATTTTTCTGGATAATTATTTTTCTGCACTGGCGTCATTACGGAGAGCAGTAAGCTCTATTTTTTTCCCTTCCTATTTTCTATGTCTGCCCGCTTCGTGAGAGAGAGCACCATGATGCAAATGGGCACCCTCCTCAATCTCAGTGCCAAGCACACTGGCATGTTGTGGTAACTTGCCATGTTCCCCTCTTAAAAGTCATTCTGTACTACGTTATAAATAGAGTGTTAGTAGAAAAAACACCTAAGTGCAAGTTATTTTGTTTTTAAAGACTTTATAGGAGGAGAAGGTTTTCTTGGAGGGGAGGAGGAGAAAAGGACTACCGTTTTCACTTTTAATTTCATGTTGACTAATATTTTTACTGTAGGTAAAATTAAAATATACTATTTCCCAAGTCTTTGCCAAGATATATATATTTTTAACATTAGGCATTCAAGGGTATATATCCAACTTCTTCCACGAGTCAGGCCAATGGACAGATCATTTTGCTTGAAGATACAGTTCTCTCCACTGTCATCCATTAACACTTGCTTATCATGACAAATTCGAGTTTAGGAATAAACGATTTCTCTTTGCTTTTTTGGTCTAAGTAGAGAAAGCAAATTTTCTTCTTGAGTATCTGAGAAATATGTATGGAACCCAACCATTGTGCCTATTCCCAATGATGATGTCAATAAGTCAGCTGAAAGAAATGAATTGAATGATGAGACTGTTAAGTAAATTGGAGAGATGGACTGAACAATAATGAAGTCGAGTGAGAAATGTGACAGGGTTCCATTTCTACATCAAAGAAGCTAGTGAAATCCCACTCCTAGCAAACTGTTATTCTGTTTCTGATGAGTCAAGGTAATTATACCAACCCTAAAATGGAAGTCACGTGAGAACACGGTACTGCCTAAGAATGGAGGCCTTGGACTGGTTACTTCTTGAAAGCACGAAATCTCATTCTTTGAAAATTCACAAAAAAAATTGAACAACAAATTTTTTTGGTTGGTTTAGGTACTCTGTAGATCAGAATGAATTATGTGATTTAAAAAAATATACGAACATACTACACTTAAAAAATTGGAACATTATAGAGTAAACTAGAATCCCCTTGGATCCCAGAGGTCACCAGTATCCTGAGTTTGATGTGTAGTCTTTGAATCCTTTTATGCTCCCCAATCCCACTGACTGTGTGCTGTGCCTTTTTGACTAAAAGCACAAGTAAGATTATGGCAATAGCATTGATTTTCAGGTGCTGCTTGTAGAATTAGTCTCATTACTTTAAAGTCACATCCTGTACAGTTCATTTTTATAATTCTGTTTGGTATTTCCCCAGGCCTTCCAATGCTTAAAAAGAAACACACAACAGGAGAATAACTCCTGAGGCGGCACTCATATGGTAGGAACTCTACAATCACTTTTGAAATTGGCCTCCTAAATCCTGAGTGGATTTAGTAAGATGGAATTCAAAGGATGTTACAGTGTATTGAATATGATTTTATTTAAAATAAAACTGGAGTTCAGAAAATTAGACCTACTGAGGCTCCTATGGGAAGGTGCCTTTTCCTCCCACGTCTCCTCACCTCCTCCTTCTCTTAATGTCTTGCAGAGAAATGGAAGAAGAGTCAAACATCAAAACTAAAAAAAATCATCCAAGCCTTCATTCCTGCTTACTTGACTTTAGCCACTCGACTCTTTTATGATTCTGCTTGGTCAGAGAGTTATTATTAGGATTTATAAGCAGTCCCATGATAGACTTAGATTTTTCAGGTGTTTATAACTGTCATAAAAATTTAGTGTGGCATGAAAGGTCTCCACCTGGCAGTAAATTTTGCAATAATACTTCTCCATATTGTAAGAAAGTTGTATGTCCATCTTCAAGGAGTATGGAAAAGGGTAGAACAGAACACGAATTTCATTGTACCAGGAAAACTTTGACACTGGGAAGAAGAAGCTTACTTGTTTTGCACAAAGTATTCTAAGTGCCATGAGGAATGGTGATATATGCATGAGTAGATTAGAACACAGAGCAGCTTCTGCATTTACCAGCTTTTCACCTTGGGCAAATTATTTAACCTCTCAATGAGGATAATGATAGTAACTGCCTTATAGGGTTTGGGGATACATTAAATGAGTTAAATCATGCAAAACATTTAGAATAGCGCCGGGCACATAAAAGAACTGTGTGTTTGCTAAATATTATCCTAGAGAGCTGGCAAAATTCGCTAAATTCTTGTTCTCACTGACAATGAAGTAGCATTTTGAGGTATCTAGAGGTTACCATAAAACATAATTATTATAGTCATTACGCATCATGTGTAGTCAGAGAGTGACTACGAGTAGGCTATCCATCCCACTTTTATATTTTTGCTAGACACATCTTAGGGACAAGAAGCAGAACTCTATGAAATATCATCATACTTACAGACAGGGAGATGCAGACAAAGTTGAATCTCAGGTGGGCTAGAGGATGCACATTGGGCTGCAAGGTGGCATCTCTAGCAAAGATCATGGTTTTCATCTTGGTTAGCTTGAGTCTCAAGCAGATTTCAGTCTCAGATCTTACTTCCCAAAAGGTCTAACGATTAGGATTAGGTATGGCTGACTCTAGAGCAAATCTAAAGTTTCCTCTAAACAACTTTTCCCAAAGATAAGAATCAGCTTAGTGGGTAGACAGGGCACTATCCTTGTAGAACCTCGGCCGACTGATTTTTGTAAGAAGCTGCCCTTTGAGCTCTGTGACTGTTGAACGGCAATCTCTTTTCTAAAGATTGCTGTAAGTTTTGGGCATGACATATAGGAAGAAACCAGGTCAGGGCATAATACTGCTATTTTTAACATTTGAATGTTGCCTGTTTCCTTTCTTCCTCCTCTAAACCAGTGATGTGTGTTTGTGTGCATGTGTATTCTGAGTGTGTGTGAATCTGTTTATAGATGGCACACATTGTTGTAGAGGAATTACTGAGTGAGAAGAAGGAGAATTGAAATTTACCGACTATGTCCTAGGACTGTACTGGGGACATTCTACATTCTCTCTTTGATCCTCACAATCATTTTGAGAGACAAATATTCTTATTCCCATTTTAGAAAGAGAAAGCTGACGTTCAGATAAGATAAGCTTGCAGAGCTAGTAAGAAATAGAAGCTAGATGTGAGCATAGGTCTGACTCCAGGAGACATGCTCTCGGTCATCATAAAGAACTCACTTGTGAGGTATGCATACCTTTAGGAGTTCATAAGTTGTGAAGTTGTGAAAATAGCTATATAGAATCCATTGGTAGAATCTTTTTCTAGCTCTGCTTTTATCCATTTCCCTATTTTCTTCCTTCCTGATCATTCATTCTGATAGCCATTTTTTCCCATTCTGTCCTAAACTCACCAAATTCAGTACTCTTTCAAAACCTGATTGCCACATTTATCAAGACCACGCTTGGTAACTAGAGCTAACTTGATAGATCAGTTTATACTAAATCTATTCATTTCAAATTGCAGGGATGTATTTCTGGCTCTTCCACCCAGCCTACTCTGCTGCTTCCAAACACCATCAGGAAATTTTAACATTGAGCATGCCAACATGAATTTAAAACTGACATGAAGCAGAGGCAGAGAGTAGCTCTTATGCATTTTCCCATAAACAATTCCCACAATAATCAGCATGGTACCATTTCCTCTTCTTCTTCCTGAGTCAATGAAAAGCTCTTATTTGAAACTTTTTGAAGCTGAATACTGATAAGTCCCATGTTCAGGTCACATTTAGCACTTCTTGTCTTCTCCATTTCCCCCTGTATTGTGTGTTATTTGTGCACTTCCCTCAATCCCAGTAGATAATAGGTATGTGTGCAGACAGGGTTTGGTAACTTTACTCACTTAGGAGTCATCTCCTTCAGCATCAGCGCACTGCATGAGTCGCAGTGAAGCAGAGGTTAGAGCCAGGGCATTTCAAGGCCAAAATCCCTGAGTTCAGATTCTTCCTGTTCTTTTTTAACAGTGTGATAATGGGCAGATTATTAAGCATCACTGAGTCTCAGTTTCTTCATTTGTGAAATGGGAAGAATAGACAGAAGCTGGCTCATGGAGTTGTTGTGAAGATTTAACAAGATAATTTATATAAAATGCTTCATAGATAATGCTAATTATATTTCAGTACAACTGGAGAAGAAAACACTTCATACAGGATCTGGAACATAGTAATTTATCATTATTATATCTGGTAAAACTTTTGAAATTGTCAAAGCCAGCAGCATCAGGCCTTTGGGCCTGTAATTTGTAAAGATTAAAGTAGAACATTGAGCATTACATGAAATGCATATGAAAAACTAACATTAGCTCTAACTTATTCAACTTGTCATCTAGCTTTTTTCCTTGAAGGGAACTTATAAAAATCATGTAAATTCCTTATCAAAGTAAATTGGTTACCACTATTTAGTTATATTCACAAATAATTATTGAATACCTACTATTTTACTAGGTATTATTTATCAGAGGAATTGTGCGCAAAAGGTGTAGGTTAGTAAACATTAACAAAAAAGGCATTTAAAAGATAACATGCTTCCTTTTATATAAATCTTTCTATTTTTTATGGAAAAATTTGATGTCATATAATTGCATTCAGTGAATAAGAGCTTTCCTTGAGCTGATTACAATATGTAAATTTTCTTGTCAGAAAGCAGAGATAATTTTCAGTCTATGGTCAGCTTGGTGATTCCAAGTGATTTTTACTACTTGGGACAATTCTCTTAAATCAATGTGATATAAACCACAGTGTGTTGTTACATAGATTATAGTATAAGATAACATCCATTGTAACTTAGAATATACGTTGCAAGAACTTAGAGGTTTTTGTCTGTTTTGTTCACTCCTGAATCCTCAGCACCCAGAAGAGTTCTTGCTACACATCACTAACAAATGGTTTTGCTGCTGCATACTAGATTTTGTGCTAGATTCTACTAAGATAGATGAAAAATGGCTCCTGCTAAGATGGTACTCACCAGAAATGGGGAGAGAAAATAAGTAAATTAATTAAAATGAAGTGAAACATAGATGCTTGGGGTAAAATAATGGCAATTCTGCCTACAGAATTTAGAAATGGAAAATTCAAGTTTTCAGGTTAATAAGAATTTTCCAGATGAGGATAAGTTAAAACTGGAGGACATTCTAAGCAGAAGGAAAAGCCTAGAATGGATGGATTTATGGAAAACCATGGTACCTTCAGTATTTTCAAATAGTTTGGAATGATCAGACCCCAAGGTGTGAAAGAAGAGTGTCAAGGAGTAAGGCAGGAGATAAGGGTAGCAGCCAGATCATGGAAAGTCTTTGTGCCCTTGAGAAGCAAATTTTTTTTCTTGTGGACAAAGAGGAACCATTAATGTAGAGTTAATAAAATGGAGTGGCATAATTTTTGCCTCTTAAAAAGATCAATCTAGCAATAGCATGAGGATTTGTTGGATGGTAATAAGACTGGAGGAAATCAGCAGGAAACTTCCCATCATTTAGGTTGAAATAACACAAGTATTAACTAAGGTAGGGTCAGTGGTGACAGCTTGGAGAGATTTTAAGAGGCAGATTAAAAGGAACCTGTTGACATGAATGAGGCAAACAAAGAAGAAGTCAAGGTTTCTTACTTAGGTAAAAGGTGGATGGTAGAATCGTCAATCAAAAACATAAATTCAGTTTTGAAAAAGCAGGATTTTCATGTGGAGATGTCCGGTAAGTAGTTATTACATATATGGGTTTGTAGCTCAGAAGAGAAGTTTGGGTTGGTGGTATATCTGGCATCTTCAGGATTTATAAAATCATCCGGAAAGATTATTAAAAATTAGAAGAGAGCAGGTATGAGACTAAACCTCAAGTTCATCAATTAGGACATAAACCTCCAAACTTTGATGTACAGACATGATCCATTGTACAAGATGACCCATTGAGGGATGAGAAGAAAATACTGCAGCTTATTTGTATGTTTATTGTTCATGTTAATAATAATAATGAAGTTAACCTTTACTAAGATTTAATGACAGATTAAAATGGTCCTCACTCAGTCCTCGTGGAAGAAGGGTAATAATCCTGTAAGGCAAAGTAGATAGTAGGGCCACCTTCAACTCGTTTGTTTATTTAACACACATTGTGGTATATTTTAGCTTATGAGAGCCAGTGATGTGAATTTATAGATTATGTTATCAGGTTTTAACTAAACTAACTCTCCTAAAATAGACAAGTGGCTCAAAAATTTTCTGGCAAAGAAATAAAGTTTATTGAAGATAATACCAGTAATGCAAGCACAGGTAAATATAGGAAACATATAGAGCTGACACTTCCAGTCACAAAATAAACTCTTTCATGAGCTAAAACCAATGAAGATTTATTTGGATCTTCCAATATTCTTCCAAAATGAGTAAAAAATATCAAGAAAACCTATTTGAAATATGGATTTATCAGCCACTATCCATAACAATAAAACTCAAATGGAAAATATGCATTGAGATATTAGCTAATAATCTCTAAAAATAATGTTTATTTTATTATTTCATTCTTATAAATTTATATTTTGTGCATATATTTTAATACATTCAGAGGAGATGAGATAATATAATTGATAAGTCACCTATACAGAAGTTAGCTTTTGGTATTTTGAGTTTTTCAAAGGTAGGAATGAACAGTCAACAAGATTTGGAGAGGAGTGAGTTAATGAGTAGGAGAGTCCTTTGAGTAGAGTTAAGAAGAGTCAAAGGGATTGCTATTGCTTCCATCCCTTTCCATTCCAGCTGTGAAAGGGGTTGCCTGTATTACTCTGCATAATACATCCCTGAAAAGAAAGCCACAACAATCTCCTCATCACATTATTGATTACATTATTGAAATTAAATCTTTGAGCCATAACAGGGCACAGAGGCAAGAGAAGAAATTCTAGCAATATGATGATTTTATTAAATGTTTGAGAGCCTTAGTGCCAGAAACTACAAGCGCAATCATTGGTCCTAGTTTCACAGACCATTAAGCAAATAACCTGTTTCTGTTTGGACTATTTTATTTGATTCAGGTAACATAAAAGACTTTCATAACAAGAAATCCATGAAGAAAAGTTGGCTTATCAATACACTTCCATTTAATCATGCAAACTTTCATATGAGTAATGTAGCTATATATTGCAAGCTGTGGCATTCACACTGGAATATTGGCCATCCTTGAGATTCATGAACCTTCCCATAGCTCTCTTCTGGTACTGGGCGATCAGAGAGTGCAATCTTCACCAGGAATCTGCGTTAAAGGTTTATAAGGGTGAATCCAAAATGGAAACTGTAGTGTGAACTCCATTTACTTTTAGGCTTGAACGGCTTTGGTGGATTGCAATTCTCAGAATGTTGAAGGCTAAAGGAAATAGTAACAGTACATTCAGTATAACCAAAGATTAGACTTTCAAGGACTCTCTTCCTTATGCATACATAACAATATCTAGGAATTAGATGACTATTGATAAATGAAATGACTACAAAATTGAATGAGAAAAATTAGAGTACGATAAATCTGAGTTTCTTTTAAGGAAATCAGTATTTTTCCTAATCTTTTTGGGAAAAATATTAATAAAACTCTACAAAACTGGAGATGAAAATGAATAGCATTTGCCTGATGGATGGCATATTACCAGAATTAGCATTTGGCACTTGAGATCCTTGGTGAGTAAGCAAAGGATAGGTAAATCCCAACGTGGAGAAGAACACCACGGCAGGGATGGGGGCTGTTTGTTGTGGTAGAAGAGGTTAAGAAGCCAGATATGCTTATAAAAAACATCACTGTAAGAACATTAAGAAGCTGGCTTCATTGGCCCATTCTAATTACCTACCATCATTGACACATGCAGGTAGTCACAGGAAAAGTTTTACAATCATCGCAGAGATTCTGAATTTTATCTAACCATAGTATTTCTTGCTTCCAAGTTGGCTCACAAAGTTGAGGTAGACAGTCTCTCTAAACAAAGGATAAATAGTAAACCTACAATTTGTACTTAATTTTTCCCAAAACCCACGTTCTCCTCTGGGCAGGTACAATACTGAGTAATGAGGATCAGGAGACATGATCATTTAGGAAGAAGCTTAGCCACTGAACCAAATATGGGATCCATAGCTATAAGAGTTTACTCTCACCAAGGGGAAGAAAAATAGTTTGTTGTATTAAAAACATTTTCAAAAAACTAATGAGGTGATATGGGAGCAAACTAGAGTAAGAATAAGAAAACCATAATCTTCTGATTAGAGGGAGGGCTTGGAAAGAAGAGAGAAAGGGTGCCTGAGTCTCATCCAAAGACTGCCCATGGAGAGGCTCAGATGGAACACACGTTTGGCATCTTGCGGTTAAGTAGGAACTCATATGCATCTGGGGCAGTTTTGTGAGTCTACTTCAAAATTTGCATTACGTACAAATCAATTGTAATCAAATAGGAATCAATTTCGTCTTCAATCTGTGTTGAACAATTTTGTAGGGGTAATTGGCTGAGATTATCTTTGGGTTTAAAAACAGACTTTTCCTCTTTATCTTTGTTACCTACCCACAGGCCCTTGCATTGAGTGAAATATATTAAAAACAAAAACACCTGCACTTGGTCTTCTCTACTTCATGCTGAGTCACTGCCTAGTTCTTCTTTTGCAGGCTTTTGATCCCAGGTGTAACCCCAGCCTCTGGTCCCCCTTGGCTATTGTTCTTTCTTAAGGTTAGGCTTTTCATCTTCTTGACATTTATGCCTCCTCTTCTTCTGTCTTCTGTTCTCACTAACATAAGGAACCTTCTGGAAGGTTTTCAATTTTCTTGAATTTCCTCCCTCTGATACCTCTCTTGATTCTGCAGCTAAC
Organism: Equus asinus; assembly: GCF_041296235.1. NCBI lineage: Eukaryota > Metazoa > Chordata > Mammalia > Perissodactyla > Equidae > Equus > Equus asinus. Next base: position 23,577,571 of record NC_091805.1, on the reverse strand, counting down.
GCTTCCATGTCTTGCACCTACTTCGCTTGGTCTCCCTTCTAGATAATATAGTTCTAGTCAGAGAAGTCTCTTTACACTAAGATTTCACAAGCCAGTTCTTGCACCTCAAATACCAATATCAAACTTTCCTCTAACACATCACCAAAGCTTCATCTTTGAGCGTACTCCAGAATTCATGTGTTAAGAACCTCAGGGATTGGCAGGCAATTTTCTTAACTAGACACTTAAGAAACCGCCTCCAGTTTGCTGAAAATGGAACATATCATGCAATTAGTATTTACGGATGCAGTTGTGGAGAACTCAATATCAGGAAGCAGATGGGTAGAGAAAGGAGAAAAGGGGTATGAAGTGCTGTTTGTCTTTTGTGGAGGACCAAGAAAAAAAGAAAAAGAAAGACTGCCACTATTCTGACAGTCATTGTGTAAGAGTACAAAAATAACCTACTGGGATGCATCCAACTTCAAGCTCCTCCCACTTCTGGATATTTTGTCTCTAAATCTGCCTCCTCTACTTGTGATCCTGAAATGGTAGTAACAGAGGCAAAGGCTAGTAGGCATTAATCTTCCTAGAAAGCAAACAGCACGTATACTCTAGATGCCAACAGCAACGAGGTGGAAAAAAGGCAGCAAAAGAAAGGTTTGTGTAGAATAATAATAACAGCTAATAAAAAGAGAAGGCAGAGAGGATGTGCCTCCTGTCTGACCGAGGACCGCTCTTGATGATATGTATAGCAGTTCCTGGACGTGGTGGTAGAGAGCACACATCTCTGGGAATCAAAGCAGAACCTCATTATGAATGGAGCCCAGTGAATTTCTTCCTCATGACCTGGCCCCATTTTTATTGTCAATGACTGCCTCTTGCGATCCATTAGGACTTTGGGAAGCCAGCTGCATAATAAGGGCTTTGTGAGCTCCAAAAATTATAAGATATTTGGCATCTCCTCACATCTTTCTGTAACAATGTATTTTATTGTTTGGAGAAAGAAGGAGTAAATCCACTTGAAGCAGAAGTTGCGAAAGCTTCTAGCAATGTTTATGGTAATAGGTGAACATTTGGCAAATTCCCTTGCTGAAAGATTTTTTTTTTTGTTTGGTGGTAATGGTCTTCCCCTGTGTTTCTCCTTCTCCTGTCCACTCTTCTCTTCTTGCTCCCAGTGGCAATGCCCCTTCCCTTTCTAACCTCTTCACTCCTCCCTCTGAAGATTAGAAGATAAACGTAAGTTGATTGCCCTGTTCCTTGGGAGAAGAAATTTCTCTTCAGATATAAGTGACTAAATAACAAAGGGACATGCCACCCACTCACTCCCCATTATCTCTGCATACTAATGGCTGTGTTTCAGAGGTGATCTTATAAGGAACTACAAAGAGGCAGTTTGGCAAGGTCAGCCACTAATATCTAATCCGGCCAACCTCAAAAAGATTTTGTATTAGACTATAGAGAAATCATCGAAAACTGAGGCTTCTATTTACTCTCAGCCTATTTCTGCCTCTAGTCAGGGTGAGGTAGTCCACACAATAAAAACCCAGGACAGCAATGTGGTTGTAGCAAAATTAGCAGGCCCCCAATTCAACTCAAAGCTTCAACTACAAGTATATGTTCTAGAATCAGAATGAAAGCACCCGCTGCTTAGAGCTTGCTGAAGTGCCTGGTCATAACAGGATTAAATGAAGAAGTTATTAACCCATGTGTTCCCTGATGTATGTGGGCTAAAAGGCAGGTCTTTGGTGCCATAATTCTCATAGGAGTGGTGGTGATGGTGGTGGTGGTGTCTGTGTGTGTGTGTGTGTGTGAATATTTATTGCAAACTTATTTTTCACCTAGGAAGTTCTTGGCAGGATTTTAAAATGTAAGGGTTATAAACTAATAAATGTGCTTTGAACAGTGCCAGGTTTACAGTCAAGAGAGGGCAGTCCATGGCACTATTAAGGATAACAAGAAGAAGAATTCTCTGATGGGAACTCTAATAAATGTAGTAGCATGCTGTAATAAAGAGCACTAGAAAATGGATGAGGTATAACAAAATTATTCATAAAGAGAAATGGAAAAGGATGTCATGCTGAGTGGTTACATGCAGTTATATAGACACTAACAAGGTTATCACGAGAAGCTGAGTGCTGGTACGTTCACATATGTTTTCTAACTAGCACAAAGAGAGACTGTTTTTATCCTGAAGAACAGGAGACCCTGGAGTTAGAGGTGTGTTAAATCTTGCTAGTGATTTTTAATAATTCAGAGCCAAATAGCAATAATGGTTCATGTAGGTCAGTGTAATGAACAAAGCAACCTCACTTCAGGTTGTTTGATGGAAGGTTCTCTGCCGAGTTGCTAACTGGTATACTTTACAGCTATCTCCAGGGTTCTTTTTGATATGATATTATCCTCCTCACATACTGTGCTTTCTATACACCAAAATATAATGTGATGCCACGAGCTAGGATGAAAACACTGACAGAATTTTCAAATGAGCCCGTGAGCTCTTGCTCTGAAGCCGCAGTAATGCTGGAAAACCAGAAGCTGCTGTCCTGCTCACATACCTCTCAAATCAAGTTTTCTAGGAACCACAGTAATTCACAGAGTTGGCTAGAAAGTCCTCTCCCAATCCTTGAAACCAAGGAGAAACACTCACGCACAGTATTTTCATTAGCTGAAGCTAACCACCATAAAACGGCAGCAGATTTGTGTGATGTTAGACTGACTGTAACCAATCCGATAAATACATTGATAAGCAGTCATTTTGGGGACATGTGGGACACGCAAGGATCCCCTATTTCTGAAAATTTCCTTTCAAAATAAATTTAAATAGTGCAATTATACCAGTGTGTTTTAAATTTAACCCGTGGAAAGAAATTTTAACTTAGAGATTTGAGGCATTCAGGCTTTTGTTAGACCAAAATCACATCGAGACACAGCTAGAAGGATCGGTGGCAATGTCTTAAGCCAGTAAAAATCATTGAAAGTATTTTTCCTACTGAAATTGGACCTTGGGGATTTTTCTTTGAGATTCCATTTCAGTTGAAATTCTGAGCCAATTCCGTATGAGGGGAGACCAGAAAACCCACAAACATTAGAACGCCTAGCAGAATTCTGCAGCTTTGGCCATGTAACTTCTTGACTGAACTGAGCCTCATAGAATGAGCCCTTGTCTCAGTTTCTCTCCTCTTCAGAGGCCTAACATGATATTTGGTGTGCTATTTAGCAATACTAATGTAAAGCCTGGGCAATGTGTGGGTTTTTCACTGTCTTAGCTTTTGAAATATTTCTGCTACTCTTTTCTCTGCTCTTCTCTGGCATCTCAAAATGTACACTTACACATCTTGGAAACACTTAGGAAGCAAGCACACAGATATGGATGAGTGGCCCACCTCTGACCACCCCCATCCTTGAGAGCTTTGTATGGAGAGGGCTCCCTTGACAACTAGCTCCACCTGGATGTCACACCTTGCCACACAATATTCCATCACACTCCATCTCTCTGGCCAGAGGTTTCTAATGGGTTTGAGGTATGTTCCATCCCTCTCAAGTGCCACTTGCCCTGAATTTATTTAGTGGGGCTACAGGCATAAAACAGAGGCAAGGTTCTTACTCCTGGGTTATAAATGCTATCATTGTGTGTGCACTGATTCTCCAAGGTAAGCCACCTTCCCAGGGAGGGTTGGGTTTCTCAGAGACTTTTTGCAGTGAAGGTTTGCTGGAACTAAAGCATTTATGAATGGAAAGATTGAGGGCAGGGGGTTGGGTGTGGGGTTCAAATTGAGAAACTGAGTACCTGTTTCTGAACTCGTGAAAACAAACCACCCTCTTCTCTCCAGGAAGAGCTCTGCACACTGGTGGAGCAGGTGACAGCCTTCATGCTGAGAGTAAAGAAGGATTAAATGTCTCCCCTAGTCTCATTAATTAAAACAATATTGGACAGTTGCGACACTTACCGTTGGCAAGCAAATTCACCTACTTCACTTAATTTGAGCCTCATAACACTGCAGGATCTGTATTATCAACCCCATTTTATAGGTGAGAAAACTAAGGCTTATAATCTATGAGATTTGCCACCCAGAGCCTAACTGGGAGAGTTGGAATGGGAATTGAGGCCTTCTCTCTCCAAGGCCATTGATTTCTGCCTCCAAAAACATCTATAGGTCCTTCGTTAGATATTAACAATTTACTTAGTTCTTTTCATAGTTGCCTTGGGAAATGAGAAGCAGAGATCTCATGGATGAAGACATAGGCAGGCGAACTTTGAGCGAGCTGGGTAGATTTGGGTCATGACCTCCTGCCGTGGGGGATGGTCTGAGTAGATTTCCTTGCCTGGGGAAGTGAGTGCCCTGGGGCCTCAGGGAAGGAGAAGATAGCAAATGTTCCTAATAGAGGAGAGAGGAAGGGAGCTTGGATAAACTCTAGAGACCACTTCTTCTTCCCAACTTTGCCTTGGGGAGCAATACAACAAGAACTGATTAGCGCAGGCCTTAATGCTTTGTAGTGAAAGTGAATAACACTTATTGAGGGGAGACTAATGCAAGCAAAACCTTTACTTCCAAGGAGTGATTCAAATCCTGCTTGTAAAGCGTCCTGATTCCCTGTCTCCCTAGATCGTACTGGGCAATAGTCAGTATGGCAGAACCCTGGTATAAATTCTCCTCGAACAAAATGTGTTAAAGAAATGAGTGTTACAGAGAGAAGGAAAAATGGGAAATACTAGGAAATGTTTCAAAGACACTGTATCATTGTTACTGGGAGGCTATGTCACGTGGAACTTCAGACTAACTGTTTATATGGTGGAAAATCAATTTTGAAAAATGGAAGCAGTGGCCGCAATGGGGCCCTAGCTAGGATTTGAAATAAACCTCCCCTAAGTAGGACATAATTATTTTCTTTGGTTTCTAAAATATTGGCTTTCATAAGCAATAATTTCCATAAGCATATAAAAATATTTATTTAATGCAACTGACCCTAACCTGTTTATCAAATCTAACCATAATTGCAGGTATTAAATCCCGGCCCCTGCTCACACCCATGTAGGTGACGTCTTCTGCAGGTGGAGGCCATCCCCCACTGGGACGCAGTGGAGGGAGGGGTCACAATGATGTGAAGGCCAAAAGCACCTACCCTCTCATTCTCCATGCTGAATTCCCACCAACCTCGCCAGCCACATTTTATCTATGAAACAGATTTATGGTTCTAAAAAGCAGAACACACTCATCAAATGAATTTATTTTAAATACTGAAACCAAATTAAAATTTGTCATTGCATCTGTGACTTTTTACGATGAATCTGGATAGTTTTGTACCCACTTCAGGTCTGGAAAAAGATCTATCTTACTAAGTATTTGGTCTACCCACCTTCCTCTGCGAACCACTGTGAAGGCTTCATCTCCCTCACCCACGTGGGCATCTCTGAAATCTACAATTTTGTACTTACTTTCAGGGCCTGAGAAGTTAGGTTTCTTAGTCTGTTGTTCTTTATACCACCCAGCCTGTGAGGAATTGTCATATTCTAAAAAATTTTATGCCCTTTAAACTTATTTGTACATAGTAAGAGATAAAAAGAGTGGTCACTCAATAAAACTTTTGCTTGTAAATGACTAGCTAGATTAAGCTTGGGTAACATAAAATAGATTTTATTCAAGCAATGCTTTTTGACATTGGCAAGGAAGAGCTAGTTTACGTAGCCAACAAATAAGTAGTTTAATGTTATTTTAAGATTAAAAGAAGCTTGGGATTTTTTTTTAACCTTCTTTGTTGTGAAGTATAATGCACACACAAAGACCCACAAATCAAAAATGTACAGCTCAAGGATTTATCACAAAGCAAGCACCTCTGTGACCGCCACCCAGGCCTAAAAATGTAATATGTGTTAAAATGTTCCTTCTAATAACCATTAATTAATTAGCAGATTTTTTTTTGCGTCCCTGCTGTGCCAAGCACTGTGCTAGGCATAGTCACAGTTTAGTGGGAAAGACAAACAATATGCAAATAAGTATATAACATGTTAGGCAGATATGTGATATGAAGAGAAATAGAGCAGGGATAAAGGAGACAGACGGTGAAGGTGCAGGAGGGCAGTTATTTTATATGTAGTGTCACCAGGAGAGCCTTGGAAGGACAGGGGTCATGTTCAGTTTCAGTTTGTGTCCTGGGTGCCCAGTCCAAAGTATCAATAAATAAATGTCTAACAAGTAAATTGGACAATGGTAGAATCAAATATCCATGAGAAAATAAAGCAACCACAAAAACACACACCAGAAAACAACAAGAAACAATTGCAAATTTATTGGCTTTGTGAACAACAAGGCTAGACAAATGGCATTTTGTCAGGGCAGAAGAAAAAATTGTCATTAAACTTCAGACAATGTGCAGTATGAGGACAGGAAATGTGATTCATTTTCAGGCACTTCCTTCTGAACTATTGCACTGAGCTAAGATTTTACAAGTTCAAGAGCACTCTAAATGTAGACACCACGCTCTTACATTTGGACCAACCAGTGTTCACCCATCCACGGCCGGCCTTCAACCTTCCTAAATGTTTCTAAAATCGGTGATTTTATGTATTTTGCAATGCCAGTGGAAGATAAAGAAAAGCAGTGGGGACAAAGTATTAGGATAGGTGAAAAGATCGAGAAACTAAGTACAACTCAATTTTAACGATGCCATTGCTAAATAACCCACCAAATACCACTTTAGGACTCTGAAGATAAGAGGAACTAACTAGACAGGGAGAGACGCGTCCTTCAATCCTGAGGCCCAGGTCAATCAGGAATGTTATTTGGCCAAAGCTGCAGAACTCACATATAACACTGGCTCAGCATTTCAATTAAAATGGAATCTAAATGGAAAATCTCAAGAGCCAATTTCAATAGAAAAAGAAACATTTACAGGACTTTTATTTTTTGAGGGGCTGGTTAAGACATCTAAGGATGTAGCTTTTCAGGACATTGTAAAAGAGAAAGAGAGTGAGAAAGAGAAAGGAAAGAAAGAAGGAAGGAAAGGGAGGAAGAAGGGAGAAATCCTTGATGCTGACATTTTCAATAATATTGGAAATTTGCAAAAAAATAGAATTGAAATGTCTGTAGAATTCTCATATGGCTGCTTTATTATGCCAATTAGAAAATTATCTTCATGTTAAGCTAACTTATGTATTTTCTCTCTTTTTTATATCCATTACAAATTGCTTTTGCAAGCATTGTGCCCTACACAGAGTAGTCCCTCAATAGAGGTATAGTGATGATATTGATTTTACTAAATCCATTTTCCACGTCCTTTTTAATGACTTCTAATAATCCTCATAATTAAGTCAAATCAATAGTAACACAAGTGTGGAATTCGATATTAAAAAACCCATGTAATCATTCATTCCGTCAATCAATAAATATTAATTGCACTTCAGGCAGTGTGATTAGATGCTGGGTTGTAGCTATGAACAAGTCATATATGGCCTTTCTCTAGGGATTGTAAAATCCAGCTAGAATGACATTTAAAAGCCATCGTCATTATTATCTTCGTCATCATCGTCTTCTTCATCATCATCCCCATCATCATTGCTAACACATACTAAGAACTTCCTTAGTGCCAGCATTCTTTGAGTATTTTACATATATTTACTCTTTCAATCTTCACAGAAACATTTTAAGTAGAAAATAATATTAGGCTCATTGTTCTGGTGAGGAAACTGAGGCCCTAAAAAACTAAGAAACGTAGAGTGAATTTCAATACACTGCTAAAGTTGTGAACCGTAATGTGATGGTTAAAATAATGCCTGAAAGTAGCTGTCAGTACTGATACAGAAAGAGGATTAAGATTCCTCTTCTCCCATACCCCTCCCTCTGATTAAAGAAAAAATCTGGAAGTCTTTAAATATTTTTATTTTGAATTTATCTTTTACTTTTCCAACTTTTTAAGAAGAGACTTACCAGCGATAATAGTTACAATGTTTTATATACTTGATGTTTTGGAAGTTATTTGTTAAGATCGAGAAGGTAACACACATTATGTGATGTTATCCAGAGACTTCCAAAATGAGGGGAAAGGGCGCACCAATTGAGACGTAAGCAAAGGAGCTCTCCTTGGGAATTTAGAGCCTTATGTTTCATTTTCTGACCTCACTACATAGACTTCCACCCCATCCAGGCCTGCCATTGGATAATAATAGTGTCCGGCAACCCCTGGGACCCAACCAATTTATCATCTACTCTGCTGGAGAGATATTTGGTTGCTTGCATCCTGTCTTGTGCTGTGAGGCCTAGCGAAGCCAAAGGGTTGCTAATTGCCATGTTAAATTCTCATGGCCTCAGCTATTCTCTCCCTTGTGTCTCTCAATCTCCCAGTCCAATTGGGGCCATCCATAGGAATTTATCTGCACCCCAGGAGCTCAAAAAGCATTTACTGCTAGCCTGTCTGTATCAGCAGAGGAGAAAGGTGGTTTAGTCAGGGTGACTGTGCTCTGCATTTTATGATGCTATTTCATAATAGGAAGTTGCAATCTTCTGCCTACTATAAGATAAAAGGGAAAGGAACACAACAACTCGTGTTTGGGGAAACATTTTCTTGAATTTAAGGTTACCCATCAAGATAACAGTTATTACTAATGCTCTTATCTGATGTTGTCTAAATAAGTCCATTAACTGACTTTACATTCCCAGGTCCAGTTGCAATAACTTTATTATAGCTGTCAATACCCTGTTGAAAATAATAATTCTAGCATTGATTTCTACTTCTTCTTTGCTTAAAGACCCTTTGGCATCTCCACCGAATTTCCTGAGTTTAAAAATTTTGTGACATTGGGTGGAGGATTTAAAAAGTTGTCATATGAACAAGAGTCCCTAGGTCATCTTCCTTATGCAATATTTTAGACAATTTAATTCTGTTCTACAAAATATAGAATCAGTGATCAGGGTGAATTTTTTTTATCCTTCCACTTCCAAGTTTGAAAATATTTTTAGACAGCATGAAATGCATTTGCATCATTTTCACAAACATCTTATAAACACGGATACGCCTGCTGCATCACGGTTAACCATGACACCATCCCTGATCTGATCTATACATTTTTAAGTTGACCCAAGAACACAAAACTTCTTCCTGCAGCTGACTCAAATGCGAAATATTACCATTTCTTTTAGTGAAAATCTGTTTGACATATATTTGATGGGGAAGGGGCTTTGTTTCTCAAAAATTGGAGAGAAGAACAATGTCCGCATCACTAAGTAAGGGCAAGATGAACAACTCTTTTGTCATGAGGCAAAAGTAGGGGAGGTGGCCTGACGGTGTCAGGTGTATGTGGATATTATATTACTGACTTATGAGCTGGAAGGTGAGATGCGGGTACTAGAGTACAGACCATAGTACTGGTCTGCTCCAAAGGAACATGGATTGAAGGACGTATTGCTGCTCTTGGCCAGTCTTTTTTGCCACTATCCTGCATCTCTGCTGCTTATTCTGCTTAAACCAGATATGGGGGCTAATGCCCACAGTCACTAAGCAAGAGGATTTAGAGATCTGGATGTTACTCCTCGGCAGCCACACATCTCTCCCGCAGTTATGTTCCTTCTCTCTCAGGTAGGGTTTAAAGCCATGGTCTCGTTAGAGGCCAGCTAACATGGTAGAAAGAACACCAGCTTTGGAGTCAGTGAAACCTGAGTTGTGGCCCTAACTCTGCCACGAATAAGATGTCAGACCTTAGGCAAATTATTTAATCTTTTGGAGATTCAGATTCCTTATCTGCAAAATGGAAATAAAATTGCCTACCTTGCAGAGTTGTTTGTGAGAATTTAATTAAACTTCACAAGCATGGTAAGACAGTATAAGTTACCTTGCAGGGACTGGATTATCATAATAATGGAACATAAACAGATAAGTGAAAACATAGGGTATTGTCATCTGGTATCTTTGTTTTCCTTTTTTTTCAGTGGATGCAATGTCACTTCTGGAGAAATATTATTTGTCTAACAAAAGAGGAATTCATTTTTAGATACTTTCCCCCTTTACTAAATGACAATGAAGTTTGCGTCTTTTTCTCAGCTTCTGTGATGCAACATTGAGTGGGATAGTAAGGAAATTAAATTGTTGGGTGAGTCCAATTGAAAAGCATATAAAATAATTGCTTTATAGGCAGTTTAGGAAATGTAGTAACTTGATTTTAATTTTCTTGTTTAAAGGACCTTCTGAATCCCAATCAGTTGTTGAATTTGATTCTATTATTTCACACCGGAAGCCACACTTTAAGTTTCTGTAATATGTGGAGTTAGGTCACGGTAAGGTCCAAGGTCCCTTCAGACCCTGGAGACTTGATGATTCTATGATACACGGATGGGGAAATATGATGCTGAGCTCAGGAAAGGAAACTTCTTTCCATATACCTACGTCACTTCAGGATCACAGAAATCACCTGTGATATGGATGTTCATAAATGCCACCTCAAGCAGCCTCCAGAAAGAGGACAACCCTCAGTTTACCTCAGATTAATTTGTTTCTGAGGATTGACTCGAGGCAAGCCAGGAATCCAAAATTCCCTGTTTAAAAAAATTATATCATTTTACAATTTAACAACCAATGTTCAATATTAAAACAGGTGGCACTGTGATGTACTGAGCTTCCTCAGAAGTTTTAGTCGTAGTTTTTTTACTGGCTGTGACTTCCCCCAGTGTCATAACCTCTCTATTCTCTGATCTTGCATCTATAAAGGAAGGAGTTTCAACTAGATGATGCCAGATTTTTCTTCAATAGTGATATAACAATAATTATAAAGGGGAAGAGAATAGTAGCTCCCTGAATTAATCTGGTATTATGATCACAGGTGAGGCCTTAATTATGATTGTAGGTGCCTGAGTTCAAAGAACTGGCTATGTGCCTTAGACACTTTAATGTCCTCACCTGTAAAATGGGACCATGAGTAATAAGAACCTCGGAGGGCCGTTGGGAAGGTTAATTGAATAATATAAGTAAGGCGGGAGGTGGTAATTGGAGTCTCACAGTCTGCAACCTTGTAAGTATTAATATCCATATTTTATAGAAGAAGTTCAGGGCAGTTAAGTAATTTTAAAAATGTCATATGGCTAGGAAGTAACAGTCAGATTTTGAAACTAGGTCTGTTTAATTTTAACCAGTACGAAGGATACGTTCTAGCTCTATAATTCTATGAAAATTCTATTTTGATTAGCATTATGAAATGGCACTTATGAGTTAGTCATTCCATCTTTTTGTTCCCCGAGCACTTTATATATATAACTAGCAAAGCATTCATCATGTCCTATTACTTTGATTGTTTTTTCACTTGTCTGACCAACCTCAGACAGTGAGCTTTTTAAGGACAAGAATCATGGTTTACAAGACCAAGAGACACGGATCCTGGCACATAGGAGAAGTAGAAGAAATGTCTTTTGAACAAAATATAGTTTAAGAAAATAAAGATTCTACAGCAAAACAAAACAGAAACAAACAAACAAAAAGCAAAACAAAGAACCAATTTCATTGGGTTAGTTTGGTTTTATGGAAAAAAACAGAGACTAGGGAAATGGCATTTTCTCAGGACAGTAGGATAAACAGACATTGAAGGTAAGATACAATTTAGTCTTGAGGCAGGAAATGGGATTCATTTTCAGGAACTTCCTCCTGGAGCAATTGCTCTGAACTAAGGTTTTACTGGTTCTTACAGTGAACATAATTAAAACTAATCAAATTTTTTATATCCAGAGGAGTTTTAAACATAGAGACCTGACTATTAAATTTGGACCAAACAGAGGCAGTTCAGTTTCAAAGACATTCTAGGAGAAATTCACTATGGTTGATATTTCATATTAAAATTTATACCATCCATCATCCTAATAGATTATCCATGTGATTTGTCCATCACATTATGAGAACAAAATGCTATCTTGTCTCCTTGATACAGTGTCTTAAAAAAAAAAAGGAAGAAACACCACACTGTTCCTTTTCTAGTTTTTTCTTTGAAGTTGTTCATAGCACACAAGGTCTGGCATCAGGAGTAATTAGAGTAAACCATGCAGAAATCCCAAAGGAAGAAGGCAGGTAGGATAATGTTTGCTGCATTAAAAACTTAAAAAGAAAGCTCCGTGTTTTAGAGGACGAGAAGGTGAATAAATCCTTACTAGGAAGATTAAATGAGTGGATAGGTTTTACCTCCTAAATGAGCCTCCCCTGGCCATATTCTGAGATGTAATCATAATTACGGGAAAAAGTTGAGAGGGAATTTTTAGTAATTAACAATGCTGTATACATGATAGGCATGTTGAAGATTATGATCAGCAGTAATTGCACACAGGAATCACCTGAGATGGCAGCTCCACCCCAGGTCTAAGGAAGCCGAATCTCCACTCTCTAGGGAGGGGATCAGGCCTCTGCCCCCAACAGGTCCCTTGGGTGATTGTGAGGTTCTACTGACAATGTGAGGACCCCTGAAAGATAGAACCCTTAGAAAGGAAGTCTTCATTTTCCTTGAACAGAATTTTAATTTTGTCAGCTAATTTGGTCTGTATCAAATGCATCACATGCATAATGCCTCTCTATCTCCTTTGCTTGGGAAGGCAATGATGCAAAGCATTTAAAGTCAAAAATAGTGTGAAAAGAGGGTTTTAGGATTCAGCAAGTAAAAATGTCCCAAACATTGCATGGGGCATACTTATACTAAAAAATTATTCTTTGTTTACCTCAAATTCAAATTTAACTGGGTGTCCTACATTTTATCTGGTTACTCTATGCAAGAAGGCCTAAGTCACAGCCTGAAGGCAGCTAGTGCACCATTTGCAAATGAGCTCACATGTGAACTGATGCAGAGAAAATTACATTTGTCACCTAAAATAATATAATTAATCTCACTCTTAAAAATGTTTTCTTTCTTTAGAAAACAAGAATTCAAAAGTAGCCTTAATAATGTAACAGCATCTGTTATAGACGTTTTTATTACTTTCCTTAATTCACCTTTAATTTAATGCAGTCAGTGGTAGTATTGTTTTTAAAGGACTAGGTTTTTATTCAGTAAAAACAGTCTGAAAGAAACTTAATTGTCCTTCAAACTCAGAGCGGTACTTAAGTTTCCACCTAGACAAGTAAAGTGGCTCTTTAAAAAATCGCCAGTACTAAAATGGACAGAGCTACCAAGACCCCCAGGAAGTCTACATAAAGTAGGTGACGATGATAAGCCTCTCTCCCACACTGAGGTCTGTCTCTGTGTTCTAAACAGGGCAACAGGTGTGGCCGCAATCCGCACAGATGTTTCCACATGTGGGAATTGGGGTTTGAGTCTCTCTCTGCTGCCTCTGCCTTTTCCTTTCTGTCTTTCACTGTGGCGATGTGTGCTTTCAAGCTGTCCAACTCCTCTGCCTCACTTTGTGCCTCGATTTGGTAGAGCTGTGGGCTGTGGTGTGCTATTTCTCTCTTGCATATTTTTATATGATTGTTAAGAACTTTTTTTTAATTTTAGTCTTGCTGTTTTGAGACTCCTGAATCAGACTCTCTGATCACTGTTTTAGGGTATGATTTTATAGCAGAGGGAGAGAGAAGGAAAGAGAAACAGTAGAGGCATTATTCTTAAGGGGAAAAAGCCTCAGCCAAAGGCAGATGACCTTGCCCTTGCTGTGTCCTGACTCGGGAAGTTGAACTGCCCCAGGAAGTCATTAACAGATCAGTAGTGACTGTTTTGTCATGTCTTATTGTTTAATTAGACCACAACTTAGATCCCAATTCTAAAATCCTTTTGGCACATGCCATAATTCTCAGTACTTAGTATCAAATACTTCGTAGCAGCTGCCTTTGTAAGGCAAAAAGCAAGTAAATTCAATATTTGAACTAATTTTTTTTTGAATAACAGACTCTTAGAATAAAAAGTTTCTAGCGGTCAATCACTCAAACATTTTATGAAAGTGATTGCCCCCTGTGGCTCCCAAATGCTGCGTTTGGCTACGAGGCTTCCCTTGCATTGCATTAAGCTCTCTGCACCATGTGTGGAGAATGGCGCGTATTCAGTCCTCCCAACAGCATATCCCAGTTTGAAGATGCTTCCTCTGTGTTCATGGACTATGACCTGAACCTCTCCAGACACAAAGCTGAGTCAAAGTTCTAGGCCTGGAGAATGAAACGATGTGTAGCAAACTCTAATAGCTCTGGCCATCAGAGCTGGGCTTTCTGGAAATGCATCACAGAAATTAACGTCATCCAAAAATTAGAAAGAGGAAAGATCTGCAAAATCTCAGAAATCTTGGTCCATAAAACATTTTTTTCTTCTCAGTTTCTGTTTCAAGTTCTAGAAGTTTTCAGCATAAAATGCTTAATGTTGGGACTTATCACTCTTTCTCCAAAGAGACCATACTGCAGACTAATGGATCTGATTATTGAGACTTTTTCCCCTGGACAAAGGACGCAGCAGGTGTTTCATTTTGCTTAATTTCATTCTTCTGCCACTAGTAACTACCATAAACAAGTCTTCCCTTTTCTTTTTTTCTTTCTTTAATTTGTGTGTGTGTGTATGTTAGAATCCTTCAGTTATTTTTGTTGCTGGTATCTTCCTACATAATTTCCATTTAACCAAGCCTAACGTGTTGAGTTGTGTTAATGTTTCTCTTTACACTTCTCTCTCCATTTGCCATGCCTGTAGAGTTGTGACTTTGCTTTTCCAAATTTCATTATTTGTTTTCAATATTTTTCCAAAATGTAATAAGTATTACGAAAATTATTAAGAGGGTATTAGAGGAATACTTAGGAGAGACACTACCCCAGCTTGCTGAGGTCCAGTGAGGGAGCCAGGGAAGGCTTTCTTGGCTGAGAAAGCATCTTATATAGAGGACTTCAGAGGAGAGGGAAGGGGGACTACATGAATGAAGCTGCAAGGAATGGGTTCAGTATAAAAAGAAGGTAAATTGTGAAAGTTGAGTGATAGGTGATAAAGTGAGAGAAAAACAAGGATCAAATTATAAAAGATATTGCACACTCCAATAGGGTTTGGTCCCTGTCCTAATGATAAAGGGGAGTAACAAAGGGTTTTAAAAGGGAATGGTCAGATTTCTGATTTTGAAGGATCACTCTGGCAATGTGTGGAGAATGGATTCAAGCAGAGAAAAAATGGAGTAGAAGAAAATGATAGGAGGCTATTTTAGTAAACTAAGCAAGAAATAGTGCCCCAAGCTCAGGTAGTAATAATGCAAAAAGCTAGGCAGGTGGAATCCACACAACTTGAGGACTAGTTAAATGGTGAAGGTGTGAGTGACAAGGAAGTGAAGGATGACTCCCAGTTTCCAGGCTTGGGAAAATAAAGAGAATTGTGGAGATTGCTCAGTCACTTATTGAGAAAGAAAATACCAAGATGAAAGTTCCAGTCTGGACAGGGGATCAATTCCATTTTGGACAGGGGGAGTTCTGATACCTGTTGTACACTCAGGTTCAGATATCCAATTGGCTGATTGAGTCATAAATATGGGATCCATCAGCCTATAGAGGATGGTGAAGTCTTGAGAATAAATGAGATCACCCAGAGAGCAATTTTAGAGTGAGAGGAGAGCCCAGGACATTTGAAGTGTGGACAAAAGAAAATTAAACCATGAAGGATAATGATAAAGAATAGCCATAGAGGTAGGAATAAATCAAAGAGAGGAGTATGTCACCAAAAGAGGAAGAAAGAATTTGCGGAAGTGTTCATTACTATCAAATAGGCAAGTGGGTACTGAAAGGTTCGTTGCATTCAGTGGCAGGGCAGTCATTGGTGACTTTGTCAGAAATGTTTCCTTGGAAGTGATTGTCGTGATTCGAATGCAATAGGATTTGTTGAGTCAGTTTTGATAATTCGTGACTTTCAAAGAATTTATCTATTAAGTTGTCATATTTATTGGCATAACATTTTTCATAATATTCTTTATCATTTTAATCTCTATAGAATTTATAATGATGTCCTCTATTTCACTCTGGACAATGGTGGTTTCTCTCTTCTGTCTTTTTATCCTAATCAGTCTAGCTAGAAGTTTATCAATTTTGTTGGGTTTTTTTTCAATGAAATAAGATCTGGTTTCATTGGTTCACTCTATTCTTACTTTTCTATTTCATCAATTTCTTCTTTATTAGTTCCTTCCTTCTGCTTGTTCCAAGTTTAATTTGTTCTTCTTTTTTTAGTTTCTTAGTGTGGGAGCTTAGATCCTTGATTTTAGAATTTTCATCCTTTCCAATATAAGCAAGCAAAGCTATAAAATTTGCTCCAAGCAAATTTAATTCCACCTATGATTTTGATATACATTTTTTCTTTCATTTCAAAGCATTTTATAATTTTTCTCTGGATTTCTTCTTTCTTCTATGGGTTATTTAGAAGCATGTTGCTTTATTGAAAATATTTGAGGATTTTCCAGATAACTTTCTGTTATTAGTTTCTAATTTAATTCTTTTGTGGTTAGATAACATACACTGCATAATTTCAATTTTATTTTAAATTTTATTGTAATTTGTTTTGGACTTAAAATACAGTCTACGTGAATGTTTGTGGGCACTTGAAAAATGTGTATTCTGCTGATGTTGTTGGAATACTCTGTAAATGTTAATTATGTCAAGATGTCTAGTACAGTTCAAGCTTTCCATGTTCTTCCTGACTTTCTGTCAAGTGACTCTGTCAATATTTATCCTTTCAGTTTATTCAGATTTTGCTTCATGTATTTTAAAGCTCTATTATCAAGTGGATACATATTTAGGATTGTTTTGGCTCCTTGATGGATTAATCCCTTTCATGAACTTTCACGTAATATATCTTGTTCTGAAATCTACTTTATCTAATATTAATCATAGCCACTCCCTTTGTTTAATGCTAAGAGTTTGCATGATACAACTTGTTCTTTGCTTTTAACTTATCTGTGTTTTTATATTTAAAGTGGGTGTCTTGTTAACAACACAGTATTGGGTCTTTCATTGTACTGTTTAACAATTTCTTTTAACTTGAGCATTCAGACCATTTACATTTAATATGATTATTGATATGATCAGGTTTAAATTATCAACTTACTATTTTTTTCTATTTGTGATATCTGTTCTTTGTTTCTTTTTTAGTCTTTCCTGCCTTCTCACGGACTAAGTATTTTGAGAATTTCATTTTACCTCTGTTATTGGCTGCTATACTCCTTTGCTTTGTTTTTTAGTGGCTGCTCTGGAGCCTACAAAATTCACTTTGCGCATCGCAATTGCTTTTCTATTTGGGATGACTAATCAGACCTGTTTGCCAAGTCTAGGGGGCTTCCCAGGATATAGGGCTTTGAACGCTAAAACCAGGAAAGTCCCAGACACACAGGAATGAGATGGGTCATCCTACTCTTCACATATGACATAAGAATGTTAAAACGGTGTGTTGTAAACCTCACAACACCTTATTATTGTGCTTGCTTTAAACAGTTATCTTTTACAGAATTTTAAAACATAAGAAAGTTTATTGTGTTTACTCACATATTTACAATTTCTCACAATTTTATTCCTTTGTGAGATCCAAATTTCCATTTGGTATCATTTTCTTTCTGCCTGTTGAACTCATTTGACATTACTTGTAGTTCATGTCTCCTGGTGACGAATATACTCAGGGTTTTTTTAATTTTAATTTTTCTTAAGACTTTGTTTTTTAGAGAAGTTTAAGGCAGCTAAATTGAGGAGAAAGTATCTTCTCATATACTCTCTGCCAAGACACATGCATAGATTCCTGCATTACCAACAACCCTCACCAGAGTGATACATTTGCTACAATTGAGGACCCTGCACTGACACATCATAATGACCCAAAATTCATAGTTTACATTAGGATTCATTTGGGTTGTACATTCTATGGGTTTGGATGAATGTATAGTGACAGGTGTCCATCATTATAGTATCATGCAGAGAATTTTCATTACCCTAAAATTCCTCCGTGCCCTGCCTATTCATCCTTCCCCATCCCCAACTCTTAGCAAACACTGATCTTTTTATTGTCTCCATAGTTTTTCCTTTTCCAGAACATAATATAGTTGGAGTCATATAGTTTTCAGCCTTTTCAGATTGGTTTCTTTCACTTAGTAATATGTATTTAAGTTTCCTCCATGTCTTCTCATGGCTTGACAGCTCATTTCTTTTTTAGTGCTAAATAATACTCGATTGTCTGGATGTACCCAAGTTTATTTATCCATTCACCTACTGAAGAACATATTGGTTGCTTTCAGGCTTGGGCAGTTATGAATACAGCTGCTATAAACATCCATGTACAGCTATTTTTGTGGACATGGGTTTTCAGCTCCTTAGAGTAAATACCAAGGAGTGAGATAGCTGTATTGTATGGTAAGAGTACACATGTATGCTTAATTTTGTAAGAAGACACCAAACTGGTCCGAAGTGACTGCACTATTTTGCACTCCCACCAGCAATAAAAGAGCATTCCTGTTGCTCCACATCCTCATCAGCATTTGATGTTGGCAGCATTCTAGATTTTGGCCATTCTAATATATATATATGGAGTAGCATCTCATTGTTTTAATTTGCATATCCTTAATGACATACTATGTGGAGCATATCTTCATATGCTTATTTGCCATCAACATATCTTCTTTAGTGAGACATCTGCTGTCTTTGGACCATCTTTTAATCAGATTTTCGTTTTCTTATTGTTGAGTTTTAATTACTCTCATTTTTTTCTTTCTGCAAGCACTTTTATTTCATTCCCTGTTTTGCAAGGACGTTTTCATATGTAAAGTATAGAATTCTAGTTCAACAGTGTATTTCTCAGCACTAAAGGTATCACTCCATTTTCTTCTGACTTTCATAATTTCTTACAAGAAGTTTTTAGCGTATATCTTTGTACCTGTTATGTAATGTATCTTATTTCTCTATTTGTAAGATTTTATCTTTATGACTTCCTTCCTCAATATGATCCCAACTTGCTGTGTGTGTGTATCACGATTTGGGTTTACATTGAGCTTCTTAGAATCTAGCTTTATAGTTTTCATCAAATTTGAAAAAGTTTTGGCCATTATGTCTTCAAACATTTTTCTGTTCCCCCCTAAGATCCAATTACACATATTTTTTGCTGAAACTCTTCTTCTTTAAGTCTTTTTTTCTCTTTTTGCTTTATTCTATTGATATAACTTAGAAATCACTAATTATTACATTTTATTTGCACTGTCTAATTTGTTATTAACTTCATCCAGTAAAATTGTCATTTCTAATTTGTATTTTTCATTTCTAGAAGTTTTCATTGTTTCTTTCTTGTGATTCCCACTTCTCTTTTCATTATTTTTTTCCCTTTGTTTCCATAGTTTAATAGTTGTCCCAATATCCTTGTCTGTTAGTGCTATCATCTCTGAATCACTTCCACTGACTGATTTTTCTGGGCTCCATTTAGTTTCCTTCTCTGTACCTACGGGCCAGAAATTGACTCCAGGTAGGAATCCAGGGGGGTTACTGGGCTCATCTCTTTTGTGTCTGTTTTCTCAGGGAATCACAGTTCTGCATTGCCTGTTATCCAATGTCTGAAAATAGTTATTTCATATATTTTGTCAAACTTTCTAATTATTATGATAGGAAGGTAAGTCTGGTCCTTTCTTCTCCATCATAGCAAGCAGCAGATGTCCAGCAATTTAAATTGGGGTCGTCTGTTACACAGCATTATCATGGCAATAATTGAATAATATGAAAAAATTTCTATGTGCCAAGTCTTGTCACTAAGGATATTAAGATGGATAATAAGTAATACATGCCCTCAGAGAAATCAGGGAGTGTCAGATGTAGATGATAAGTGATGTGTTCAAAGCAATGATAATAGTATATACAGGGTTTCATAGGAGCTCTCAATTTGACCTTTGGGAACCATTGTACGTCTAGGATGAAACTCAAAGCTGGATCGTAAAGGATTAATAAGGGTGGTATTAGATCAACTGTAATATAGGGAAAGCATGTTTCATGCAGAAGAGACAACATGGGCAAAGGGACAAGAAAAAGAAATAGTAGGGTATTTTTAAGAAACTATAAGAAATTTGGCATTTCTAGAGCATAAAGTTTGGAGTAGCAAGTGAGAATCAAAGAGGCTGGAGAAGAAGGAAGAGATCAGATCATGAAGGGTCTTGTCAGCCTTGTTAATGAGTCAGACTTAACCTAAGGTTATGGGAGGCCATTGAAGTGTTTTAGGAAAAGAATCAAAGTGTAGACAATATATAGAGTGAATTAGGGAAGAGATTACAAGAGTAAGGCCAAGGCTATTTTAATGGTCCAGGAAAGAGACACTGACTGGCTGAACCAGGGTTTTGATGCCTAGGATGAAGAGGAAAAGACAGATATGACAAATAATAATACCTCCCATTTTCTGAGTGTTTACTTTCCAGGCTCTGTCCTAAGTACTTTGTAAAATATTAACTCATTTATAACCCTCACAACAACCCTATAAGGTAGATACTTATGTTATCCCAATTTAATGACTAGGAACTGAGCACAGATGATTAAGTAACCTATGTTATGAAGACTATAAGTGGGAAAACTGAAACTCATTCCTAGGCAGCCTGGCTGCAGGGTCTATATTCTTAATAACTGTATTGTACTACTTCACGATGATTGCCTGGTGTTATAATTACCTGCATACTTGTCTGATTTCTCTTCTTGACTGGAAACTCCCAGGACACAAAGATTATTTCTTGATCTTTGTAACATCCTCAGAGATATAGCAACAAACTGGACAGACAAGCAATTTGCTTTCCTGGTGAAGCAGCAAAGAGAGAATAAATAAAAAGACCATTTCAGAGAGAGCTAAAATAGGGTAAGGAGCTTCTTTGGACACGGTGTCAAAGGGGTCTTCTCTGAGGAGGTAACAGTGACCTTAAGTCACCCAGGTATCTGAGGCTGCCTTGTTCTAGGAAGAGAAGAAATGCTTGTGTTGCAGAAACAATGAAGGAGGGAGAAGATGGTATGTGATAACATCAGAGAGGATATAAAGTCAGATCCATTCCTAGAGCAGGTCTTGTAAGAAGTTTATCTCCCATTTTAACTGCCGTGAAAAGTCATGGAAGGTTTTAGTGGGGAAGGGGAAGGATGATAAGGTCTGATTTACATTTGAAAGGAGACTTTGGAAAGTGGAAAGGAAGGAAGTGAAAATTAGAGAAGGGAAGCTTAGAATTTGTGGTATGGAGAGGGAAAATTCCATAAAATTGCAATCTAAGATATGACTGTGTTCTGGGATCATTGGAGCTTAGGGACAGATGAAATTTGAGATCAGGATATGATCTGCTTAGATGTTTAAATGTTTGAGAATGGTAACTGTTAATGATGAAGAAATGTTCTATGCGATTCAGAAAGGAAAGAGTCTAGATAAAAACTTAATAATGGGAGAAATATTACAGAGGTCTATGATGTGGATGTTGGGGGGGGAGAGAGAGAGAGGGAGGGAGGGAGGGAGAGAGAAAGAGAGAAAGAAAGAAAGACAGAAAGACAGAAAGAAAGAAAGAAAGGAAGAGAGAAAGAGAGAAAGAGAGAAGGAAAGAAGGAAAGAAAGAAAGAAGGAAAGAAAGAAAAAGAAACAAAGAAAGAAGGAAGGAAGGAAGGAAAGAAAGAAGGGCTGATGAGTGATGATTATGGGAAAATAGTTGAACAAATCACTGAAGTGCTAGTGTGCAATGAGTAGAATGATGGACTCTAATGAGTATCTGGAAGATAAAGTTTGGTTTCACTTAAAGGCAGGAAATAGATGTTTGAGGAAAATGATGACTACAGGAGAACTGCTAATAAGAGAATGGGTGTTCCGCAGTCCACAATATGAGTGCCACGGAGAGCGTGGACAACTTAGATAAGAAATACTCTCGCCTTCACCTAGTCCAGGTCTATCCCAGCTTTTCTGTACAACTTCCAGAGTCACTTTGATTTCGGATGAGCCCACCTGGTAGTTTTGGACAGATTAAATATCCTCTTCCCATTTGTAAAAATATGGTGGAGGCTGGACATAAGTGGCCCAAGATGGAGGGGGGAAAGGGAAGACAAAGCATCTTAATGAGCTCAGAGTAAACAAACGCCAATGTGATGCAGAGGGTGAGTGGTGTAGAGTGAGAGACAGAGGTAAACACACAAGGAAACAAAGAATGAAATTAAAGAAGGATGGCAAAACTTGCAAAAAAGGAAGAGGCCAGGCAGAGAAGCAAGCATAGGATGTTGTTTTTCTGATGTACTAAGATATCAAGATGCAACTGGCCTTCAGCGAAGGAACTGAGTATTTTCCCTTGTCCATTAATTTGGTAATCTGATCAAAAAGCATACGGGTTTGTGAAAAGATAATAGATAGCAGAGCCAAAAGAATTAGGGTAATTTTTTTTTATATCATCTAACTTCTATAAATATGAAAAGTAAATGTTTCCACTAGGGACTAGAACAGTCAGCAAACCCTGTTTAGCATCTATGAGCAGGTTTGTCATATGCTTACTAAAATGAGTTATATTCAATCTTCAGTCTGTATGTTCATTCAGTATATCCCCAGGCTCCAGCCATGGGGACTGCACACATCTGCTGGAAGTCACATATACTCTCTGAGAATCAGAATTAAAAATTATAGCTGTTCATCTAATAAGACAATAGGGAATCTCAGCTATTACAGCCCTGTAGGAAAACTTTTCTCAATAATGTTTCAATCACATTCCACGGGAAGACATCAGGCACTATTATTTTAACAGGGGTGTTGGTTCATTGCTTCATAAATGTTGGCGCACCACAGCACTTTGGGGGTGGCATCTCCCTTAACCCTTCTCAGAGCTGTATTAACCCTGAACTCCCAGCCAGACATTCATCAATTGACCTTCCTGGAGATGCCATTATTCCCTAACACACCTCTTTGCTCCCATCGAGCCACCCTGCTTACTGTTCTCTGTATATGACTTGCTAATTTTAGTACATGTTGCTCTGAATCATAGCATGTCAGAGCTGAAAAGGCTCTTAGACGTTTAGAACAGCCCTCCTCAATTTACACCTGAGGAAACACATTTCAGTAGTCCTTCAAACCCTAGCTTAAAACTCACTTCCCACTGATTGTTTTCCCTGTCAAGTTGGAGCCAGCTCTGGGCACCAGTCCTTTTCTTTGTACTTCTTTTGCCACTGTGATTTCTCTTTGTGCAAGAAGGAAGCCTTGGATAAGTCAATGAGCTTCCCCTGGCCTCCATTTCCTTTGCTATAATAAGAAATCGCTGGATTTGATGATCTCTAAGGTCCCTTTTCTATAATACGTGATTCTACAAATCTGTGTTTGAAGTCTCATATTCTTTATAATTGTTCTTGGTCATATATGCAGGCAGTCCTTGCTTTGCATGATACCTTGTTGACTGAAATTGGTGCATACTGGTACCTCTTCTTTACTGCAACATTCCATGGCGTCTGAGGTCAAAGGTCAGTTACCACAGAACTGTGTGAGCTGAAGAATTCGTGCCAGTGAGCATGTGCTTCAGCTAATGCTGCACAGTGCAAAGCAAGAACTGCCTGTACTTTTTTACTCCTCAATAGTTTTTTGTCTTTTGGAACTCATTCTCCCAGGTTTTCTTTGAAGAACCAACCTTTCCTTAGTAGATAAACTATAATTCAAACATATTGTCCTTCCCCAGCCAAAGGTGATCATATGAAACAGACCTAGGCCAAGCAGACATTCTCCCTGGAATTTTTATCTTGAGCAGCACAAGGATTGAAAAGAACTGGAGTGGATTCACCTGATCACATTGTTCTGTAGGAACCGTCCACTCCTTCCTAGTTACTAGTTCCTGGTAGAAATGATCTCCTTCCTGTACTTTTCCAGGTCTGATTCCTTAACTTAACTTTTTTTTTTTTTTAAACATTGGCACCTGGGCTAACAACTGTCGCCAATCTTTTTTTTTTTTTTTTCTGCTTTATCTCCCCAAACCCCCCCTGTACACAGTTGTATATCTTAGTTGCAGGTCCTTCTAGTTGTGGGATGTGGGACGCAGCCTCAACGTGGCCTGATGAGCAGCGACATGTCCGCGCCCAGGATCCGAACCCTTGGCCGCCGCAGCGCACCGCGCGATCTTAACCACTCAGCCACGGAGCCGACCCCTAACTTAACTTTTGATTATAAGAATTACCCAATGTCATTGTACTAAATTCTTTTTTTTGCTTAAGTTATTTAGCGTTGATTTGTGTTGTAAGCAACAGAAGCACCTTAATTGACAGAGGGTTTCTGGTTTTTCTTGAACCAGTATATTTATTTCCTCCTACAAACTTTGCAAACCAACAGTATTGCCCCTCCAATTTCTGAGCACATATTTGTTTCTTACCCTTTTGCGATCTGACTCTCATCCCATTTAAACTCCACCTTTGAAAGTTACTTTTTGCTAAATATAAAGGCTTTTTCTTTTGTAATTTCTCAACCTTCTCGACATGTCCTTGCAGCATTTGACGGTATGGAAAGTCCCACCCACCTTTGTTCTCTGTTAGGCTTTAGCGTGCCAATTCGGCCCTCACTTTAATTCCCCCCACTTCCATTCCTCTTGGAAGTCCCTCTTCTGGCTTTCATTTCATAAATACTGACATATAGATAGGCTCTGACCCCAGCCCTCTATGTTCAACTGTGGCTTGTATTTCTCAGTCTGGATTCTTCCTTCCCCAACCCTAGGGTACATGAAGGGCAGGTGAGAGTAAAAGCAAAGTTTCCATACCACACATCTCCTCAGATTTTCAATTTTACTTGCATTTGAGAAGCATTGCCAGGATGATGGTATTTACTCCTATGACAGTTTAAGAGGGTGATTAAACTGGGCTCTGAAATCAGATGGGTATGGCTCCATGCTCCACCACTTACCGCTTACTAGATAGGTGACTTTGAGCAAGTTATTTAACCATTCTGAAGCTGAGTGTCCTTATCTATGAGATGGAACAAGAATATCTACTTTATAAGGTTGGTGTAAGAATTAAGTGAGATAATGCATGTAAAATGAAACTTGTCCAAGGAAAGCTAACTGCTGCAGAGAATTGCAGAGAATTGCTATTTATCTATATAAATAACAGCCAAATCTTTATCTACAGCCCTAGGCATCCTCTTAAGTTCTAGTCCATAAATTACAATGATTATTTAGTTGTCTTGCTTATTCCTTAAATTCCATTTACACATACTGAGGTTCTCCGAAAAAAGTATCGCCTTCAGATTTCTCTGTTTTTACCAATGGCACACCATTCTGTCCAGCACTGATGCATAACACTCTGACCCTTTCATCTAAATCACCACCCCAGGTCCAATCTTGTGACTAGACTAAACCTCAGAATCTTGGTTCTGTAATGACTCACTTAAAACTTAAATCCTTTTCCTTTTTTCTTTTGGTTGCAATCAATGAACATACATTGATACATCATTTTCACCCAAAGTCCTTAGATTACATTCGAGTTCACTCTTGGTGTACATTCTATGGGTTTTGATAAATGTATAATGACATTGATTCACCATAGTAACATACAAAATAGTTTCACTGCCTAAAATTCTTTTCTGCTCCACCTATTCACACCTTCCTTTCCACACACTTCGAATGCAGTGTCTGCTGTGCATTCTGTTCATCTTCTATTAGGTTGTTTGTTTTCTTATTGTGGAATTTTAAGAGCCTTTTGTATAGTTTGGCTAACAGTCTTTCATCAAATGTCTTTTACAAGTATTTTCTCCCAGCCCGTGGCTTACCATCCCATTCTCTTGACAGTGTCTTTTATAGAGCAGAAATTTTTAATTTTAATGAAGTACAGCTTATCAATTATTTCTTTTATCGATCATGCCTTTGGTGTTGTATCTGAAAAGTCATTGCTATACCCAAGGTCACCTAGATTTTCCACTATGTTATCTTCGAGGGGTTTTATAGTTTTGCAATTTACATTTAGGTCCATGATCCATTTTGAATTTATTTTGTGAAAGGTGTAAAGTCTTGGTCTAGATTCATTTTTTTTGTATGAGGCTGTCCATTTATTCCAGTTCCATTTGTTGAAAAGACAGTCTTTTATTCTTGGATTGCCCTTGCCCCTTTGTCAAAGATCAGTTGACTATATTTATAATCCTGTCTTTGTCAATCTCATAGTCGTTGCTTTAAGTTCTGTATTGACTCCTACCTGGATTATTAAAATCATTTCTGACATGGTTTTTCTCCAAATCGCTCTCTCCCCATTCTCTTCGATGGTGACCCAGTCCTAGATTCATCTTTTTTAAGTATCGCTATCATTGAACTATCAGTGACTCCCTATTGACAATAAGCTTTTGAAGTTATAAAACCTTAAAACCATAGCTTATGAAGTTGGAAGGAACTGAAATTATCTGCCTAACTTGCCTCTGATTCCTTGTCACCAAATTCAACATGTCAGAGAGGCAATCATGCAGTCGTTACTTTTGGTATTCTCAGTGATAGGATTTCTCTTTCTCAGAAGGAAGCCCATTTCATTTTGAACAACTCCAAGTGTTAATGGCTCTTCTATTATTGAACTAAAAATTTGTCTTCATCTACTTTCTTCCATTGGTCAAGTTCTTCCTGCCAGAACTTATAAGATGAGATCAGTCTGTCTAGGAGAGACCTAGGAGCACAGGCTCTGAACTGGACAGTAAGTGCTCAGTTATCAACTCCGTGACTCACTAGCTGTGTAATTTTTAACAATGAACTTAACCACCTGTAATAGCGGAAATTACCTCATGGTGTTCTTATAAAGATTAAATGAGTTAACACTTTTAAGGGGGCTTAGAACACCTCTTGGCATGTACAACCTCTAAATATACTTTAGCTGTCATGATTAGCTGTTTTCTCATGTGATGGTTCTTTCAAATATTTGGAGATAATCACGTCTCTCTCTTCCTATTTTCTATTTTTCTCCTTCAAGCTCACCACATCTAGTTTCATTATATAAGAATATTGATTCCAAATCTTCAGAAAGATTTGGATTTGAATACCAGCCTTGCTGCTTCCTGGCGGTATAAATTTGGGGACGTTTCACCCATTGAAGCTTTATTTTCATATGTAAAAAGAGAGAATTGCTGTACTCGGCTGAATAATGACCCCAAAGGATACCCAGGTACTAATTCCTGGAACCTGGGAACATTACTTTATACGGCAAAAGATGCAATTAAATGAATGGTCATGAGACGGAGAGATTATTCTGGATTATCCAGGTACACCCAACTGCCTTCTAAGAAAGAAGCAGAGGGAGATTAGGCTACAAGAGAGAAGGCAATGTGACGATGAAGCAGAGGGTGAACTGATGTGACCACAAATCAATGAATGCTGACATTCACCAAAAGCTGTAAGAGGCAAGGAACAGATTATCCCCTGGAGTTTTGGGAAGGTATCAGCCCTATATACGGACACATTGATTTTAGCCATGTGGACTCATTTCAGACTTCTGCTCTCCAGAACTTAAAAAGAATAAACTTTTGCTTCTTAGGCAGGAAGATCCAGCTACCAGTCCCAGGTGAAGATTCCCACCATGTAAAGGATGGCAAAGAACATAACACTGCCAACCACCAGAAGTAGGAGCCCACAGATCTCAGCCCACTATATACCACCTATGGGCTCAGAGTGGCCAAGGAGAACTCAACACACAAGATGCTGGTTGGAACAACATTTTAATCACAGAAAAAAGAAAAGACACACCAAGATTAGTGTCTGTAATGTGTGCTGCATCTTTTCTCCTTTCTGTGATTAAAATGTCATTCCAGCAAGTCTCTTGCGTGTGAAAACTCCATTCCCTTCCCTCAGAGGGTAGATATACTAGTGGGATTGGCCAGGTGCCATAGGGCATACCAGCTAACCAATACAAGGAAGATCACTGTGTGTGCAGAGTAGGAGAAGATTTTTCCTAACAAGGAAGGAGAATCTGAGCTATTCCTAGTCACTGGCCTCCATATGAGAGCATGGGCCAGGCCCAGGGAGCTGACTGGGCAATCCTGGGGACTGGCAACAGGTCACATCATGGCTGCTTCCACAACACCGATATTTCAAGCCACTAAGTTCACCATATTTTTACAGAAATAATAGGAAACGAATACAATGATATTTATCAAATTGTGTTTTTGAGAGGATCAAATGAGAATACATATATATATATATATATCTATGTATATATAAAGTGTCTACCACACTGCCTTGCATAGTGCCTTACACAAAGTAAGTACATTATGTTTAGATACTTAAAAACACAATTTAGACCACAGAAAGGCAAATGGATTGAAGGAGAGTAAAGATGTGTAGGCAGCAAATTATATGTTTATTGCATATTCCACATAAGAAATGAAGGCTAGAGAGAAGTAGAAAGATTTCAAGTATTTTAAGAACATTTGGTCATAGATTACATGGAGAGGAGTAGAGGTGAAGAAGACTTTAGAGTCAAGATTGACTTCCAGCTTCCTGGCCTGAACAATCTAACTATCTACTCTTCTCTTTTCTCTTTGGGGGTCTAAGGTTCGCATTTACTAAAGGTGAAGTTGCTAGGTTATAGTAACAGAACAAAATAACTGGCTCACTTCTTCACTGCTCTCATATTAACTTGTTCCGGACATCACCACAACCTGCAAATAATCAGAACCATGCTTCACATTTGATTTTTTTTAAGTGAGCATTTATTTCCTTAACATAAACACTTGTGACACTTATAACTTTGTTTTCTGACTTCATAATGGTCTAAAGTCTGGCACAATGACAGTAATCTCAGGACATTCCAAAGTGCTATGCTGCATAGAGCTATTCCTTGGAAGACAGCAGTCAGAAATCAAGGACCTGATTCAGGAAACAAGGTACACCTTCCAGAAACATTTGGCAACAGTGTGGCTGTTCTGTTTTGCCCCTGGATAATTTAATCAAGTGACAAATGTGTCCAATGGGTCTCCATTTAGTATATGGGTGGCCAGGAAAGAATGAGATTGAAAGAAAATAGCCATACAGCAATTGTCTTTTTTATATGATTGATATTGGATATAGAATACTTTCTCTTTTGACACAATCAATTACACTGACAAATTTTTTCTAATCTCCAATCTGTGCATACCTGCACATTGCAATGTTTCCAGAAGACTCATTATAATCATCACTGAATATTTATTGAGAACCCACTGGGCACAGAGAGCTGTACTAGGCATGTGATCAAGAGAGAGCCTATTTCCAGCCAAGTCCTTTTGTTTCTATCCTGTTCTGGGAGTAATAACATACCTAAGGAGAGTGGAATTCTACACATAATCAAACTTATTATCTGATTTGATCATTGTTTTGATTGCTACTTATGATTTATAATAGAGGTCATTATTTTATTACATACTTTCTGTATATAATTAAGTTACTTTAAATGAAGACTTTCATTCAGCTCAAGTTAGTAAGAATAATGTATTTCTGATTTTCTCATCATCAACTGAAGAGAAATTAAGCCACAAAAAATAGATATTATACTATTGAACAGTTTTTTACAAAAATTTAGAGTGCATTGTATATATAAATGGGAAGATTGATGGCATTTAGTATGAGATAAATTTCATTGTTTCAAAAAATTATCAGAAATATGTCAAGGAAACTAAGCTCTTAACATTCTGTGTGGAGCTTAAATTTTCTGATCATATTACAAGTTTTACATTTTACTAGGTAAAAAAGATCACATGGTTATAGTTGCACATATATTTTGTAAAAGACAATCGGACAAAATTCATAAAGGAAAAAAGAAAAATCTGTGCCTTTCAAAACAGAATTTGATGTTTTTCATTGTTAGTGAGTTGGTTTACGTGTCAGGTAAACTTTGTTCTTAAAATATCTTTCACAGGCATGATTTCCTCCAGAGACTATTTTCTGTCTTGATATCCTCATAAGTGAAACAAGAATAAATATTTTGTTCCATAAAATATTCCTCCCATGACTATTCCTATCTCTCAAACTCATCTTTGCATGAAGAAAGTTGTAGCCAATTTTTTGGAGATGTTTTTAGCTTTTCAGAAAGCTTCTCTCTCTCTCTGAAATAGGAATCACTTTCTAACATCCTAAAAAATTGGGAGTAAAAATATTTCCATATCACATCACCTTAATTTAATATCCAGTGTCCATAGCAAATTTCTTCTTGGTTTCTGTCCCTTTGTTTCTCTGCTCTCTTCTCCAATTTTTCCCTTACTCTCTCCCTGTGCCCTCCCTCTGCTTCTCTCCCCTCAACAGGATGCCTGTGTCAGTGCAGAAAGTGAGGGAAGGTCAGCAGTGCATGCTGTTCCTTCCAGCTCTGATCTGGCAGGTGGAGGAGTTTCACCCCTCTGCCCAAACCATTTAGCACCAAAGCCATTTAGGTAAGTTCTGCGCACCTCCTCTGACAAGTCCTCCTTAATATGTCAGAATCTTCTTGGAAGCATAAGCCAGATGAATTAGTCAAAAGTACATTCTCTATGATCACAAAAAGTAATCCAGACTATATTTAAACAATGTAAAATGGTAAGATCTGCACGTGTTTCCCTCTCTGATGGAGGAGGTGATTTACTCACCAACTGGCTCCTATTTTTGTTATCAGAATTTTTGAATTAGTCGTCACCTAATTAATTCGTTCATCAATGCAAATTTGGATATTTTTGCATTCTTAGCTCTTCCTTAACTCTTGTGCAGTGTTTATGAAGACATCAGGACAACAGAGGCACACAATCAGGTTTATGAGGGTTCCCCTAACTTATCCACCCATTACTGAGAATTCCACTGCAAAAGTGGAGACCTGGCCTCCATCTAGGACCTAACTTTCTCACTTCATTGGAGAATTTATTTCCTGTAGTCGGCCCAAAAGAAAGTCAATCAACTCCAGCACCTTTGTAAAGCGTTTATTATCAAGAAGAGGTCCACTACGGAGGAAAAGTTCATGATTCCTTATTAAAGGATGTATATGCTAACCCTGATGGGCATTTCCACCCATTCTATTGCAATATTTAAAAGTAGTGTGATTTTCTTCATAGAAAGTCTCTAATTTTGCTCTCCCTTCGCCTTCCTCCTACCACCACCCAACATCCACACCACCCAACACCCACTCCACCCCTGCTGAGGTAATGAACTGGCCTTTGTTTCAGAAGTCAGAGTGCAGACCTAAAGTATTAACTCTTTTATGCAAACATACAAGATAAGTTATTACTGGTCTAGATTTATCCTACCCAACAAAAGAGTTCTCCCTCTACCTCCAAGAGGTCCCGAGGAATTTCTGCCCCTCTGATTGGAAGAGAGATATATATTATTTTGCATTGTTTCAAGTTGAAGTTCATTCATTACAGACATGCGTATTTTATTTCTACCATGGAGACTGTCCAGAAGAAATAGTCTACAGGCAGTATTTGATTAGGCAGTAGTTCTAATACATGCTCACACTTTATTTCTAAATTAAACGTTTAGAATTTCTCATAGAAATGGCATAATAGCTAGTGGTTTGTTTCCCACACACAAAAATCCCAAAACAAACTCTTGTGTTCTGGAATATATTTACACGAGAAAACGGTACCAGTGAAATCAGTTCATTTATATCTAAGTACCACATATCACACAGAGTCCATGAGAAAACACACGTACATACAACACATTCCTCTCTCTTTCCATGTTAGAACACGCAATAAAAAGTAGGTACTTTTGGGGGCCAGCCCCCTCACGCAGCAGTTAAGTTTGCACATATAGCTTTGGCGGCCCAGCATTCCTGGTTTGGATCCCAGGTATGGACCTTCACACCGCTTGGCAAGCCATGCTGTGGCAGGCGTCCCACATATAAAGTGGAGGAAGATGGGCATGGATGTTAGCTCAGGGCCAGTCTTCCTAAGAGAAAAGTGGAGGATTGGTGGCAGATGTTAGCTCAGGGCTAATCTTCCTCAAAAAAAAGAAGAAAAAGTAGGTGCTTTTGGAGTACAGGGTAACCAGACATTTATCAGCTCTTAAATGACTCTTCAATCAATCAACTATTCAAGATGAAGGATTGAGGACAGAAAGGCTATAGGGACAGAGGCACCAAACGCATCTCCAGGTAAGCCTGTTGGATTGACAACATCAAGATAAAGGATGGAGCACAGGCTGTGCTGCCAGAAGAGCAGGCTTAAGATCTGGGCTCCACTACATATTGGCTGTTACCCTTTTTAAACCTCAATTTTTTATAGGTAAAATGACAATCATAGTAGTATCTATTGCATTAGGCTTCTTGGGGATTATTTGAGATGATACAAGAAAAGTACCGAGCACAGAGCTTAACCCGGAGAATGCTAGCTGTGGTTACAGAAGGCACCTTTTGCTAACTACCGCACTTTGATTTCCCTCTCTCCAGGACTTGCCCCGACTCCCAATATCCAGGATGGGCCTCACCAGCAGTGCCTGTAATACTTGAGTCTGTCCACTTAACCATAGCTAGTTGGGCATGGACAATGACTCAAGCGGGGCTAATTAGACTCGCTCTCCCGGAATTTGGGGCTGTGAAGCAAGAGCCCTAGACTGGGAGCTGGAAGCTGTTTCACGGTAGTGGCAGCAATTAAGAAACAAGTTTCAAAAACTCTTGCTGTTCAGGTTTCAAAAGTTCAGGTTCTCTCTTTCCTATAGTTTTCAAGGCTGATTGTTGTTCTCTTCCTTGGATTCCATGAGATACTCAGTAGATCTCCGTAACTACCTGTTTTCTAAGTTAAACGAGCTGCAATTGGTTTCTGAAGCTTAGAAAAAATTTTTTTAACAGTAATTAGTAGTAGTCACTGTAACAGTAAGAGTGACACCACTATTAGGAGTAACAGGAGTAGTGTAGTCCAAACTCTTCGGCTTTTCATTCAATGTGTTACACAATCTGGCTCCAACCTTTATGTTATTTCACCTTTATGTTTTATTTGCATCCTTGATGATAGGGTCCAGATTTTACTCTTGAATATATAGCTCCATGGAACCTATATGATGGTACAGAGAGAAGTCACTCATTAAACATTTGCTGAATAAATGGAAGAAATTGTGAAGGAAATAAAATTAGATTAGATATGTGAGAATCTAGAGTATGTAATGAAAAATGAGGTTTTTGGAAAGTACTTTAAAGCAAGGCATTTTAAGGGACAATGGCAAAAATGTGTACATTTCATGGTCCTACTGAGTTACAGGGTAAACCTGGATTAATTAATAAATAATTTTCTTTCTCTTAGTTAAATACTAGTTGGTAGAGGTTGAAAGGACAAAAGTTTTAAAATTATAAAAGAAAAACATCTAAAAGTATATGGGTCCTTAGCATGGAACGAATCTCCATAAAAACAGGTCTTTCTTTACTTGCCAAAGCACAGCCACTCCCTTCAACCTGCATAACATTTGCTGTTCTAACAGTCATATATCACAGTGACTTCTGAAGGTAGTCTTTTGTTGGAGAATTTGAGTGATATGCTGTTGAGTGCAGCTTTTGCAAGCTTTTGAGTTGAATTGGCTTTTGGGACGTAAGTTTATCCAGGAGGTACTGGTTACTTCATGAAGGTCCTGGCTGGATGCTCGGTACTTGAAAAGCTAAAATATTATAACGATGAGAAGTTGAAAAAATACCTGTGGAAACAACCTTTTTCTTCTTCTTTTTAAAGATTTTATTTTTTCCTTTTTCTCCCCAAAGCCCACCGGTACATAGTTGTATATTCTTTGTTGTGGGTCCTTCTAGTTGTGGCAGGTGGGACGCTGCCTCAGCGTGGTTTGATGAGCAGTGCCATGTCTGCATCCAGGATTCGAACCAACGAAACCCTGGGCCGCCTGCAGCGGAGCACGCGAGCTTAACCACTCGGCCATGGGGCCAGCCCCTGGAAACAACCTTTTTAAAAATCCTTCTTGCCAAAGAAATTAGAAGCTCTGTCAGGAGGTTTAGATATAAATACCCAGCAGACTACTGTCTTCCTGGACTTTCTACAAGGAACTATCTGGCAGAAACTTAACCTGGCCTTGCTCCTGTTCTATTGTTTGTAAAGGGCAGAGATTCTTTTATGGGGAAATGGGAGGAGAACAAAAATGTATTTTAATTTATTTTTATGATAAATATCATTAAATCAAAATTTAAAGCAATATATGTTTATCTTCAGTTTGATGCTCATAATACAAGAAGGGGTCATTTAATAAGAGATTGACATGAACACTTGCTAACAATGAAGTCATTATTTTAATGAAAACTGATCAACTTTCCTGAATAATTTGGGATTTTTTTAAACAACATATTTTAAGGCAGAAAAAGAGGAAAAGACCATACGTTTGGCAGAAATGAAAAATGGTTACTATGGCAGCTTGATTTGGACATGGAAAACCTGTTTCAAGCTATTCATAAACCCAACTCTTGCAAACTATTTATTATGTACAATAAATTATCTGAAACATGTAATGAAAAAATGAGAGTGACTTGTTGTAGAGCTCAGAGAGTTCATGAAAACTATTTGAGAAGGAAGGACTGGTAAGATGGGAATCCTGGCGCTCCCTACTGAACTGGCTGAGTGAATTTTTATCCATACCAAGAGGAAACCCCCACTCTTCACCGGTTGACACAAATGTTGCATTCTTTAAGGAAGGAAAAAAATGTGGAATGTCCCCTAACCATGTAAAGTACACCATTTTCACAATTTAAACACAATTCATTTAGCCTCTATTCTTCATGCATGAGTGGACAGATCTCGTGACATACCAGAGGCGAAACTTGGAGATAGCGATGGGGGGAGAGATGTATTGCCAACCCTCATATTCTGAGCTACTTATTCTATATGAAGGCTTAAAAAAGACAATATGATTATATTTTCCAAGTGAAGCATGTATGTTTCTGAGAGTTGAGAGAAGTTGGCAAGTCTATGTCAGAAATATATTTCTCCATATGTATGACACAAGGTAAAGACTTGATTTCTGATCTCAGACATATAATCTATTACCCATATAAAATTCACGTTCTTTAAATGAGTCAAGAAGCAATATGCAATCAAATGTTCAATAGTTTCATATGGATAATAAATGCCATGGAAACTGCGGTGTGGCACATGGATTTGGGTGGGAATAAGGATAAGTGACATATTGCTGTATTTATTTCAAAATCTGAAGATTTGTGCTTTGTAGAATGGAAACAACCTGGAAAAGAAGTGACAAGTCAGGAGACAGAGGGGTTTGAAAGCAGGGGGCAGAACAATGCGGGCTGAGGAAAGCAGCGCTTAGTGTGTTAAAGTTATTATCTTATAACAAGGCGGTAAAGAATCAAATCTGTGTGCAAAAAACTATTCAAGAAATGTGGGCGGTAAGAAAACGAAAGTAAAATCCTATAGTACAGTTAGGGAATGCGTGAAGTAATCAAAATAAACTCTTTCTTTATAAGCACGATTAAACAGGGCTTTATCCCTGAAGCCAGACCACCTGGATTGAAATCCAGTCTCTGCTTTTACAAACTGTGTCACTCTCCAAGCCGCAATTTCTTCATATGTAAGATAGATGGATAATACCACACTCAATGAACAGAATTATCACAGTGACTAAATAAGTTAATATTTGTAAAGCATTTAGAATAGTACCTAGCACAAGGTAAACATTTTATCAGTGGTTATTGAATTACATTTTAAAATTATTTGCCTAATTTCTTAATGCTCTAAAATATCTCTCATCAGGTAAATTTTAGAACTAACTTCTTTATTAGCATCTTTTATATTAATTTAATTTAATTTTTTAATAACTGTATTGAAATATAACTGACATAGAATAACCTGCACATATTTAAAGTGTAAACTGTGATCGGTTTTGACATATATATATAGATATAAAACTGAGATACCGTCTCCACAGTCAAGATAATGAACATATGTAACACCCTCAAAAGTTTTCTCCTGCCCCAATGTAATCCCTCGCATTCATTTCTGTTCCCCACCCTCTGTCCCCAGGCAACCATTTAAATGCTTTTCTCACTATATATTAGTTTTCATTTTCTACAATCTTATATAAATGGAATCATACAATATCTATTCTTTTCATCGAGGAAGGTCTGGCTTCTTTAGTACAGCATAATTACGTTGATATTATCCAGGCTTTTTGCATGCATTAGAAGCTTATTGATTTTTATTACTGAGTAGTATTCTTCAGCAATACAGCTTGAATGGATATACCACAATTTGTATATCCATTCACCTGTTGATGGACATTTTGGTTGTTTACAGTTTTTAGCTATTACAAATAAAACTGCTATGAACATTTGTATATAAGTTTTGTACAGCCACATGCTTTCATTTGTCTTGGGTAAATACATAGAAGTGGAAATCTAAATTGTATATTAGTATGTTTAACTTTTTAAGCAACTACCCAAGGTTCTCCAAAGTTGTAGCATTTTACATTCCCACCAGCAGTGTTCTATTCTTCCACATGCTCACCAATACTTGGTAGATCAATGTTTTAATTTTAGACATTCTAAAAGGTTTTAAAAGGCATATTATTTTAATTCTAATTTTCGTTACCCCAGTGATTAATAACATTGAGCACAGCTTCATACACTTATCTGCCATCTATGCATCTTCTTTGGTGATACATCTATCTAGATCTTTTGCTCATATTTTACTGTATTGTTTGTTTCCTTTTGACTGAATTTTATTTTCTCCCAGTCTGTCTTGTTTTTCATTCTCTGTCTTTCACAAAGGAGAAATTTTTAATTTTAATTAAGTTCAATTTATCATTTTTTCTTTTATGGATTGTGCATTTAATGTATCTAAAAATCTTGTGTAACACAAGAGCACAAAGATTTTCTCCTATTTTTTTTCAAGAACTTTTACAGTTTTGTATTTTATATTTAAGTCTATGGTCCATTTTCAGTTAATGTTTCCATAGACATTGTGGATTAGATGTAGATTTGAGGTATAGATTGAAGTTCATTTTTGGCATAATAGATATTCAATTATTTCAGTTCTATTGTTGAAAAGTTTATCTTTTTCTTCACTCAATTACCTTGTGCCTTTGTCAAAAATAGATTGACCGTATATATGTGGGGCTAGTTCTAAATTCTATTCTCTTCCATTGACATATTTGTCCATGTTTTGATTATTCCATCTTTACAAAAAATCTTGAAATTAAGTAATGTAAGTCATCCAACTTTATTCTTCTTCAAAGTTGTTCTAGCTTTTCTAGGCTCGTTGCATTTACATATGAATTTTAAAGTTGGCTTATTAATTTCAACATTAAAAAATTTTCCTGGAATTCTGATTAGGATTGTATTGGTATATCTAGGTCAGTTTGATGGATAATGTGTATCTTAACAATATTGACTATTCTGATCCATGAATCCATATTTCTCCATTTACCTATATAGTTTTCTTTAGAAATGTTTTCTAGTTTTCAATATGTGAATCATTTACATATTTTTGTGTATATATATTCATAAGTATTTCATATTTTTTATGCTTTTGTAAATAATATTCATTTTAAATTTCAAATGCTTGATGTTGATACATAAAAATACCTTGATTTGGGGGCCAGCCCCATGGTCTAGTGGTTAAGTTTGGCATGCTCTGTTTTGGCACCCAGGGTTCAGTTTGTGGGTGCAGATATAAACCATTTGTCAGGGGCCCTGCTGTGGCAGTGGTCTACATACAAAATAGAGGAAGACTGGCACAGATGTTAGCTCAGGGCAAATCTTCCTCAGCAGAAAAAAAAAAACAAAAAAACACTGATTTTGTATATTGATCTTGTATCCTGCAACTTTGCTAAATTAATTCATGGTTCCATAAGATTTTATACACAGACCTTTGTGTCATATGTGAAGAAGGAAAGTTTTACTGTCTCCTGTCTAATTTAGATACCTTTTTTTCTTTTCTTATTTTGCTATCTAGAGCCTCCAGTACAATTTTGAATAGAAGTAATGATGGTATATGTTCTTGCCTTGTTCCTAATCTTATGGTGAAAACATTCAGTCTTTCACCACTATGAATGATTATGATGTTAGACGTAGGTTTTTCATAATGCCATTTAACAATTTGAAGAAGTTCTCATATACTCTTAGTTTCAGATATTTTTTATTAGAAATGAATGTTGGATTTTGTTTAATGTTTTCTTGTGTCTACTGATTGCATGATTTTTCACTTTTTGTCTGCTATTATGGTAAATTATGCTGATTGATTTTCAAATGTTAAACCAATCTTTGTATCCCTGGCATCAATCTCATTTGGTCATGATGTATTCACTTTTTATATGTTGTTGATTGAATTTGATAAAATTTGTAAACAATTTTACGTCTACGTTTGTTAGGGATATTGGTCTTTA
Source organism: Equus asinus (assembly GCF_041296235.1). NCBI lineage: Eukaryota > Metazoa > Chordata > Mammalia > Perissodactyla > Equidae > Equus > Equus asinus. The sequence goes on along the minus strand of NC_091805.1, from coordinate 23,539,436 downwards.
GTTGTTTCCTTGGTTCTTTGTTTTGTTTCCCTGGTATCTGGTGTTGTTACTGGAATAATGCTGGCTTCACAAAATGAGTTAGGAAGTGTTGCCCTCCCTTCAGTTTTCGGAGGGAGTTTAATTGGTGGTATTTCTTCCTTAAATGCTCCAGTGAAGCCATCTGGGCTTGCACTTTTCTTTTTGGGAAAGTTTTTTTAACTACGTAATAATTTCTTTGCTATATATAACAACACTCAGGTTATCTACTTCTTTTTGAGTGAGCTGTCATAGTTTGTGACTTGGAAGAAATTTATTATTTTATCAAATTTGTCAGATTTACTGATACTAGGCTCTCATAATATTCCCTTATGATCCTTTTAACATCTGTGGAATCTGTAGTGATGTCACCTTTCTCATTCATGGTATTACTAATTTGTATCTTCTTGCTCATGTTTTTTTTTTTCCTCCAATCATCTAGTTAGAGATCTGTCATTTCAGCAATCTGCTCAAATAACCAGCTTTTGGGTTCATTGATTTTTCTCTTTTTAAAAATTTTTTTTATTGATTTCTTCTCTGATCTTCATTATTTCCTTTATTCTGCTTACTTTGGCTTAAATTTCTTTTATCTTCTAATTTCTTAAGCTGAGGCTATTGACTTAAACCTTTATTTATTTCTAAAATAGGTGGTTAGTGACACTAATTTCCCTCCAAACATGGCTTTCACTGCATCCTATAAATTTTGATATGTTATGTTTTCATGTTCATTGATTTCAAAACACTTTCTAATTTCCGTTTTGATTTCCTACTTGACTCATGGGTTATTTAGAATTCTGCTGATTAGTTTCAAATGCATGAGGATTTTTGAGACATCTTTCTGCTATTGATTTCTATTTATGTTGCATTGCAATTAAGTTGTAGTGAGAAAATATGTTTTATGGGCTTTGAATTTTTCAAGTTTACTGAGACTTATTTTATTGCTTCAAACATGATTTATCTTGGTAAATTGCTGTGTGTATTAGAAAAAAATGTGTATTCTGCTGTTTTGATAGGGTGTTTTTAGCTATCAACTAGGTCTAGATGGTATATGTGTTGTTCACTGATTTCTCCTTACTTGTTTATCAATTATTAAGAGAGGAGTGTTAAATCTCTATTTTTAATTATATATTTGTTTATTCCTACTTGCAGGTCTATGGATTTTGTGCTATTTATTTTGAAATTCTGTTGTTAAATACATGAACATTTAGGATCATTATGTCCTCTTGATGATTTCACCAATATCTCATTATCAAATGTACCTCTTTATCCATGGTAATATTCTTGGCTCTAAAATCTACTTTGTCTGATATTAATATGGTCACTCAAAATTCCTTTTGATTGGTACTAGCATAGTATATATACCTTTTTTCATCCTATACTTTTAATTTGTTTATGTCTTTATATTTAAAGTACATTTCTTGCAAGCACAAGCAAGGTCTGCTCTTTCATGCAATCTGATAATCCCTGCCTTTTAGTCGAGACATTTAAACTATTTACTTTTAATGTAATTGTTGATGTGACTGGGTTAAAATCTACCACCTATCTACCAGTTTCTAATTATCCCATGTTCTTTATTTCTCTTTTTTAAAAATCTGCCTTCTTTTCTAGTAATTGAGTATTTTGGCTTATCATCTATAACTCCTTTTTGTATTATTTTAGTAGCTTATAGTGTGCATCCTTTACTTATCACAGTCTATTTTCAAGTGATATTATTCCCCTTCACACATAAGAAACTTACAATAGTATACTTCATTTTATCCCTACCCAGCCCATGTGCTATCATTTTCATATATTTTACTTCTACCTGTGTTATAGACCCCATAATGCATTATTTTTATTTTTTCTTTAAATAACCAGCTATCTTTTAAAGGGACTTAAACAATAAGAATTTGTATTTATATTTACTTATATAGTTACTATTTCAAGTCCAGGATGCAGATTTCCTTCTGGCATAATTTTCCTTTTGCTTGAACTTCCTTTAACATTTCTCATAGTGCAGATGAGCCAGTGATGATTTCTTTCTTCTTTGGTATGTCTTAAAATTCTTACTTTTGCTTCATTTTTGAAAGATATTTTGCCTGGTTATAAAATTCTAGGTTGATTTTTTTCCTTGCAATAATTTAAAGATGTTGTTCTTTTGTTTTCTGGCTTGCATTCTTTTTTTCTCCAGAAAGAAGTCTGAATGGATCTTTTTTTCTTTGTTTCTCTGCATATAATGTGTCATTTTTTCTCTGGCTGCATTTAAGATTTATATGTATCACTAGTTTTAGACAATTTTATCATGAGTGTTGGTGTAGTTTTCCTCAAGTTTCTTGTGCTTGAGTTTCTTAGTTTGTAGTTTTAGAGCTTTAAGTATATTTAAAAATATTTCAGCCATTATTGCTTCAATTCTTTTTTTTAACCCCTCTGCCTTCCTTCCTAACCTCCTGTAGAGACTCCAATTACTTGTCTCTTAGACTGTTTAAAGTAGTCCCACAGCTCAGTAATTTTTTTTTTAATTTTTAGTCTCTTTTCTCAGTTTTATTTTGAATAGTTCCTCTTTCTATATCTTCAAGTTGACTTTTTTCCTCAAATGTCTAATATGCTATTAATCCAATCCAGCATTGTTGTTTTTCATCTCAGCATTGCAGTTTCCACCTGAGAGGTTCTATTTGGGTTTTCTTATGTCTTCTTTCTCTCTACTTAATATGTTCAATTTCCCCCTAAGCTTCTTGACAATATAGAATATGGTTACCATAACTTTTTTAATGCCATTTTTCTATTAATTGCGTCATCTGTGTCATTTCTTAATTAATTTATTTTTCTCCTCATTAAAAGTTGTGTTTTCCTGCTTCCTAGCATGCCTGGTAATGTTTGATTATATGCCAGACATTGCAAATTTTGCCTTGTTGCGTGCTGGATATTCTTGTATCCCTATAAATCTTCTTGAGCTATGATCTAGGATACAGTGAAGTTACTTGGAAAAAGTTTAATCTTTTTGAGTCTTGCTTTTAAGTTTTCTTAGGTGGAGCCAGAGAAGTGTCTAATATAGAATTAATTTTGTCCCACTATTAGTTAATATTAATTAAACTGCCTAAATATCTGATGCCCCATGAATTATGAGGCTTTTCTCTCTGCCTGATGGGAACAGACACTATTCCTTTCTGTGTGAGCTTCAGGCATTGTTCCCTATAATTTTTTTCTGGTGGTTCCTTTGCCAGCTGTGGATAGTTTCCTTGCACATTCACACTAATGAGCACTCAGCTAAACATAAAGAGGGACCCTCTAGAGATCTCTGGAACTTTCTTTCTATGCATATCTCTCCTCTCTATGGCTCTTCTATGGATACTCCTACTTCCTTGGCTCCTCTAGAAACCCAATTTTGTTTCCTCAACTCATGGAGACCATTGGGCTTTGTCTAGGTTTCTTCCGTCTGTGCTACAACTTGGAAACTCTCTCCAGACAGTAGTCAGGACAAATGTATGATTCATCTTGTTTATTTTTTTTCTATCAAGAATCATTGCCCTTCAACATTGATGTTAAATATCTTGAAAGTTTTTATTTCATGTACTCCATCCAGTTTTTCAGCTGTTTCACATAGAAGGGTAACTCTGGTTCCTGTTATTCATTCTTGGCTGAAGTAACAGCCTCTTTGAAAGTATATCTTTCCTTTTATTTCCTCAATTTAATACTTTCTGGTACTCAATTTTACCTCCTTCCTTCCTCTGATATTCCATGGACAGTGGGCTATGGGCTGTGTTTTTAATATATCCAGAATACGAACACATCTTTCCATCTCCTTCCCAGGTAACCTCATGAAAGCCATCATCACGTCTCTCCTGGATTATTGCAGTAGCTTTTTAACAATTCTTCATGATTTGTCCCTTATCTACCTACAGTCTATTCTCAAACCAGTACTCAGAATGATCCCTTTAATAAGAATGACCCCAAAAACCTGCTCTTCTGCTAAGAACCCTGCAATGGTTCCTCATTTTACCCACAGTAAAAGTTAATAACTTATAATGGGCTCAGGTACTATATAATCTTGTTTCTGGTATCCCATTAACATTTTATCCAACTACTCTTCCTATGGGTTACCCCTTTTTAGTTAAGAAGTCTCCTTACTGTTCTTTGAGCCACCCAGACACACCACGTCTTGGGTCCTTTCCACTTGCTATTCCTTCTTCCCAGAAGGCTGTTACTTCAAAAACCTGTATGGCTGCTTCCCTTGCCAGCTTCAGTCTTCCCTCAAGTGTGTCTTCTTACCTCTTTAAAATTGCACCTTAACACCATCCACCACTTCAGCTCAGATCCTCCTAATACCATTTTTTGCTTGCTTTTTGCCCTTAGTTTTTATCAGCATCTGACATAATTATTCTGTTCCATTCTCTGTGACACCTTGCTATTCCCTGAACACAACAGGTCCTTTCTGGCCTCCTTTTGTATTTACTATTCACTCTTCTTGAAAGAGTCTTCTAGCAAAATATATCTATGATTCTCTCCTTTAAGCCTTTCTTCAAACAGCATCTTCTCCATGGGGTCTTCATTAATCATTGTATGAAAATTGAATCTCTCCCCTGAATCCTTGGCTTTGTATATCTCCTTTCCTGGTTTATTTTTCTCAAGAGTACTTATAAAATAATGCACTGTACATTTTATTTTCAATGTGTTTTATTTTCTTTCGCTCCCACTAAAATAGAAGCTACATGTGGACAGAGACTTTCACCTTTTTTTTTCACTTCTCTATCTTCAGAATCCAGAAATATACCTAGTATCTGATAGGTCCTTGGTAAGTATAGCTGATTAAGTTTTATAGTGACCATTTTTCTGAAAATGACCAAGTTCATAACCTAGAAGAAGATATTCAGACTGATTTAAAACATTTTCCTCATTATGTATGAATGCAAAATACCCAAGTTGATTTCCCCCTCCAGAACTCTATTTTATGGGGCCAGAAAGGTTCTTACATAGTTTGGAATTGAGAAGTAACTGGTATATCTAAGCACCCAATGTCAATGTCAGAAAGTCTGTATGAAATAAAACTGAGAGTTCTTTGTGTCTTACTAAAAAAAAACTCATTAATCTGAATTTGCATACAAACCTTTCAACCCCACCACCTAGCTTCCAGTCCCACAACAGAATAGAGACTTCAGTATAGTCAGAGACAAATGCTTCTTTATCAGTAAGCACCATGATAGGGGAGAGGAGCTAACATTGGTTTATTATCCATTCTACATAAGATCCATTGTTTAATCCTTATTACATCTCTGTTAGGTGAGTTACTGTGACCATTTTGCAGACGAAGAAACTGAGGCTAAAAGAGTAATTGGCCCCCAAATCAAGAGCTGGGATTTGAACACAGCTTTCCCTTCTTCCTAAGCCCACCTGGTTGCACCTGCACTGTGCTGCTTCACTGTCAGCAGCAAGAGTGGCAGCGAGAGTCTACCAGGGAGGGAAGAATATAACCTAGACCCAAATATTCAAAGAGACTAATAGGGCCACAGGCCATCCTGCATACCACCATCAGTGTCGAGGACGTCATCTCTGGATAGCACAGAACAGTCATTAATGTTCATAATGATAAAAGCAAGTCATCAAAAAAAGATTAATTACATTCCATCCACTCTGTTTAAGAAGGCAGGGAAGTGTGAAATCCATTTTAGAAAGATTTCCATCAAAAATGATTAAAATTTTCAGCTATCCAGAATGATTCATTCCCTGGGGTTTCCACATAGCCAAATATGTAAATGAAAAAGCACAGATATTGCCCATTTTCCACAAAAGAAAACAAACAAGCAAACCACAAAACAGGTGCAGAAAAGACAGTTGAATCGAGGATTGGCTATTCCTCCAGTGTATACCAAGGAGTATACCTAGGCTGGTAGGCATCCAATTTTTATATCTTATATCTGTTCTCATTGGTCAGGTGTCATTTGAATGGCTGGTACCCTTACCAGGAAGGTTTTAATTATTTTTCTTTTCCTCTGCTGTACAATGTTTTAGGGAGAGGTAAATATGACCCCTATTTCCTGAGCATATAGTTGGAATGATCGAGTCTGCTTTACCCACAGCTCGCTGTAAATACTAACTGTACTTCAAATACAAAAGATGTTTGTCTTAATACTGTAAAAGTGAAGCTGAATACTACTTAATCTGTATTTCCATTACAAAAACAAGAAACAAATTTAATCCACATCTCAGTCTAGTGCCTGTGGTATCTGGTAGATATTTAATAAATGGTTAAAAGAATTTTTTGCCATCCATCAGTAGAAGCATGGTTAAATGAATTGTGTTAAATTAGATGATAGAATGATGTACACTTATTTCAAATAACAACCTGACAGATACTGACATGAATATTTATTTGACCCTGAACTCATCTCCTAGAAGAATTCTTGGCATGTAATAAGCAACCAATAAACAATGGTTTAAAGAATGAATAAATGAAACATAAAATCCAGGAATAAGTGGTCAAATTCTGATTATTGATATAATGATATGACTAATATAATTCTGGGGGGGGTGGTATATGCATGTAACTAATCCAGAAATAATCTGAAATGATACCCAGTAAATTATTACCAGAGTTTACTCTGGTAAATGTGGGGGTACTTATGAGAGACTCACTTTTTATTTTATTTATATATTATTTAAATTTTCACAACACATATATATTACTTTTATAACTAAAATAATTTATGCTATAGCTATCACAAAAATGACTTATTACATCAGACAGTCTGGAATTTAAGCGTTCATTATAGAAATAAAAAATGAGATGATATCAGCTGCCTACAATATAGAGCATTGAACAGAAGAAATACCAATGGAGCCAGAAACAATCTCTTGGTACTAAAAAGCCCTAACTGAGCAGTGAGTGAAGAGCTGTGAGAAATTGAACAGAAAAAAAAACTATCAAAAATATTCACAGAATGAAGGGTGAATGGGGAGTAACTGCTCAATGGGTATGGGATTTCCTTTGGGGTTATGGAAATGTTTTGGAACTAGATAGAGGTGGTGGTTGCATAACATTATGAATGTACTAAATGCCACTGAATTGTTTACCTTAAAATGATTAATTTTATGTTATGTGAATTTCACATATGTTAAGTTATATGAATATATATATTCACCGGACAAAAATAAAACTAAGATGCGGAAAGGCCCTGAAAATTACCTGGGATGAGTATGAGGACATCTTAACTGGGATTAATTCCCAAAATAAAGAAGGGGCAAGGATTGGTTCTGATCAGTAGCACCCAATTCTTAGGAAAGAAATCCTAGCGTCTGTTCTTATTACAGGAACTTTCCAATTGATAGTACCTTCTAGAGCAAGGTAACAGAGGAAAAAGAATCAAATCCTGATACCAGGAAAGGTCAGCCATTCTCAGCTAGGTAAACCAGAGGGTGCTGTGCTTGGCAGTGAGCTCCTCACCAGCAGAGACTACCTGTCCTTCATTTTTGTGTCCTCAGTATCTGGCACAGTGCCTGACATAGTAAATGATGGATATTGAATGAATGATAGTTTATCAAGGGGAGTAATGCTGGAACGAAATGGCCCTCAGACCACATTTGATGTTGATCCATGGAGGACTGGACCCAGGAGCCTATGTTGCCATCTGCAAACCAAAGCAAACAACTGTCTAAGAATGGCTCATTCCTTTCCAGCGGGGCCTTCTGCAGGTCCAGATATCCAAGAATCAGTTAGGAAGCTTGTGAAAAAGGCATCTTCCTGGGGTCCACTTCCAGATATTCTGGTTCAGGAGGTCTCAGGTGGGACCTGGAAATCCATAGTTCAGCAAAGGTTCTCAGGTGGTTTCATGCAAGGTTTTCGTGGACCACACGTTTAGAAACCCAGCTCTGGCCTCCATCCCCCTGATGGAGGCTAATTCAATTTTCTGGGAAAAACTGAAGCTCAGCACTGGGGATGGTCAATGTTGTTTTACACAAGAAAGTATGGAATAAGTGGCCACTACATCCTTTTGACAAATTTTCTTTCAATGTAAGAATTTTATAACAAGCAAAACTGTCCAGAAAATGAAAATGCCTTGTGGGATCATAAACACTAGAAACACTCACGTAGTTAAAGATAGCCTCTCTTAGGGGGGTTAGGATAAATTCCTCTGCCCTAAGCAGGTTTCCATGGCTTGGCTCCTAGAGTTCCTTCCAGCTCGACTCTCTGATTCTATAATGAAAACAGGTTGAGCAGGAGAAGAGGCAGGTGATTCACATATATGTAACTGCTTTGAAAAATGTGGATTTCTATGAAAAAGGTGAAGTAGTATTTTTATTATTCATTATTAATAAAGTCATTAGTAAAGTCGGAAGTCTAACATCATTTTTGAAAGTTTCTGAACTTTATTTCTCTTTTTATGAAAATATTTAGAGAATATAGTATACAAACAGGTGAATTTGAGAAACTTGAATTTTATTTGTAATATATAACAGGTATGGTGTTTTCAAGACTTATTTTGTCTTCAGTTTTAATGATTTTAATTTTTTTCTCATTTTAAAACTAATAAACTTTTATGGTGGAAAATTTGTAAAATGCAGAAAAGTTAAAGAAGAAAATAAGATAAAACCACACATTATTTTACCACTGAGAGATAACCTCTATTTTGGACTATTTCTCGCCCCATCCTACTCAAATACACAGACACCAACAAAAAACTTTATGGTGAGCATTTTACAGTTGTTTTGCAGATCTTTTGCAAACATGTTCTCAATCAGCAGCATACTATACCATTAACAAATGGATTAAGGCGAGAATGAAATGGCCCTTGGATCAAGTTTGACGTTGACTCGTGGAGAACTGAACTCAGGAGCCTGGTTCTGGTGTTTATTTAATGTTTCTTACCTTTGGATATTAGGATTATTTCCATTTTTTCTCTTAAACATATTCTATGAAAATGCTTGCACATGCTTCATTGACTTACCTCTATATCTTTAGATTAGATTCTTAGGTATGGAGGTTGTGGTTCAAACCCTAGGAACATTTGTAGACATTCCATACATATTTCCAAAGTGCTTTAAAGTAAGATTGCACCAAACTATGCTTCCACTAAGTACGGATGAGTGGTCCTCTTTCACTGCACAGTGGCAAGCATAAGTACTAACAATGAAAACAAAACAGAAAACTTTTCCTCCAAATTTAATGGACAAAGATTTGAAATCTTGCTTTTACTTCATCTCCTCTGATTACTAGTTTCAGCTGAATATGTTTGTAAATCCATATTACTCATTTGTATCTTCTTTTAATTTTTCAAGTTTTACTTCTATAATATTTCTTCCCCGAAAGCACAACTGTGGGGAAGTTTAATCTTCAAAATTTTTCTTAGTGTTGTTTTGGGGGAAAAAATGTGGAATGGCAGGGAGAATATTTTAAAGAAGAGGATCCAATTACCAAGTTATTTTAATATTTTTGTTATGAAAATTAAAAAAAGCATTTGTGGCATTATGTGGTATTTGCAGAGCTATGAAATAGTAACTTTTTTCTTAAGGGAAACAAAATATAACAATAAATATGAATGACTTTTTCAAGATCATTGAAAGACACTGTGCAATAAGAAATATACATTTTCTGCTAACTGCGTAAAATATTGCTTGTGATAAACTGAAAGTTTCCAGTCAGAAAGAAATAGTTCCAGGAAGCTTTATTTTTATATTTTTTAAAAAAACAACCTCAAATTGACAAGTTTTCAACTTCTACAGTAATCTAAATATCCTATACAGATTACCTATAAAATCATGTCTTTCGTAATGTCATATCTGTTGCCACCTAACAGCTCTGGGACTCGTCCTTGAAACTCCATCTCTTGTCTGAGTAACTGCCAACAGGTTATCAGAGATGTCTGCGTTATGAACCTGAGCCCATTCTATAAGACACTGTACAGTCATAAACTTCTGAATTTCATACAGTGCGTTTTCCCTCAATTAAGCTTTTTCCTATGAAATACACATTTGTTAAAATAAGTAATGTAAATACATTTCGCTACATTTTAACATTTCTACAGTCTATAAAAATAAGGACACACTTTTAGAGCAAGATTTAAATAAACACAACTTTCTAGATACTATACCTTTGGTGATAAACTTTACTCTAAGCTACTTTATTTATCTTTACTTTATTTTAGAAAAGAAATTTCTTCCTTTCATTTGTGAGCCTTCAGATGTTGAAAATGTGGATTGTGCTCAGTTTCCTAACAGCAGCACTAGTCTTAATAGCTTGAATCTTGTGATCTGAGATTAGGCCTTGCTTTACCATTGGTATTCAGATCTCACTATCTAGTCTTTCTACTTTCTTGGACAAAGGAAAAATTGCCTTCTCTTCAATTATTTTTTTTCTCTACTTTTCATTGTAAGATTAAAAACGGCAAAAAAAAGTCATGGCAACTTAAAAATGGTTTCCACAAAACCATGTTTTCCAACATTTTTGTTACTGTCCTATTAGTTTGTGTATCAAAATGTGTAGTCTGTGATTCGAAATGTGCAAAAAAGAAATGTTGCTCCTCATTTGCCATGACTAATCTCAAGGTTCAAGCCCTCTATCCCATTGGGTATTAGTGAATACAAGCTTAAACTTGACAATCAAGGGAATCCTAGACTCATGCGTTGAAACAGTCTTTGGGTGAATATTCAGTTAATTCAAAGGCTAGCTGTTTCTTAATGATATTTCTCTCCTTCCTTTCCTATTTCTAAGCGTGATGTCTGGGTTCATGGAAAAGCTTCTATATCTTCCTTGCAAAGAGGAAGGAGGTCTTCATGCTGTCCTTTGTATCTTTGCTGCTCTATGATGTGACAAAGTCGGTTTGGTCTCTTTAGTCATTAAGCATCTGGCACTAGTGCCCATTGAATTGTTGTTAATATTGCTTTTTGAGGGGGAGGAAAGGAATGGGCATAAGGCCATTGCTGAAATTTATGGTTGGTGAATTTCGAGGAAATGTCCAGCTCAGCTTTCACCGGTCTATCAGCCTTACCTGAGCTCCTGTTGATTTTGCAGAATCTCTGGCAAGCTTGCTTTCATCTGCTCCTAGTCTCACTATGGTGGTCTCATTGAAGGTCCATTGCCTCTCAATTAACTATGTTCATGTGCCTCCTAGATTCATAAGGGAACTTCTAGATCTCTTCCACATTTCCACCTTCTCTCTGCCTCAGTATGCCATGCAGCCCCTTCTCCTCTATAGAGGTTACCCGCAATGTTAATGTGAGCCACCCTGTGAAGAGTCTTCTCAGGACTTCCCTCTGATTAAAAACCTCTAGGTCAGCAATTTCTAAACAACATCCTAGGTGGCATCGTGTGACTATCATCATGTTGGCCTGATGTATTTTCTTTAGAAGTCTATAATTTTCCTGAGCTACACCTGAAACATCAAGTACTGAGAATTTTTTCAAACCTTCCCTCTTACCTCTTGCAGCTTCCTGAGGGGAAAGCCGAGACACTTATTTTGGATTCTTGCCTCCTTCCTTCGAATTCTCTCAGAGCCACTATCAGGAATATACCTTTTGCTTTCTTTTGATTGAATTTGAGCTTTCCCTACATCAAATTCTTTTTCCTCTCTCTCTAGCAAAGCATAGTTTCATACCTACATGGTTTAATTTGTACACATAAGTAGCTCTTATAATTTAGAAACCTCCTTTCTTTTGCCATAAATCCTGATTCACAGGACTTTTGTCTCACTACACACTGAAAAAATAAAAAATAAAAAACAACAACCTTCCTTGAACACTGACTTTTTTCCTCTTTGTATTCCTGCTTTAATAATCCAAATCCTGCCTGAGATAATGGATGCCTCTGGCTGAATAGGAGGAGGGTCAATTAATTTATTTCAAAAACTCTTACCCATGTTATAGTTGAAACTGATGATATTGATAAATTACTTTTATCTTCCAGTTGTTTCAAATTCATTTCTTAGAGGAACCATTCCTTTTCTCCAGAACCTACTTTTAAAAATAAGGTATTTTTAAACAAAGATATACAATAGTTTATCTTCAGCTACATAATACCTTCCACGTAGTACTACCCATAAAGATTTCAATGAATATTTGTTTTTTAAAATTTCAATCCAACAAGCGTCACTTAATACTTTTTTAACCAGCCTGTAACTGCACCATATAGGGAAGAGAGGTTTGCAAAAGGAAAAGACAATATCATAAGTCTTCAAATGTAAGGAAACAGGTGCAGACATGAAATAATCAGAATACAATGCAAGATTTGGAATAATTGCATCAACATGTGTGTACTGCTTACAGTAGAACTTAATACATATTTACTGTTCTTTATTGTGTGTTGGATAGATAACACAGTATAGAGTATAGATTGTCTGAGAAACTTCAAAACAATGTCAGTTAGACAAGACATTACGGAGGAAGTAAAATGGACTAGACATCACATTTTGGGAATAATCTGGAATTACGGAAGTGAGGAAATCATCTATTCCAGGCAAGAAGAAAATAACATGAAGAACTTGGGAAATACGAATTGTGGGTTCTGAGGACACAGTTTTGTTATGTTAAGTTTTAAATTGGCTAACAACACTGATCATCCTAGAAAAATGTATTTTTTCAGATATTTGTTCTTGGCATTGCCTCCCTTGTTCTCCCCACTCCCATATTTTTCATAAAGCAAATGCTTTGTCATATTCTTCCTTTTCGTGCAGTTGATGTTGGCTCATTCCTCTGCTTCTGTTTGCTTGGTCACAGCTGTCCATGAGAGTCTTTCTTCTTCCCAGTGGTCTGACTAAGCGAGGCTCCTAACAAATCATGGGCAGCCCAAGGGTCAGCCCCGATGGGGCTTGAAGCTTTTGACTTTGGAGCAAAGCCATTTTTGCTGCTAGTGAGGCTTCTGAAGACTTTGTTTTCCTTCTAATGCTGCAGCTAATTTTCCATTCGAATAATAATAGCTCAAAAAAAAAATGCTACCCTTTCATCTTTTCTCATTCCTTTCACTGCACAAATATATTTGGAAAATAAGAATATATACTGTGCTAAAACTCTCTCCCAGACCACAGCTCTGCTGAAACTACCTCCTCCAGGGTCCCAATGGCTTAAAGAGACCAATCTCAAAGACTTTTGTTTTGATTTAATCATCCTTGACCTCGCTGCCACCTTAGCATTTTAACCAAGCCCTCTTAAAATGTTTTTTCTTAGTTTCTAGAATGGAGCACTCTTTTGATTTGCCCCCTACCTCTCTAGACTATTCTTTTTCTACCTCCCTTTCTCCCCAAATACAGATATTTTCTAAGATTCTGTCATTATCTCTGTTTTTCTCTCCCTAAATTCTCTCCATAGGTAATCTTATTTATCTTTAATATAATTTCTATACAGATGACCCTTAAATATATAAATATATTTCCAATTGACTTCTCCACTGGACTACAATCCAGCATTTCCATTGTTTGTTGAATATTGCCATTTAGGTATTCTCACCAATGGCCTCAGATTCAATGTGTCCAAAATTGGAGTTCCTAGCCCCTTCTCTGCTCTCCTCTTCACTCCTCTGGGTCCATCATGTGCTGGAGCTGGCTCTGGCCAGCTTAGAGGGCTCACTGTGTGCACCTCTTCCCAACTCCAAGCTTGGCCTTGATGGGAGTATAAACACCACAGATAATGGCAAAAGCTACAAATCAAAGCTTTGTTCCCTTATTTTTTTCTTTTTTTCTTTTGAAATCTAATTGTTTAACATTTTCCAGCACACCACTGATTATTTTCATACCACTCTCCCAGTCACCTGAGCTTAAAACTTAGGAGTAATTTTAGAGTATTTTCTTTTCCTCATCCCCCTAAGTCCATTCAATTATCAAGTCTTCTAATGTTTAGATCACTCCAAACTTTACCATCTCTGTGGCTCCTGGCCAATTTCTTGCCAGATTATTCTTTCAGCCCTTCCTTTATCTCTAACCAAAATGCTGCAAAGTTAATCTCCCTAAGGACCAGCTGTGATCACAGTCAAAAGTTTCCAGTGAGTTTCCTTGCTTTGCAAAGTTGACTCATTAATTTTCAGTCAACATCAGCCATATCCTAGCTCCCAATCCCACTCCAGCCCATCTCTCCATGTTCCTCTCATCTACTACCTCAGGATCCTGAGCTCCTAGCTTGTGCCTAGATCATAAACACTTAGGAAAATCTGGAGAATGAGCGGTATCGCTGACCAAATGGGGGGCCTTTCTGTCTCTGTGCCTATTTTTTTTCCTCCCAGACTCCTCCTTTGCCATTTTCACACATGTAGATCTTACCCATATTGTCAAGGTTCCGCCCAATGCCTATTTCTCCAGTCAAAATGATGAAACAATCTTTTTCAACATCTAAGGGCCCAATCACAGAATATTTTACTTTTGTATTCACATTATCATTCTTTGCCTTTTATTAAGATTTCTAGCGAATATACTATATATTCTATTTGTTAAAAGTGGACAGGACCAAGATGAGCTTCTTGTTGAGTCTAAGGGGCATACAACCAAAATGCATTGAATAAATTTATGTGAATGAGAACACCTGGGATTTGTATAACATATTTCCTCTCAAACATTAGCTAGTACTTTCTCATTTTTCATAACATGTTATAATGCAGGAAGAAATCAGAAAGTTTATCTCACTTGTAATATTACTTATTGGGAAATTGAGAACTGCTACTAGGTTGAAGTTTATGTTTGAGACCTCAGATTTCCTACCTCATCAACATTATTTCCTACCATGCATAGCATTGCTTTTTACATTCTAGGCCAGTTTGTATGGTAGAATGATTGTTTGGTTAAAATCCATCTTCCCTGGATGTGAAAGAAAGGATATTAAGGAATATTAGACTGGGCTACAAGCTCTGTGAGGACAAGATCAATTCTGTTTGATTCTCCAGAATAAGACCAGCACACAATTTCGCTCAACATTATTCTGTTAAATTAATGAGCAACATTGCCTGTCTTTTCAACACTATAAGTAGAAGTATGAATACTGTTCCTTGTATTATTTCACAAAAGTTTATTTTTCAAAGTTTTTTTTTTCCAAGCTACAAAATCACTGTGTTGTAGATTAAGGACTTTTACCCAAGGGCTTTATTGGTTTATTTATTTACAGAGTTTGACTATAACTTGGCAGATAGCATCAGTAACTGAGCACAGAGAAAGAGGAATAGGGCACGGTTTTAAAATTTACTGATGACCTCTTACAGTAGTAATCCTTTAACATGGGCAGTGTTAGTAACATCTCTAAATATTTTTTATCCTTATGCATCTGTTAGATGATGGCTAACATCCTTAAGTACGGAAGGTTATAGTTAATGATCATTGAGCATATTTGTCCTGTTCTAAATATATTTACCTTGTTCTAATTCTGGAGAGGTTTATGTTTGTTTGTTTTTGTTCTGTTTGTTTATTTCTTAAAACGAGACTAAGAGGTTTCATTTTTGTTTTACTCTCTGGTCTGGAAATGGCTCCACTAGCAAAAGCTAAATACCTCTTCAAAATGTATGTGCACAGACTGGTTGACAATACAAATTGGTAAACCATGTGAGTAGATATTGCAACCTAAAGAATATCACCATAGGCCAGATTCAAAATGAGAAAAAGACATTTCTAAATCCCATGAAGGTAACAGATAACATGTCAAGTTTAAACAGAATTGGTGAACCAGCTATTAATATTCTCTCTCTATATATACTAGTACATATTATTTTGCTTCCCCATATCCTTCTCTCAGCACAGCGTATGTTTTTACAATATTAATATTTTATCTGGAGGTAATTACTTTAATTTTTTTTTTATATCATACTCCTTGTAGCAATATTTATGATGAAATCCCTGGTCTACTAAGCATGCTTCTCTCATGGAAGATTTTAACGTTCTTCACGCCACTTGTGTAGCTAACAATTATTGGATTTGGGCTTCCTGGGCTTATGGAAGCCTGTTTCAAAGTGTAGATTTCTTAAACATATTTTTGCTGCTTAGTGTTATAATGAAATAGTGAGGCCCGTTAACCCATCTAACAACCTATTTCAAGACATCATGATTCTAAAATATAAATGTAAAAAGAAAAAGCATTATTTTAGCCAAGTCCCTTCCATTGCTGTTCTGTGTAACGCTTTCTCAGATTAGTGTGGCTGGCAGGCTATTGTTTAAACCAGCCAATGCAAATTAGCCTTGACATTTCCTTTGTAGTAAAAGTCTGCTCTCGCTCCCCTAATCTGTAGTTGAGTATTATTCAGGCTGTTGCTTTGCGATCCTATTAAAAACAGAGGCGTCAGAAGAGCAGTAAATATAATCCACTACCATCTACTTTGCATATGGGTTTTAAATGATTGGGGTTTTTTCTAAATTAGTTTAACACAAATTTTATAAAACAGTGCTGTTGTCTTTGAAAGAGCTACACTCTCCATTTATTTTAATAAATTTATTGGAAAATAGTCAATAATCAAAATTTCCAACACATATTATGGTAGCTAAGGTTTTTTGGTTTTGTTTTCTTGTTTGTTTTGGTGAGGAAGATTGGCCCTGAGCTAACATCTGTGTCAATCTTCCTCTATTTTGTTTGTGAGACACTGCCACAGCATGGCTTGATGAGTGGTGTGTAGGTCTGCACCCAAGATCCGAACCCACGGACCCCAGGCTGCCAAAGCAGAGTGCACAAACTTAATCACTACACCACCGGGCCAGCTCCTGATAAGGTACTTTTTTATTGTTTACCAGTTTATTATATGATGAACGATATGATAAAGGATACAGATGAACAGCTAGATGAAGAGATACATAGGACAAGATCCAGAAGGATCCCAAGCACAGGAGTTTCTGTCTCTGTGAAGCTGGAGTGAGCCGCCCTCCTAGTATATAGATGCATCCTAAGGCATTTTTTAAAATATGGTAAAAAAATTTATGTCCGTGGCCAGTAACCAAACAGTAGCTAATGTTCATACTGATACAGGAGAAATGTATAAATTTATAAATGATATGAATTATATTTTCATTGCAGGGAAAGTGATTGTAAATTAAATAAGTCCTTTGGCCTTCTTGATGATGATGGTAATAATGGCCCATAATAATAGACACTCTTATTGAGTGCTACTCACCTGCCAAATTTTTAACATAAATTAACACTAATCCTCACAACAACTCTGAATACATATTATTCCTATTTTGCAGGTGTAGAAATCAAGGCTAAGAAAGGTTGTATAATTTTCTCAAAGCTTCATGTTGGAAA
The DNA here is from genome assembly GCF_041296235.1 of Equus asinus. Taxonomy (NCBI): domain Eukaryota; kingdom Metazoa; phylum Chordata; class Mammalia; order Perissodactyla; family Equidae; genus Equus; species Equus asinus. Next base: position 23,522,261 of record NC_091805.1, on the reverse strand, counting down.
ACTATAGAGTTGCAATATAGCACCATGTCTCTCTGGTTTCAGAGCCCATCCTGTTTGAATATCTTGCTCTTCACCCCCATATAGCTAGCTCCAACAAATTGGGAAATGTAAACTTCCTAATGGGGTTTATATGCTTCCTAATTGACTTAATTAATTCATAACATTTTTCTATAAACAAATTTTTTTTTACAGATATTTGTCAGCAGGACCCGAAATCCTGACTTTTATGGATTTCATTTCAATCCTCCACATTGCATCAAAGTGTACTTTGACCTCGGACCCACCCCTCCACTCCCACAGTCAACACTGCTGACCTCCTTCTCAGTTAGCGAGTTGTTTATACCTCCACCTGTGCTTGGAGAGGAAAGCGCAGCCTCGAGCTCCTCTAGCCAAGCAGGGAGCTTATCTCCCTCATTTCTTATCTTCAGCATCTCCCGCAATGTCTGGCATTAAATGAATGGAGGTTTTATAGTTGTTTCCCTACATAGAACTAGAGCTCCTTGAATGTTAGACCACATCTAAGGCTTGTAGTGTGTCTGCCTTAGGGCCTAGAGGGTTAGAGTCAGAACCCACACCCACACAGTAAACAGCATGAAGGGGTGCATTAATCACTCAATCAATTGATCAACTTCTTGAGCAGAAAGAGGCAAAGCAGAATAGCGCTTTCTCCAAAAGAGAATGAGAACAATAAACAAACAAAAAGTCTTGCTCCTCGCTGGTTTTTATGGACTTAGTTGGATAATAATAATATTAATACCAATGATAATAACTATCACTCAATATCCCATTATGTCCCAGAAACTGTGCTAGTTTCTTTATATGTAAGTATTATCTCATTTAATTCTTAGAAAATATGGTAACATTTTTCTGTTTTAGGGGTGAAGAATTTGGAATTCAGAGAAGTCACTGCTATAAAGCTCAGCGCTACAATCTGAACACGAGCTTGTCTTCCTTTAGTTGACATGCTTTTCCACAATACCAAATCTGGACTTCATCCAGGAAAATAAGAGTTTCCTGCGTCTTATAAAATACCACTGATTCTTTCACATACTTTGTGTAATTACAGATTTATAGCAGTTCAATGAGTTTTTATAAACTCATTAAGTGTATATTTATATACTTAAAAATATACTCTGCACCAAACAAAGTACATTGTTATTTTCACAGAATGAGTAAGCGAACATCCAAGAACTAGAAGCCAAATAAGGTAAGCATTGGCCACATTGTTATTGTTAGGTCTGTGTTATGGAGGAGTGGGTATGTGTGCGTGTGGTGGGCCGCCTGCAATGTTAAGAGAACTCAAATAATTGACAATTATTTTCCATTTATCTCAAGGATTAACTAAAGAAGGAAGTCCTCAAAATACATCATTTTTATAGTAAACTAGCTTATGTCCTATCTGATGAAAGACAAATTGGGAAACATTTGAAATGTTACCTACAGGCATCAATTTTGGGTGATATCTATTCAAACTGCCTGTAACCTTATTATGTTATCATCCAAAAAAAAGATGTCTATAGAAAAGAAGAATAAAATACTAAGTAAATAGCTTGTTCTTTACCTAATTTCACCCTGAAAGATGCCTCCTTTCTGGTTCTATTAATTACAACCTCCTAATTTAGTTTGTGTTTATTTAATTATTTGTCCATTTCAGAAAGAAATTTACCAGTAAAATGACTAATTTTTAAAAAGAAACCAAATATATTTCAGAGGCTCTGCCAATGTGTAATGTCTTCTAACGCTGGCCAAAAATAGCAGTAGACTAATTTTGAAATAACTGTTTTCTCTGCAGATTTCTTGATGCTATTCTCATTGCCCTCCTTTCTTGAGTCCCCCACCTCCAAACTCCCACCCCGGAAAAAAAAGAAAAACAGATTACAGTAAATGTTGGCAAGCAATCTTATTTGCATCATTTTCTTAGAAGTCACGTGCTTTGGATTTCCTCTTGTTTATGATATATTAAAATGCCTTCCAGATGTTTTTAATTATAAAAAAAAGTTTTCAAGAAAGCAGAGTAATCCATAATAAAATTTCCTCTTTTTTTTAATGGCCAATAAATTAGTATATTCCAGCTTATCAAACTGCCCCATAATTCTGAGGGTGACCTCTTTAAAGAAGGTCAGGCAGCGTGTTAGACAGCTAGATTTGGGCAGAGGCAGAGTTTTACCAAGAACACTTGCAGTTCCTGTTTCCAATTGAGGCTGCTCCCTGCCTGGGGCCTAGCCTTATGTAAAAGCCCATTGGCTGGAGTTGCTTAAATGTCCCACACAAATATAAACACCTCCACAGTGTTGGGAAGATGAAAGGAACAGCTTATTGATATTGTATATGCTAACGTTTGGATGTGGGACAGGAAAGACAGCATTTAACTGCTGGTATGCAATGCTGAAGCTGGGCTGCCTGAAGAGGTTTTCATTTACTGATGTTGGATGTGTGCCCAGACTGCCATAGTAGAATTTAGAGGAAAACACAGAAAGGAGGAGAACCACAGAATGTTTTTCGGGAACATTCATGTGGGGCAGAAGAAGAAAGACATATGAAAACTCTGTTTTTAGAAATGAAAGGACTGGCCACTGAGGAACAGTGGGGAGCCCCCCAAATCTTAACCTGGACCTCTCCATTTGTACTTGAAGGCAAATGTCTGTTCATCCTAATTTTGAATCAGAGTAAAACTATAATTTGGCTGAAAGAGAAAGAGGCAGTGCAGGGCAGGAAGAAACCTTGCATTGCTTTGCCTGTTGTTTTAAGCTTAGTAAGGAGAATAAATGTGTTTTCTTTTACTAATGGTACCAAAAGAGAAAGAGCTTTGTGGATTACAGACATAGTGGCTTTTTTAAATGTATCTGCTGAACATCTGTCGTGTGGGATAGACCAGGAACATTTTAGGAAGCAGAGAATTTGTGACTCACAATATGAATTTAAATTTGAATGGGACATGCATTGGCCTCGCTTCATGGAGCATTTGCTGATGATTAACTCTCTCATCACTCTACCCCACCTCATCTCTTTGTTTGTAACTTTAAGTATCCTTGCCAAATCTGAGTGTGTTAATGATAGCTTTGCAGAGGTAGTTCATCAAAATAGGTGTCTGCAAGGAAGTGGTGCTTGAGAAAATTTTAAATAAAGTGAGACTGTGTGGCACATACAAACTAGTCACTCAATCCATATTTATTGAGCTCCCACAATACACAATATACGGAGAGGAAATAGAATCTGGTAGAAGGCAGAAACTGAAAGAAGTTTCACTGAATGAGAATGGATGGGCAACAGAGGACGGTTGTGAGGGTACTCTAGGGACCTTCCAGTACAACAGTTAGGAGACTGGGATTTATAGGAAAGAACATGAGGATTCATTAGGCGTCTTGAGGAGAGAAAGAAAAGATCACCAATGGGTCAAGGACAGTTATTTTGCTATGGGCATTCCGGACTTTGAATTTTGCAACTGTTGATCTTAAACAAATGGACAGCCAGTTATTTCTCCAGCAAAAATGGGTTTATTTGGGATCTGCAAACAATTGCAGTTCAGAGTCTGCAGCCACAGGGAGCCTCATCCAAGTCCCCCAGCTGCAAAGGAAGACAAACTCTTTTATAGAAGAGAAGATGAAGTTGGGAGGCTTATTGTAAACAAAGAGTTCATTGGAGGAATTGAGAGTTCGATCTGTGGTGGCTTTTCATTGGCTGAGTTGTGACATTCTCTCATTGGCTGAGCTTCTTGCCAGTCAAAAGGAGGAAGTCTTTCTTGTTGGGTGCCGCTATCAACATGGAACATGAGAGCTCCCCCTTTTGGCATCCCAACCCCAATGTAATGATGTTTCTGTTTATTAATTTGACACAATCAGGCACAAAATAAATACCAGATGAGGCCAAATGTTATTGTTTCTGTGGTGAAAATGTGCCTATAGGTAATAGACAGAAGATACCAGAACAAAGGAATACAGTGTGGGGTTATCTAGTAACAGCAGCTGGATCTGCAGTAGTAACACTGTAGTAAGAAATGAACTGGATTAAAGAATCACTAGTAACCATTCATGATGACCATTTGATGCAATATGAATTACAAAGTTTGGAAGAATCTCTGGGAATATGTCACATGTGGGAGAACAGGCCAACAACTGAATCCTGTGAAATAGGGCAAGTTAGGAAACTTACATCCTCACTAAATTGATGAGACTTTTGAGCTTACCAACATCCTTACTAAATTGATGAGACTTTTGAAGTTACCAAGTAACATCTACCTGATGAACAGAAGTAAAGAACCATAGATTAAGTGGCCCAAAAACTCAGTTTGGCAAACACTTATTTCTAACTTATTATGTATTAGGCAGAATTCTGGGTGCTGTTAAAGAAACAAAGACTACCAGTGACGCTGGAACAAGAATTCCCTTAGCTGTTTTAGCCAGAAAATGCGCCTGCTGATGTGGCTTCAGCCAAAGGACATCTCTCCTAGATGAAGGCAGCCCACTCTAATCCGTCAAGCTTTCATCTTGAGGAGAAAATCTAGTGGGGCAGTGAGGGAAAGAAGGACAACTCCCGGCCCTTCCTCTTGCGAAATCAAAGATGCAATCCATGGAGAGATAAGTGTCCCAGCCAGATCACTCTGACATCCGAACAGTATTTCCCATATTCCCCAGGACATGGTTCTTGCCCTAAAGGAGTTTATTGTTTTGCATTCCAGGCATGATCTGCTCAGAAATAACCTGAATGCAGCCCTGAGCTACCTCTCTGTTCCCCTCTCCCTTGTTCCCCACATGCTTTCTCCAGTCTAGACACGCCAGCTTTCTTGCCACTAACAGAGCACATGAGCACGCTCCTACCTCAGGCAGTTACCTTGTGGTTCCCTTTACCTAAATATTCTTACCCTAGATATCTTCACGGCTCACAGTCTTGCTTCTTGAGGTGTCTGCTAAAATGTCACCTTCTGCAGAATGGCTCCACCCTTCCACAGTCCTCCTCTATGCTCTTTATCCTGCTATATTTGTCTTCAGATTATTTATCTCCACCAGATCAACTAATACTTTTTAGATTATTTCTTTTCTTCTGCCACTTGAATGTCAACTCCATGAAAGCAAGGTCTGTGCGTATTTGGTTCATGACTAGTCTCCCCAGCTTAGATTAGAGGCTGGCTCACAGTACGTGCTCAATAAATATTTGCAGAATATACGAATTAGTACCCAAAGAAAAGCACAAAATGCACTTGGACCACACATGAAAGATTGAATGATTCCAGCTGGAAGAATCACGAAGGGCTTAGGGAAGTTGACGTTTGTCTATGTACCCAGGTCAGTGGTTGTGGAGGAGAAAGAGAGAGAGAGATTCTTATCTAACAGTATTCTTCAAAGGCCATACAATGTCAAACCATAATGATATCTGGGAATAATTACTAGAATTAGTAAAGGCTTTGAAAACTAAATTCTTATGAGAGAGAGCTTAAGGAAATGGTAGTTTTCTCAGCCTAATAAGAGAAAACAAAACATCGAGGAGATAGGCACAGGGGTTAAAGGATGGAACAGTATAGTTGTTTTTAAATATTCCGTAGATGTCCTCTGAAATAATGAGCAGATTTATTTTTCATTGTTCAGAGGGCAGAAAGTTTTGGAAAGATTTGATAACTTTATTTTAAAATTCTATTCATTAGAGCTGTCCTATAGTGGAGCAAACTCCATTGCTGCGTTAAATCGGAAATTATCTGAGAAAGATGTTATAAACTATAAACTTCTGTTTTGGGTTATACCAGACGACTAATAATTAAGTATCCTCTAAACTAGGTTTTTGCACACAACGCGTGGGCACACACACACTCACACATTAATTAGATTTTAATTACGACAAACTATCCAGCTAGTTTCTAAAATAGAGGATACTCAGTTAAAGTTGGTTCAAATAACGAATAATTTTTTATTATGAGTAGATCTCATGCAATATCTAAGGACAACTTACATCAACAATTTTTTTGTTATTTATCTGAAATTTAAAGTTAACTCGGCATCCTGTCTTTATCTGGCAACTTTATGCTATAGGGAACAACATAGCAAAAGAAAGGTGTGCGTGGTTCTTCAGAATTCAGAATTCACATAATTAACATAATAACTTTAAGGTGGGGGATGGTATGCCAAAATTCATTCCTATGTCTATGGCCATCATAGCTTTGGGGCAGACTGAGAGTATTGATTTTACAGCCACACCACCAGATGAGTTTATTTTTTTTCCATTTTCAAATCATTCTTGACAGATTTATTTTACAGTTTTTGAGAATTCTAAAATGTATTTGATTTTTGCTCACCATAATGTTCCCAGAATTTCACAGAAGACGTCCTAAATGATTCACAGCATATCATGGTTGTTAATTGGCTTTCTTAGTATCTTCCTATCAAATCTAACTTCCAATTACAAGTTATTTATTTGGTGCATATTTCCTTAGTACTAATTATAAGCATTAATGCCTATAAATTATTGGATTCATTTTTTAATACACAATAATATAAAAATTATAATGATATTGAAGTTAAAATAAGCACAAAATAGTTAGCAAAACAACTTATGAAAATTTTATTTCAGGTAAATAGAAGCATGATTCAAATGATGCTGACAAAAGAAGAAGATTTCTGTTTAGCAGCTAAAGAGATGCTGTTATAAGGCTAAAGCATAAAACTTTGAAATTATAAGATTTCTCATGATTTTTTCAAATTAAAAATTAATTTTAAGCGATTATTTCAAATTTTGTGCATGAAATGAGGAGTTCCTGATATTTTAAGTTGCACTATTTGAAATTGCCTACTTTAAATATTTACATGAAATGCAGTGGCTTTGTATGAAACTATCTCTGACCTCAAAAGGCTCAAACCTACTTTGGAAAGTAGTATGAACACAAGTGAAACAATTAGAAGAAAATTTATTCAGTGTACTATCAAGTCCTAAAACCAAAAATTCAAAGAATGGAGAAATCATCAAAGGATGGAGCAGTTGGAGAAGATTCATCGAGAAACGGGGGCTTAATTTGTGCCTTGCAGGATGAATTAGAAATGTATACTTGGAAAGGAGGGTGAATGTAAGGCCAAGGAAGAAGCAGTATGCACAAACTTTAGACAGGAAAATAAGAATGAGGTTGGAGAAGCCAGAGATGATGTAGAAAACGAGGAAAAGGTAGAAACACTTCTGTTTGGAAATGATGGGACATGATCATGAATGGGAAACAAAGTCATGTTAATTAGGACCTTAAAGACCACGCTGCAGCATTTAGTCACAGGCTATAGAGCCATCATATATGCCTGCCCAAGAAATAGGCATCATGAGAGTGGTGTTTCTGGTGGTGTTCCTTGTTACGTCATCTCAACAATCTCGGCTCAGAATGCTTCTATACTATCCAACGAAAACTCTTGGAGGACAGCAATTGACATTATCATTCTTTGAGCACTACTTTAAGAAAAGTCATCTTTCTTTACAGATTTTCCAGCTTGTAGGGTCACTTCTATTCAGAATGAAGACCCACAAACTTCTGTCTATGGACACAAATCAATACTTAGGTCTCTGAGAATTTCAAGTGGGTTGGTGGCTTTGTGACCAGAAGGTGAGAGAATAGCTTGATCCCGCATCTTCACCACAGGCAGATCCCCCACTGACAGCCACAGGGGTTTGCCCTATGTCAAGGCTCTCAGATCAGACACTGATTACTTTCCAAGCATTAATCTCTTTGAGATCAGGCACACTGTTCAAAGAGAAGCCACTTCAGTGTCATTCTCCACAACTAAAGAGGAAGGTATTTTTGTGAGATATATTTTTGCCAGCTCGTCCATCAGAGAATATTTATTTGTTCATTAATTTCTTTTATGAGCATTGTACAAGTTACACAGTACAGTACCTTCTAATCATTTATTGCCCAGATTTATGCTCCATGACTCGATGGAAAGTGCAGCTCCAGAATGGGGTTCTCTCATTCCCTGTGTAAGCAGTTGTGCTGCGATTTACAGGATAGAGACATTCTTTTTAGACACTGTAATTAGCACTTGTCTTATTTATACATCTCCCTTAACACTGTGTCCCCTTTAAGAATATTTTTATTTAAAATGGCATGCAAAGAAATAACTCGGCGTACATTAAGAAAAAAAGAAGAAACAACAAACCACTGATAAATCCATCTGTTAAAAACCACAGTACACGAACTAAAAGAGTAAGTTAACACTATATGTCTTAATCTCCTAGCACCATTGTTCATGCTTACTATTTCTTGCAGAATATTCAAAAGACATTTTTTCCAGTAGGCCAACTCCTTTTAGTTCACACCCTAGAAATGCTTTGCTTGTTTTAAATAGGTGCATTATGTTCTCAGACACCTGCATATTTAGTAAGTCCAGCCTTAGTAAAGTGACTGGTCTATATATGGTTTTCCTCCTCTATTATTTATTTTGTCTTCTTCAACTCTCCTTTCAAACAAGTCATAGTTACCAAAGATTTGTTAATTCTTCACCCACGTTTTCCTCCTAAATGCAAGCTGCGTTTCTGCCTCGAGCCGAGCAAGATGTGGTAACTCAATAGTCCTAAGATTTCTCTTCTTAATTCTTAAATGTTTCCCTTCCCTCATCCCTTGTGAGATAGGTGAGAAAAGCAATTGCCCCCACTGCTTAATGCATCACAACACAGAAACTCACTCCATCCTTGTAATTTTGAATCCCAGCCCAGCTGGCAGTTCCTGGATTTCAGACTCTGAATATGAGTTCAGCACTTTTAAATCAATCACTCTAAACAGTATTTCTGTCAAATGGAAACCTTTTCTTCTTTGGCAGAAAGGCTTTCCTGATTTCGACTGCAGCCCTGGAGAACTGAACAGTCTCATAAATGAAACTAGGATGTAGGAGGAAAATTAAACTAGATATAATTTTCTAACATCATCATTGGCAGAGTCCTGTTCCATTTACTGTTCAGTAAGAGGAAGGCACCTCTGTACCCTGTAAGATTTTTCAAACCGTTTTTCCCCATTCCAGGCTAACGGTTTGTTGCAGTTTGACCAGCAAAGGGTTCCTTGGGTTAGGTGGAAATAGAAGGACGACTGAAACACTCCTCAGATGCTATTCCTCTACCTTAAAATTCTCCTTCAAATTATTAAAATGCCTTTAAAATTAGAAAACTTCATAAATTTTGCTTGTTATTACTATTAGTAGGTTATGTCCTGCTCTGAAAGTCCTGTTGGTGGTGAGGTTGGTGGGGTAGCATCGAGGCCTCTTGGCTTAGCCAGATGTGACACAGCTGCTTCAGAAATAACACCTCTTCTTCCATTTTTCCAGAACAAGTTTAAATCTGAAGCCTTGAAAATAAAGAAATAATGTCAAAGCACTGAAAATGATATAAAAGATCTTTATTTGGGGCCTTAAATATTAATAACTCAAGAAAATTTTTATAATTTTTACCATTCACAGAGTAAGCTATTCTTGACTCTCTGCATGCACCTCCCGTTGAGTACCATACATGATTCATTTTCCCCAAACATCGAGGTAACACAGAAATTAATGCTTCCTATATTCTCAGCTTTCTACTATGCTCTTTATTTCATGTATACATGGGTCTCATATTACATAAATACAGACTGTAAGATTTATTAAGAAAAGTCCGTGGAGAGGTGTTAATTTTCGCCACCAGATTGCACTGAAGGATACCTACAAATGTCATTTCCTGCCATTTCTCATACAATGGCTATATTTCCAATATCTTGATTTTTTTCACAATGCCCAAAATATTCCATATAGTCCCTGAGATACCTTGGAATGATTTTATCTATAGTCAACCATTGATTTATGGACATTGAACATAAGATTTTTGAGCTCTAAGTTACATCAGGATTGGTAGTTACAGGGAAATTTGAGTAGCAAGGAAGAAAGTTTTAAACATATATGGAGTTGCACACAGCTGGCAAATTTATGGAAATAATATTGAAATAAGTACATTCATTCATTCAATATTTATCCAACACGTATTTATTGAGTGTTTACTATAATTGAGTATTGAGTGCCAGGCACTATGTTAGCTATTGAAATTCAGCAGTAAGAGAAACAGACCTGGCCCCTGACTTCATGAATTCAAGACATTGGTGTCTTTGAAGCAAGAGGACCAAACTATTGAATTCTTTAAAGAAACATCACTGGACTCAATTGCCATAGAATTCTGAAAGTCTAATCTAAGTGTGCAGCAATAAGTAAGGAACACTAAGGAAAGGCCATATAAGAAGTGTGTTTCAAATGGATGGCTGAGAAAATCATAGAAGTTTGAGCTGAAAAGCAGCTTAAAAGATCTTATATCTCAACCTCCTCGCTAACCCAAATGTAACCCTTGTCTATGTTCACACAACGGTTAATGGCTGAGCTGAGTCCAGAACCCACAACCCTTGACATCCAGAAAAGTACCTAACAAATGAGTGCTCTTTGAATATTTTTATAGTAAAAATCTAACTTTTAAGTGTATTCACAGTACAAGAAAGAAGGTGTTATGGGTTGAATTTTGTCCCCCCAAAATTCCTATATGGAAGTCCTAACCTCAAAATAGGACCTTGTTTGAAAATAGTCATTGCAGATGGAATTAGTTAAACTAAGATGAAGACATACTGGTGCAGAGTTGGCCCCTAATCCAACATGGGTGATGACCTTGTAATAAGGAGAAATTTGGAGACCGACATGTACACAGGGAGAACACCGTGTAAAAACTGTTGTTACACAGTTACAAACCAAGGAACTACCAGAAGCAAGGAGACAGGCCTGGAACAGATCCTTTCCCAGCACCTTCAGAGGGAGCATGAACCTGCTGACACCTTGGCCTCAGACTTTCAGCCTCCAAAACTGTGAAACAATAAATTTCTGTTATTTAAGTTATGCAGTTGGTGGTACTTCCTTACAGCAATCCTGGGAAACTCATATAGAGGGCAATGCCATTTGAGGTTTCCTCAGTTTGCTTTTCATTCATTTACTTACTTATCAAGCAAGTATTTATTGAGTATCTACTACCTTCCAAGCACCGCACAGAACCCTGGGGATACAAAAATGACTAAAGACCCAATCCCTATCTTCAAAAAACACACAAATATTCCGAAGTGTTCAGTAATTATGTTGTTGGGTTCCCCCCACTCCACTTCCTTCTGTGTGGGTTTTTTTTTTCCCAATAAATATGATTAATTCCCCCAATTGACACTGAAAGATTAGATTCCACTTCTATCTTGGGCCCAGTCTCTTCCCTGGAAATATGTAAAACTATCGCTTCCCAGGAGTAGGAACTCTCTCCAATCACTGAGTCATGGGCTGGGGGTGGAACCCAGGCCAGTGACTGTCCCTTAGTGTGCTATTAAACCGAGCATCTCAATCCACTCAGCAGAAGAGTGCAGGGAGGCCACCATTGAGTCCCTGTCATGCTTTATCAGGGCCATAAAGGGAGGATTTAAAATTTTAAAGTTTTCAAATGAAATATACAAAAGTTGATTATTTAGCCGTTTATCAACTTTACCCTCCTGTGGCAAAGGGAACAGACAATAAAATTGTTCAAAGGAGGCTGCAAAACTACTTTCTGCCATTTTATTGCAACTTTAAAGAGGTCTAAAAACAAGTCCCCCAGTAGGCCCCCGGCAGGCTTTGCTGCTTCGACCCCTGAGAGCATGTTTGCATTCCTACAGCTGATGCTGCTGGAGCCTGTCCCTCTCCGCTCTGCTGGGACCACAGCGTCACGGCTTCCAGGGCTGCGTCTGTGACAACCAGAAGCCAGAGGAATTGCGGGAACTCTGGGCCACAGAACTGACAGTGGGGCCAGTCATGACTTAAATTATCTCTGCATAATTACCTGTTGCCTTTCTCCGTTTCCCAGTGGCCATCGACCCCAAATCGTTCTGTCCCCACCACCACAGCAGCCACATTCATGCAAAGAACAATAAGAATGAATTTAAAAGGAATACAAAATTAGGCAAAAGCTATATTTACCCTTCAGTAATTTCTGTTTGTGAGGACAATAGGAGTCCCATATGTGCACTACAGGAGCGGAGAGAAACAAATCATGCTTCTCCGAAGTTGTGAGGAACTTCCACGCTATTTATGTGTCTAGAAACCCCACTGGAAAAGCCTGAAAGATGAACTTTTAAGTGAATTTATGAGGATCTTATTGTCCATGGTTTTTAGTGCAGTTCCTGTTTTAGACTTGAAGCCAACTGCCTTTAAACCTCACTTTTTTTTTATCTGGATAAATAAAATAGAGGCTCATGATGTCCAGAGCATCCCTTTCAAATGGCAGCGAATGAGCCAAGAGGTCTAGTACACACGAGATCTCTTCCGGGCCTCCTGGCCCTTTTGCATTTTTGCTTTATTGTCGCTTCTCAGCTGCAAGAGAGCACAATGGGAAGCTGAAATTCCTCCCTCAGGGGGTTTATATGGGACCTCCTGGAATTAAGCCTCTGCCATGGTGGGTGCCATCCCCTTAGCTGCTGGTCTACACTAGGCAATTGGAGCATCTACAACTGCCCCTAGAGAGTAGGTGACCCAAAGTCAAATACAGAGAAAAGCCAAGCTCCCGTAAATTTCCCACAGAGAGGGGAAACAAATAAGGAGCATAGTATTATTAGAGTTATGTATGCATTCACTTAGTCATTTAGTTATTCAAAAAGATTTATTGAGCACCTATTATGTGTCGGCACCATGCTAACCTCTAGGGATATAATGTTGCACAAAATAGACCTGCCTACTATCCCCACAGAGTTCACAGTTTGATCGGAGGGAGGCATCCGTCAAATAATGATGTAGATAAGTTAATTAAAAGTGCAAGCATAAGTGCTGTTGAGGATAACTCTAGAGTGCTATGTGGGCATAAAATGAACCAGGTTTACCTAGTCTAGGGTAGAGGTCATGGAGAGAGGGTCTCAGAGAGGGTCTCAGTTAAATGGCCAAAGTTCTAGGGTGGGTATGGGAATGGAGTAGGGAGCATTCCAGGCAGAATGGAATACCCTTTGTCAAAGGAAAAAGAGCACATTTAAGGAACTTAAAGAAGACTTGTACCTGAACACCTGGGGAGAAAGGTGTGAAATGAAGCTGGAGTGGTTGGTAGGAGGCAGCCAGTCCACGCAGGGCTTGGCAGACCCTATTAAAGCTATTGGAAGGGATCCAAAGTGCAGTGGAGGGTCTTTGAAAGGTTTAAAGCAGGGAGAATAACATGAGGAGAAAACCATTGTTTCTGCTGGATCAGGTGGAATTAGCTTCAAGCCACAAAAACTTCATGCTACCCCCTTAGTCTATTCTCAGCCCAGAGCCACAGCTCCTAGAAACTCAAAGTAATCCTAGTTCCCCATGGGAATCCTGAAGGCTCAAACTAACTTTATGTCCTTGTACGTTGATTGGACAATTTCATATTCACCAACAAATGGGATGGCAAATCATTATCCAAAATGCAGCAATGTGGACTGCACACCTAGCAAGATTAGCAACTAATAATAGATTTAGAAAACAGAATGTTCCATTTGGATTATCTCAGCAGAGCCACCTGCTAAGAGAGGAAGTAAAACTTTTTGAATATATTTCTGTTGTACCTTTAATTTGCTTCAATATCTATTCCCAGCTTCTAACACAGTACATACTCTAGACTATCAAAGATTATCAAAAGTGATAGTAACGTAATTTAAGTTGTTTACCTTCAGTAATAATGAGCTGATTCATAACAACAGAGCAATAACCACACTTCTACATTACTGGCCAAGAAAATTTGGCTATTACCCAAATTTGGGTAAATCACACCACAAACACATGTTAATTTTGGCTGCCCCTCCTCACTTAACTAAATGTTTATTTCAAATTATCTGAGCTTCCCGCATTCATTTTTACTCCACTTTTCAATACACTTTGGATGGAGGTTCTTTTCAAAACTTGAATCTGCTTGTGCCATTTTGCCCACGTCAAAGACTTTGCTGGTTTTCCGTTGCTCCAGGGCTGAAGGCCAAACTCAGTCACAGGGCCACGTAGGAGGCCCTGTGTGGTTCAGCCTCACCCGCATCTCCAACCTCATCTGGGCCTGTGCTCGCCATCCCTTTCTGGGCCTGGCACTCTGTGGGAGGAGAAACAGTGCTGTGAACAAGCTTCAGCCTTGACCTCAAGACACACAGGATCTGGTAAGAGATCTTACATTACCCTACAGGGATCCCATTTTTGCTACGTAAACGGGCAACTTTTGACTGAGTAAATGCAAGATGCTTGCAGAGCACATATGACCAACAATCCGGGCTTATAGAATCTGGGGAGATTCTCTGGATCCCAGTGTCCTCTAACATGTAGCTCCAGAAGTGAAGACCACACAATTTAAGACTTAATTCTCTGTGTTCTGACACTGGTTACTCCCTTTTTTTTCTTCTATGCTAATCTGTTTCCCAAATGATACTGTAAACTCCTTGAAGGCAAAGACTATTACTTACACTTATATGTCCTAAACATTGTCTACATAGTGCTGACCACATGGTATGTGCTTCTAAATATATGTTGACCAATTAATAGGACAGTAAATTCTTGCCCCAGAGTGTGTGGAGCAAGGGAGAGAGTGGTAAAAAGTGCTGGATATACCAAATCGACGAGGAATGAAAAGCGTGGCTCTGTGGAAAAGGCTGGCACAACGACAAAGCTTTATTGGTACTTAAATTTTTTTCAGTTTAACAGTGATAATGATATAATGACTATATGATTTAATTGGCAGGTAGGAGCCAGAAAAAGACCTCAGTAACTCACACTAATGAGAGGTGGGCCCATTGCAGTCTGACTGAGGTTGTTCTTAGTAATTGATTTTCTATTTTTAAAATATGTGCTCAGCTTGCTCCAGCCAACATACACACAAGTTGACTGCAACACAGATACACTCTGTTCTCTCATTTTGTCAAGTGGAGTTGCATTTTAATTATTTATTATAATACTTAATAGTATATTAGTAAGTGTCCTGTAGTGTGGCATGTAAAAATAATGAAGTCTTAGTAATAAGAGAACATGATAGAGTTCTCAGCTATTAAATCTTTGCGGAGAAGTGAGTGAGACTCCAGAGTTCTCTGTGAGAATTGGGGGTTTGAAGATTAGGGAAGTGAAAATTATCAAAGTTTTTCTAAATTACATTTATGAAGTATATACGTAATGATACTTTACAATGCATTGAATATGACTAATATGTTTGAATAGGACAAATACGTTAAGATACATGTCTCTTTTATGTGGCCTGCTTAGTAGATATTAAGACTTTTTTAAAAAATAGGCCTCAGCTGCTTTTCTACTTGATGGCATACTTTTATACACTTTATTTCTGACTCCCACAAAACACATCCTATCTCCAGATTATTAAGAATAATTTGAGCATGTGAGGGTTTTTTTCAATTTCAAATTAATCTTTCTTATGGTTATGGATGGAATTAGAATCATTTCCTGATGAAAAATAAGATTAATGTTTTAAAAGTTATATAAGACTTGACTTCATATTTTTGCTATTGGTATATTTTACATAGTTTTTTTACTTAAATATTCTGTTACATCCAACTTTCCGATTCTAAATTCCAGAAATAAATTTTACAAGATTCAGTTGAATAAATGTCTGCCAGAAGACTCCACCAAATCCTACCTCCACACACCATCCCCCTCCCCAGGAAAGGGCCCTCCTTCTATGCAGCGAGGGCTTTGTTCTTTCCTACCATCTGAGACATGTGTGCCCAGTTCCTTTGTCTTAGTAATTGAAAATGTTTCCCAATCCTTTTCGGCCTTTCTTTGCAGACTGTGTCCTCCCTTTCTTTGAATAGTCCCTTCATTTCCTTCCAAATTGTCCTCATCCCTCTGCTCTCTCACAACTCATCCTTCAGTCTCTTTAAAACCCTTGTTGGCCCATGTTCTTATTCTAATTGGTCGCATTCCCTCACCCTCCAATTTTATGAGTTCTGTTTTTCTCACCTTCTACCACACGCTTAGAGGACTGCAATAAGGGTTTTGTCCTATTGCTAAACTATCGAGAATATCTGCGCTTCAAGGTTGTACATTTCAGGTGGTCAATTTTTATTGTAGAGTTTTCATAGTTACTTTAAATTCATTGGTGAGAGAATAGGAGTTGAATGCCCATAATCAGAAAAATCATGGAAAGCATGATCTGTTATCATAAAAATAAAAATTCAGAGATAAAGGAGGGCTTATCCCTATTTTAAGAATTAATAACTAAGGCAAGCTTGCAAATAAATATCAAAATTATTAGCCCAGATGAATATTTTGGCAACTCATCTTCTATTTATGTGTTTTGTTTATAAAAGGAAGAGAATATATGTAAATATATACTTAACCACTCACAGGGATTAAAATTTTTATTTGCCTTATACAAACAGTTGATAATGACATCTGGAAACTTTCTCGTAAGCGTAAATGATACCTCTCATGAACATAGAAAAGATATGCCAGACGGGGTGTCTAAAGAACATGGCTAGCACAAACAACTTAGAAATGATAACATACCAGCTTTCCTGAGAGGAGGCCCCGGGGCCCCAGGTCAACGGGCAACTCATGTAGGTAGACAATCCAAGGTGAGCAATACTTGGGAGATTTCTTCGAGAGGTTTGAAGATGGTTGTAGTACCTCTGTCATCATATCAGCAATTACGGGCAGGGATTCTCTTCTGTACTAGGGGCAGGTAATGTGTTCCCAGGGGGAGATGCTGGCCAGAATGAAGTGGAGCAGAATGAGATTCAAGGCTAAGGTTTTGCAGAATAGCAATTTTCAAGATAGTGAAGAGAAACTAATAAAGAACTCAGTTGAGGAAATTGGGCACACGAAAAAAATCAGTAACTCAGTGGTCATTACAGGAGAACTAGACCCTTGGTCCAATTAGGTGTACAGTGGTTAGGGCTGAGGGGATCAGATTCCACCACACTGGGGCTGGGAGAGAAATAAATATTGCCCACTCTGAATCCAGACTGTTTTGGGAACTATGGTGAGTGTCTCCCCTCAGGAGAAGTAATTAAGAAACACAGTTGGGTAAGACAGAATCAGAAGCTGGTAAGCAGTGATTTTCAAAGTGAAATATCTATGTCTCTATACATATACACTTATGTACAAAAATAAATATGCATTTGTGAATAAGTATGCACATATACCAAGACAACATAGCTACTCTCCATCTTGCATCAGAGAAATTTGTGGCATAAAGGGTGGAGGCTAATGTGTAGAGGTAGGACTCCTTCATTTACTCCAAATGCATCCATACACCTGTGAAATTTGATGTGTTCCATGCTCTAGTGCCCTCTATTTTCCAAGGATGTACACTAGGGATGTACTAGAGAACAAAGGGAGGAAGTGCTTTTTTGAGGACTTCCGTTTCTAAGCAATGGCAGACTAGATAGCTTGAAAATTCGTCCAGCGATGAAACACCTAAAAACTTTAGGAAAAAAAAAGAGCACACAGCCTTTTAAATGCATCGGCCAGCTCACAGGTAAGTCAGGAAAAACCTCATGGTTCAAAAATAGATAAGAAATGGACAAGCGGTGCAGCGAGCTGGAGCTGACTCTTTGGTGGTAGTAGGAAGGGGTTCCCAGTCTCAGAAATGAAGAAATAGAGGCAAGCCCTAGAGGCCCTAATAAAGGAGAGAGTTGTAACCGAGACCCCATTTATAAATCTGGAACCAGACAGCATAAATTTAAAAGCCCTGCCCACTTGTACAGGCGTACCTCAGAGAGATTGCAGATTCTGTTCCAGACCACTGCAAAAAAGAAAATATCATAATAAAGTGAGTCACACTAATTCTTTTGTTTTCTCATGTATATAAAAGGTTTTTTTGCCTTTTACCATACCATAGTCTAGTAAGTTTGTAGTAGCATTACGCCTAAAAAACAATGTTACGTAACTTAATTAAAAATACTTTATTGCTAAAAAATGCTAACCATCATCTGAGCCTTCAGCAAGTTGTAACCTTTATGCTGGTGGAGGGTCTTGCCTCCATGTTGATGGCTGCTGGCTGCTCAGGGTGGTGGTTGATCAGGGTGACGGTTGGGGTGGCTGTGACAATTTCTTAAAATAAGATAATAATGAAGTTTGCTGCATTGATTGACTCTTCCTTTCACGAGTGATTTCTCTGTAGCATGTGATGCTGTTTGCTGGCATTTTACCCACAGTAGAACTTCTTTCAAAAGTGAAGTCAATCCTCTCAAGTCCTACTGCTGCTTTGTCAACTAAGTAAAGTCATATTCTAAATTCTTTATTGTCATTTCAACAATCTTCATAGCATCTTCACCAGGAATATTTTCTATCTCAAGAAACCACTTTCTTTGTTCATCCAAAAGACGCCAACTCCTCATCCATTAAGCTTTTATCATGAGATTGTAGCAGTTCAGTCATATTTTCAGGCTCTACTGCTAATTCTACCTCTCTTGCTATTTCTGCCAGACCTGCAGTTACTTCCTCCACTGAAGTTTTGAATCCGTAGAAGTCATCCGTGAGGGTTGGAATCAACTTCTTCCAAGCTCCTGTTAATGTTGATATTTTGACCTCTTCTCATGAATCACAAGTGTTCTTAATGGAATCTGGAATGGTGAACCCTTTCCAGAAGAGTTTCAATTTACTTTGCCCAGATCCATCACAGGAATCACTCTCTATGGCAGCTGAAGCCTTAAAACATGTATTTCTTAAATAATAATACTTGAAAGGCAAAATTATTCCTTGTTCCATGGGCTGCAGAATGGATGTTGTGTTAGCAGGCATTAAAACAACATTAATCTCATTGTACATCTCTATCTGAGTTCTTGGGTGGCCAAGGGCATTGTCAATGAGCAGAAATATTTGGAAAGGAATCTTTTTTTTTATTGAGCAGTAGGTTTCACAGTGGGCTTAAAATATTCAATAAACCATGTTGTAATCCAGGCTTTATGACATGTGTTGTCATCCAGGCTTTATTGTTCCATTTATAGAGCACAGGCAGAGTAAATTTAGCATAATTCTTCAGGGCCCTAGAATTTTCAAAATGGTAAATGAGCATTGATTTCAACTTAAAGTCACCAACGACATTAGCCCCTAACAAGAGAGTCAGCCTGTCCTTTAAATCTTTGAAACCAGGCATTGACTTCTCTCTAGCTATGCAAGTCCTAGATGGCATCTTCTGCCTACAGAAGGTTGTTCCATCTACATTGAAAATCTGTTGTTTGGTGTAGCCGCCTTCATGAATTATCTTAGCTAGATCTTCTGGAGAACTTGCTGCAGCTTCTACATCAGCATTTCCTGCTTCATCTTGACTTTCATGTTATGGAGATGACTTTTTTCCTTAAATTGCATGAACCAACCTCTGCCAGCTTCAAACTTTTCTTCTGTAGTTTCCACACCTCTCTCAGCCTTCACAGAATTGCAGAGAGTTAAGGCCTTGCTCTGGATTAGGCTTTGGCTTACAGGAATGCTGTGGCTGGTTTGATCTTCTGTCCAGACCACTAAAACTTTTTCCATATCAGCAATAAGGCTGTTTCATTTTCTCATCATTTGTGTGTTCACTGGAGTAGCACTTTAATTTCCTTCAAGAACTTTTCTTTTGCATTCATAACTTGGCTAATTGTTTGGTACAAAAGGCCTAGCTTTCAGTCTATCTCAGCTTGTGACATGCCTCCCTCACTAAGCTTAATCATTTCTAGCTTTTCATTTAAAGTGAGAGATGTGCAACTCTTTCTTTCACTTGAACACTTAAAAGTCAATGTAGGGCTACTAATAGGCCTAATTTCAATATTGTTGGGTCTTAGGAATAGGGAGGCCCCAGAAGAGGGAGAAATATGGGGGAATGGCCAGTCAGTGGAGCAGTGAGAACACACACAACATTTATCTATTAAGTCCACCATCTTCTATGGAGGTGGTTTGTAGCACTCCAAAACAATTACAATAATAACATCAAAGATCACTGATCACAGTTCACAATAACAAATAAAATAATAATGAAATAGTTTGAAATATTGTGAGAATTACAAAAATGTGACATAGACACAAAGTGAGAAAATGCTGTTGGAAAAATGATGCCAATAACCTTGTCAGTGCAGCGTTGCCGCAAACTCTGTAAAAACTTGGTTAAAAAAATGAAATATCTGTGAAGAGCAATAAGGCAAAGAACAATAAAAAGAGGTATGCCTGTATAGGAAAATGATAAAGATACTTTTCTGTATAAATGTAAGCTCCAAGTGAGAGGGAAAATTACACACTTGGGACTCTAGCATCATGCTTTCCTTTATGGAGGTTTTTTTTTCAAATTTATATTATCAATGTGAGCAAGGACTTTCTCAAACTAAGAAATTCACATTTCATAGGTCCAAGCTGAGATACTGTGTACAAGAAAACACAAAAAACCTGTGGAAGGATAGACCCTCAACAGACTGAATATGATTCTTACTGATAAATCTCTTTTCAAAATGAGTTCACAATTCAGAATTTGCAAAACACAATAGAAAACAATTCGTCATAAACAAGAGTGGTCACACACAGAAAACAGAGGATTATACACATCCTACTCTTATATAAGGAGTTTAAATACTGTAAAATAATAATTATGTTTAAAATGACTGAATATTTTAAAAGTCATTGATAACATGATAAAAGAAGAAAATATTATAAAGGAAAGACTAATCAGCTATTGAAAAGAAGGAAATAGAACGTATAAAAAAATTTTAAAATAGCCATTGAAATATAAAACTAATAATTTATTTAAACAAAAGATTAGATCTAGCTAAAGAGAGAATTGAGAAACAGGAAGATAAATCTCTGGAAATTACCCTTATAGCATAGCATAGAAAGATAAAGAGAAGAATAATTACAGAGAGTTTAAGAGACATAGATGATCAAATAAGAAAGTCAAATATATATTCCAAAGGAATCCAGAAGAATAGAAGAGAATGGAGAAGACATAATATTGGAATGGCAATTGAAAAATTATTCCAAAGTTGATATGAACATGAATTATCAGATTTAGGAAGTATAAGTAGTCTCAAACATGATAAATACAGTTGAATCCACACCTAGACATATGATAGTGAAACTTCAGAAGACCAAATTTCAAAAGGCTTCTAAAAGTGGCCAAGGAAAACAAAACACAGCTTTGAAAGAACAAAATTATACTGACAGCAGGATTATCAATAGCAGCACTAAAAACCAAGCAGACAGGAATAATATTTTCAGTATGTCCAAAAAAAATACCCATTGGTTAGAACTGTATGCTATTATAATTACCCCACAGAAATGGATGAACTCTCCATCAAATTTTAGTTCAGATATCATGGCTGATGGTGCCACACAAACACCAAAAGGGTATGAAAAGTTTTATTAATCATAGAATGAGACTTTATGGAGAGAGCAGACTCCTAAACAGTTTTGAAAATGGCTTGAGAGAGCAGGGAAAGGAGACTGTCATGGTGGTTACATAGTTAGGGGCTGAGGTAAGGGATTCCTTGCATGATCCAGGGCTTGCATGGTTTGAACTTTCTGCTGCCACAAAGGAGAGAACCTGGGTAGCCAGGTAAAGGTATACTGTGTCCCTTCAAAGGTGAAGGCAAATTGTGACTGAGAGGCTGTTGAAACAGGCACAGAATAGATTTAATTGGATCCATGACTGAAAAGGACTCACCAATTGCTGATTGTATGGAATCAGCAATTTCAATAATATTGAATATGGGGACCTTAACATTACAGTTGCAGTAATCCATTACCAGGTGCTATTCATCCTTTCCAGGTTAAAAACAGACCAAATTAGATTTTTAAATAGAAAAAACAGTGGAGATAATCACCTTTTCTCTAAATAGTCCTTGTATAATAAGTTTCAATCCTTGAAAGCCCTTTTTAATTTATATTGGGCATATTAAACTATTTTAACCAGGGACAGGGAGGTAAGGATATCCATCAGATCTTATTGTCAAGCCAATTGTAAGTGCCAAAGACTTAATTTAATTTTAACATATTTATCATTAGGTCAGAGTACCTGTGCCCATTATGGGTTATTTTGGGGCAATGGGTGATGTGGCTATAGGGAATAGTTCCAAAGCAAATCAGTAGTTCCAATGGTTAAGATGTGTCACACCTGTTTGTGCTCTATTTTAGACTCAGTAGCTCCTCTAAGATTAGAAGCAGTGCCTTGTTTAAATGTAGGTGAATCCTCAGGTACAACTATAATTTGAGTCCCAATATTGCTTAGGGCCATGACCGTTTGTTAATTGATATATCTCAGTAGAAGTCAAAGTTAATTCAGAACCCATGTTACACAGGCACAAAAAGCAATGAGCACCCTTTTGTCTTTTTGTTGTATAATTTCTGTTAGTAAGTTTGGATTTCCAATTGGGTCAATGTGTAGACTTTTGTGTCAGTTTTTTGTTTCCTTATCTTATATTCAAGATTTTTTGTTTTCGTTCTTTTTTTGCTAAGGAAGATTCGCCCTGAGCTAACATCTGCTGCCAATCTTCCTCTTTTTGTATGTGAGCCGCCATTACAGCATGGCCACTAACAGATGAGTGGTGTAGATATGCGCCTGGAAACCAAATCCAGGCTCCCAAAGTGGAGCTTGCTGAACTTAACCACTAGGCCACCGGGGGTGGCCCAGGGTTTTTTTAATTCAGGGTTTGTTTGTTTTGTTACTGGGTATCCTTTGGGGAAGTTCTCTCCACTCTGCTCATATTTATAAATGCCTTCCTCCAGAGAATTTCACAACAGTATCATCAGGGTTAGGGTCCTCCCCCATGCTAATGGTTGAATTAACCACTTAGCTGCGGCACAGGGGTGCCATGGGTGTTATCCCTATAATCCTGATACTCAGGATCTTTTGTGATGACAGAGGCATACTGAGCAGCAACAATGTCCTAGTGAAAACATCTGCTTTTAGGAGTGTGGACCTCAGCATGCCACATGGTGACTGCTCTTCCTTCAGATGAGTGACAATCCAACAGGCCTGTACATTGCACACGACATCAGTCTTTCCCATGAGAGTACTCTAGGATGGGAGCCAACACCTGGTTGACACACACAACAAATGGTCACATGTAAGAGTCGTTCCCCTTATCCTAGCATCAGTCATGGCTTATGCTGGAATCAAGACAAACAATTCAACTGAGACACACAGATAGGTCTATGCTAAGCACATAACCAAAGGTCACTTTAAGGAGGGCCTCCAATCCTGTATGCCTGACCTTAACTGCCAATTATCAAAGCTTTCAACTTAGTTCAGCAGGACTCAGCAAATGCAGTACAAAGAAGTACAGGTCAAAGGACAAACTTCCCAGGAGGCAGCAATGCAACTTACAGAACATGCTAGTCAGCAGTGCCATTTAGCAAGCCAAAGCAAGAGAAGAAATACCCGTAGTAGTGGTAGTCATCGCCTAGATGCCTTGCTCACTGCACCGATTGTTATGGTCACTTCTCAAAGAGAGAGTGGATCTGCCTCAACCCCAAATTTGGTTCAGATGTTGAAGTGAATAATGTTGCACATAAACCAAGAGGATATGGAAAGGTTTCTTCCTCACATAATCAGGCTTTCTGGGGAGAGCAGGGAAGGCTCCCAAGCAGGTCCAAAACAAGAGTTGAGAGCAGGGAGGGACAAATGGCTTGGGGTTTATGGTAATTAGTGGCTGGATATGGGGTGAGAGTACTCTCACCAGGACCAGGGTTTGCATAGCTTGAACTTCCTGGTGGCTCCCAAAGAGGGAAGAACCCAAGCTATCTATCTTATCAGATTTCCTAGATGTACAGCAGGAGATGGGCAAGTGGTGGGGCTTGAAAGGGCTCAGCAGGAAAACATCAACATGAACCAGACTCTTTATTACATGTGCTTAATTAACTATCCTTCAAGAATGGGGGTGAAGTTAAAAACAAAACCCGAGCTTATCCTAAATAGCACCTCAATGAGGGAATGACGGAGGGCATACTTCAAGTCAAAGAAACAAACTCAAAGGGAGGTCTGAGATGTAAGATGGAACGGTGAGCAAAGAAATGGGTGCCGTTACCTGGTAGAACCTATGATGACAGCCAGTCTTCTCCCAGGCCATTAAATTGGCTTCAACTCATTAACTTTGTTGGTAACATTTACAGAGCACTGTTTTAGTTACTGACATGGTATCAATGTACAAGATAAAGGATGTCACCGACCTCATGGAATTGATATTCTCATGGAGAAAGGAAGGCTGTGTGCACACAAGCTGGCTACTCCGGCTGCTTCCGTAAGTTCTTGTGGTCCCAGCACCACATTCTGTTGGTTCCTGTGTTTTGTTTTTCAGGCTGTTCACCTCAGGTGCACGCACACATCTATCACTCTGCAACTTCCCACAAAACAAAGTGTGCTGGGTGTTATGTTCACAGAGCCCGAGGCTTTGACTTTCCATCAGAAAGGTGAGAGGGCACCTCAGGTCCCCAAACCACACCCAAACCCCTTCAGCTGACATTCAAGACGCTTGGTAACCTCTTGAAGGTATCGAAACAGCAACGGATCGACAAGAAATTTCCTAATGAAACTATTTAAAATTAATTATTCCTTTGTTCTCCCAAAGAACTTTTTCCTATGTCTGTTTTAGCCTTTATTCCAATCTGCTGGTATTATTACTCATTGTATCCTCGGTGAGCCACTATATCCTAATCTAAAGAACGTGATTCCTGAGTTTAGAAGATCTAAGCTTGATTCCCGGATTGCTTCTGTATTGGCTGTGTGATCGTGGGCAAAGTTACTCAATTTTTCTGAGCATAAGATTCTTTATCTGCAAAATGAGAATACCAATAGTATTTAACCACACAGGGTAGGGAGGATTAAACATGATGCAGCCTATAATGGGTTTCCCTCAAAGCTTGGCACAAAAGACAAAAGTAATGTTAGCAAAAATTATTGATCTATTTCCCCCACTAAAATGTAAGCCTTTCAAGGTGAGAGGCTGTGTCATGATCTGCTTGTTAAGTCAATATCACCTAACACAGTGATATACAAAGTGTTATAAATGGCTCAATAAACTAACATTTCTTTTTAAATTCATTAAGCTCAAATTTAAATTGAATCCTGTCACTGATGGGATTTATGCTTCTCTCTGCTTCACGTCTCCTCTTTGTTTTATTTCAATTTCTGTATCCCTTCCAGTTTCTTTACCTCTTTGTCCTCTCAATCTCAATCGTCATGAAAGTCCGAGAGATAGGTGAGAAAAATAAGATTAAAAAACTCTTTTCATAAGGCAAAGCCGTTATGGAATATAAATGAAATTTGATTTCAGAGATGCTTTGGTATAAGGATGGCTACGCATAAACTCTTAACTACTAGAAACGGAGTTGCAGCAACAGGCCTCTCCACTGGCCCCCAGCAGGGGGCTGGTGCGGAGTTGTGTCACGGTGCACAGGCAGAGAGCTGCCGCAATCGCTCAGGTCAACGTAGCGGTCCCGTGTGTGGTCGTCCTCCCAGGGTCTGGCAAAGGTACCAGGAAGTTCTGTCTCCATGCTGATTTCTTGAGCATTAAACTTCCAACTCCATCACAGTGGCTGCCATTAACTGATGAAATTAATTAAGCGAGCAGCACGACCTGCTGCAAACTGACCCAGCAAAGACACAGAGGAAAAGATGGTGGGGGAGAGCAGATGACACAAAAAGATAGTGAGCTGGGTTTTCTGTTTTTAGAATCCTACGTTCCGTCAGTGTGTTCTTTTACACTGCTTTGAACAACTGCTTCCCCGGCAATTCTGAACAACTCCCTGCTTGGCCTCATTCCTTAACCTCACTAAGTTATTACAGTTAATACCCGTGGTTAATGGTTTCTGGAAAGACGATATCTATCAGCATCTGAGTGTACACATTTTGGCCTAAATATTGAGAAATCGTAGGTACGTAATGCAAAGCCTGGGTGTGCCTGCCTGTAGAAAGTAGCTCATTAGGATTAATCTTTTACAGAGTGACTAACGCAAAGGGAACGAGGCCCTTTCCTCTTGACTCAGCGGAGGTTTTGTGCAAGCTTTCGAGCGGGGCTCTCTGGAATGCAGCGGGTCACTATGAAAGGCTCTGCTCAGACATATGAAACTTCAAAACCTCGATTTGTTTTTTTTAACTTTTGTATACTCTAGCAAGTTCTTGAAAATCAAATGGCAGAACCTAAGCAGAAGACTGACTGCCAAAACGCATGCCCAGTTGGGGAAGAGCGTGGGGAACCATCCAGCATACTTCGAGAGCGTCAAGCACAGCTTGGTAGAACTCTGCATTACCTTCTGTTCCGATGCCTGAGCTCTGCCAGACTTTTGTTTGAAAAAGCCTCTTTCTGAAGCAGTCCATTTGTTACGTTG
Source organism: Equus asinus (assembly GCF_041296235.1). Taxonomy (NCBI): domain Eukaryota; kingdom Metazoa; phylum Chordata; class Mammalia; order Perissodactyla; family Equidae; genus Equus; species Equus asinus. Next base: position 23,496,018 of record NC_091805.1, on the reverse strand, counting down.
TATCTGCGAATGCTTTTCTTTCCCGTTGGTTCCTGCTTCAACTTGAGTGGAATGACTTGCTGTCTTGAGCCACTCTTACAGGAGGGACCGAAAGAACACAGACAGGTGACATTCTGCTGAGGGGACCAGGCAGAGCTTCTTAGGGGAGATATTTTTTCTGCTAAAATTAGCATAAGACAATAAGAGTTCTTTGTACAAATGCTGTACTCAGCTAACAGAAGTCAAATTCTTTCCCAGGGTAATGTAATTGTTAGTCCCTGTAAAAAAGGGGGAAAAAAATTGCTGCTTTATCAATAAAGCCATACAGAGCTGAATACCTACACAAAGAAATTTTCAGTATAATTTATGGCATTTCCTTATATTGAACTGCATTCCAAGTAATTCACCCTGGCAGTTTTACTCTCAAAATGGAAATCTTTGCTTTTTTTTTTTTGCCTCCATCAAATAAAATGAGTTTGTGTTCAACTGTAGTCCATGTACTTGATAATTTGTCTGACTGGGTAAGGTTATTAGCAATTTAAGAAATAAACCCATTTGGATTTTCAGAGAGAGTTAACAGAAATAGGAGATTGCTATGATGATCTCTTAAAAATTACAATGTAACACATAAAAGTGAGATTTAAGTACCGAGATTTTCCATACACCAATAACACCAGGGAAATTCAAACTCAAATTCCCTCGATTAATTTCCGGGGATTAAGTGTTCTGTATTGAAGTCAATGAAAGATACATTTACAAAGCTGAGAGGTCAATTCAATTCAAGAAAGCAGACGGAACGGCATGCTATCTTTAGAGTTTCTGTGGTTAAAACGCATCCAGATCAATTGGGTGGAAGATTTTGTAAGATTCTCCAGTCTGATCAGAGTGAAGTGGAAGGCGGTGGTCACTGCCAGAGGATCCTGAGGTGTCGCCTGATAATCGAACGTTAGACCTGTGGGGCGCTGAGAGATTACTTAGCACAACCCCCTAGTTTTAGAGAGGAGGAAATTGAGGCTTGAAGAGATGGAAGGACTTGGCTAACACCACTCAACTGCTCTCCGTAACTGAGCACCCTCTTGCCTCTCACACATAGATCTTTTTAACTCTCCCATCAAATTCTTTCAGGAAATCACGATTTTCTTGAATTGGTTTCTTTTGATTTTATATTTTGTCATGGGGATGAGAATAATTCCTGGGTAAGATACTGGTGTCGAGAATTTTCAAAATTGTTACTTTCTGTTTTAACTTTCATTTAGCTTCTTGTGACATTGCAAAGAAGGCAAATAGCATTTTACATTGGATTCGACTTTTTGATGTGCAAAACACTTGAATATCTAAGACTTGTCAGCAATATAAGGTATTTACTATTTAATCCATTTACAGATAAGTTATTGAGGGTGAGAAAGGTTAAATGACTTTACCAAGATGACACAACTGGTCAGTAAAGAAGTCAGAGCTTGGGGCCGGCCTGGTGGTGCAGTGGTTAAGTGCACACATTCCGCTACCGTGGCCTGCGGTTCTCCGGTTCAGATCCCGGGTGTGGACGCGGCACCGCTTGGCACACCGTGTTGTGGTAGGCGTCCCACATATAAAGTAGAGGAAGATGGGCACGGATGTTAGCTCAGGAGCAGTCTTCCTCAGCAAAAAGAGGAGGATGGGCAGCAGATAGCTCAGGGCTAATCTTCCTAAAAGAAAGAAGTCAGAGCTTGAACCCAGCACTTTTCATTATTTACACCACATTAAGTTGTAGATGGATAACTAAAGTAAAGGAGTCAGCCATTAAGTTCTGACTGAGGAGGAACTAAAGTGTTCGTTTGCTCTCTTCCTGTAAGAGCTTCACTGCGTGGCTGAGAGCTGAGATCAGCCTCAAACAGAAATCCTGCCTCTACCCCATACTAGGTTGGGGACATTGGTTTAGTGATCTCTTTCAGTCTCAGTTGTCTCATCTGTTTAATAGTGATGATAATAACCACAGGTTTTCTATAATATTAAGTGGGTAATATACGAAAAAGAGTGTATACCTCATTGTTTGGCAAAGAATAAACACTTTATTTTTAAACAATTGCTATCATGCTATTATTCTGAGTTATACTATCAGCAAAACATAAGTAATATTCCTCTTTTATCATTAATATATGGAGATTGATATATATAATTTATTTACAAATGTGTCTATATAGAGAGAAAGAAAGAGAGAGAATTATGTTCATATGAGTTTCAGTAAACATCGCCAATAATTATCCTTGAAAACTTTCAGAAACCAAGCCCCTTAAGGGCAAAGATATGTGTCTTGTCTTTGATGTGGGATAACAGCAATGACAAGATATGTTTAACCAAATATCCCCAGAACCTAGTATGTTTCTGAGAGACAATAGGTGTTCGATAAACTGTTGTTTATTGTTGAAGTCGAGTTTAATATTGATTTTGAAAATAGTCCCTACCCTGGGCTGACTGGTTGGTTGGTTTGCTTATTTATTTATTTAGAGAATGAAATGAGAGGTGTGAATTTTCTCTTCTGTCTTAAGGTCTCAGTTCCCACATGCCTCTCATATGGTGAGCATCTTGCTCTGCTGTTGTTTCTCTGGTGTTTAAAGATATAGTATGTAAATCTTGTAGCATGCTCTCTAGCTACTTGTCTGGCAAGCTAACTATATTACCAGATGCTCAACCAAAGAAACTATCTAGTCCAGTAGTAGAGGAAAAATTGGCTGTGTTGAACTTACTGAGAAATGATATTATACTTATTATACTTTTTGAACTTTAAAGGTTTTGATGGTAAACAATTTTTAATTTGTGTGCTAGCTTAGTTACCTCATAAGACCCAGGTCAACTGTTAAAACTAATCCTTTTGTTTTATTTTGCATTAATTAATTTGCAAGTGAGGTTGTGTATGTACAAATATGTATACATATATATTTCCTATGATCAGTTGACTGAGAAAGAGAAAGCTCAGGCCTGATTTCTAAATGTTTCTGCAAGATATGCAGGCACCACCCAAAAGTGGACAGCTGGAGCACCACAGTCCCTTTTTGTGACATCCTTGAAGGACAGTGGTTAAAATAAATCCTACCAGTGGGCATACTTAGAGCAGGACACCTGGAGACGCACAGGAAAGAGAAATGGCAAGAGGTAAGGGCCTATAGAGATTCATTCTTAGGCTATGGCCAATGGTTTGGCTGGATGGTCTGAGACTTGGAAGGAACATAAACAGAAAAGAGGTGACAAGGAAATTTGGGGAAGAAGCATGTGGGTAGACCTCTCTGAATGGGCAAAAAATGTGAAGCAAGATAATGTTAGCAGAGGCAGATTTTAATAATCAAGTAAATAGAATGAACCATCCTGTGAATACCAGTCAGCCTCCTTCCCCAGCCACCCCTGTGATCACCCAATGGGGTCATGAAAAAGTGGCCATGGTGGCCGGGATGGATGTTATATATGGGCTCGGCAACATAGACTTCTATTCACCAGCACTGACAGGCTTCAACCACTGCCAGTGCCCAATCTACCAGCATTAGAGACCAACACAGAGTCCCTGATACCGCACCATTCTCTAGGGTGATCAGCCAGCTATCTGGTTGATCGCATCGAACTGCTTTTATCATGAGAGGCAGTAAGTTATTCTTATTAGCATGGGAACTTACTCTGGGTATGGATTTGCTCGCCCTGCACACAATGCTTCTGCCAAAACTATCATCTGTGGATGTACAGGATACCTTATCCACTGTCATAGGATTCTGCACAGCATTGCTTCTGATCAAGGAAATCACTTCACAGTAAATGAAGTGCAGCAATAGACCTCTGCTTATAGAATTCATGGTTCTTACTGTGTTCCCCAGCATTCTGAAGCAGCTGGCTTCATAGAAGAGTTGAATGGCCTTTTGAGGACTCAGTTACAGCACCAGGTATGCAGCTATGCCTTCTGGAATTGGAGCAATGTCCTTCAGGAGGCTGTATATGCTCTAAACCAAAATCTAATATATGATGCTGTTTCTCCAATAGCCAGGATTTATGGGTTCGGGAATCAAGGAGGAGTCACTTCAATAGAGGTGACTCCACTCACCATTGCTCTTAGTGAGCCACTACCCAACGTTTTGCTCACCATCCCTGTGAACTTATGCTTTGTAGTAGCGGTTTTAGTTCCAAATGGAGGAATGCTTCTACCAGAAGACATGACAGTGATTCCGTTGAACTGGATGTTGAGGCTGCTATCTGGCCACATTAAGCTCCTCATGCCTCTGAGTTAGCAGGCAAAGAAAGGAGTTACTCTATGGGCTGGGGTTATCAGTCCTGATTACCAACGGGAGATTGGACTGCTACTACACCATGGAGGTGAGGGAGTATGTCTAGCATACAGGAGATCCCTTAGGGCATCTCTTAGTACTACCATGTCCTATAATTAAAGTCAATGGAAAACTATAACAATCTAACTCAGGTAGGACTGATAATGGCCTAGACTCTTCAGAAATGAAGGTTTGGATCATTCCACCAGGCAAACAATCATCACTACCTGAGGTGTTTGCTGAGCGAAAAGGGAATATGGAATGGGTAATGGGAGAAGGTAATTAGAAATACCAGCTATGACCATGTTACCAGTTGCAGAAACAACAACTGTAATTATTATGATTATTTCTTCCTTATTTTGTTATGAATATGTGTGTGTGTATACATATATGCATAAATATATATATATTTTTTGGGTTTTGCCTTAAGACGTTTAGTCCATGCCAAAAGGTCCTTGATATTTGGTCCTGTCCAAAACATCCATGACCATATTTGGTCCTTGCCAAATGGTTTTGGACAGGACCAAATATCAAGGACCTTTAGACATGGACCAAATGTCTTATGGACCAAATGTCTTCTGGACATTGTAGACAGCACCAAATATCTGCAGATCATATTTTTGTTTTCCTTTTTATTCTTCCCTTATACTCTAATATAAAAATTATTAGTAATAGTTAACTTTATATCACAGTATTTTAGTTACTGTATATCAAAGGAGAAGAGCAGACATCATCCAAGGACTGTGCATCCCCTTCCGGGAAAAGGTTTAATGTGTTTTAAGTTATATGCAGAATAATTGTTTCATGTTAGGCAGGAGTATGACTTTGTTATTTTCTTTGCTTGGAGATTAAGTATGGCTTAAGAAAATACGTATAAGTGTCCAGTTTACAAGGGGTGGACTGTGATTGTATTTTTGATGCATCAATTTGACACAAGTTGACACATCAAATATTACTAGATGTTGCTGTGAAGATGTTTTTAGAAGTGATTAAAGTTCATAATCAGTTGACTTTAAGTAAGGGAGATTGTTTGAGACAATCTAGGTGGACCTAGTTCAATCTAAGAGGTCTTATGAGCAGAACTCTTTCCTGAAGAAGAAAAACTTTCACCTGTGGACAGCAGCTTTAGCCTACCCTTCCTGACAGCTTCCATCATAGATTTCAGGCTTGGTGAGCTAGCCCCCACAATCATGTAAGCCAATTCTTTACTATAAGCCCAAATCTCTTACTATATATCTACTAATGGTTGAACCTTGGCTGGCACAGAATGTGTGTTTGTGTGTATTTATTTAATTTTTGTAAATTGTCTTTCTATATGTTTCTGTTGGTGAGTTCCCATTGTCTTATTGATTTGTAAAGGCTTTTTATATATTAAAGATACCCATCAACTACATTTAAAACATTTTTCTCATTCCATTATTTGTCCTTTATTATGCTTTTTAATTTGGAGAGCTTTTCAATTTTTATGAATTCATATTTATGAGTGCCTTCTTTTATGATTTTGTATTTATACTTAGAAATTCCTCATGTTTAATATAAATTTTAATCTGCTTGACCCAGTCCTATAAATGCAAGCTATAGACATCATGGATAATCCTGGCAATTGTTAAGCAGCATTCCATTACTCCTGGGCCCTTTCGTGAAACTCTGTGTTATACTCCCTCAATTATTGATTTGGTCTGTCCAACATTTGAATTCCAGGCTTCTCCAAAAGTCTTTAATTCGGCCTTACTTCTGCCTCTGTGCATACTATGTTACTTCCAATAGATATTTCCCATTCTAGCCACAACCCACTGTGACTCAACTCAGGTCCTCAACCATTTAAACTAGTCTTTGGGACAGGGAAGAGAATTAAAACAATAGATGTTTTTATCTGCTGGTTAGTCCTGCTAAGTTGGTTTATGGACCACTAATGGATTCTGACTCATCCTGTGGTTTGAATTTTTTTACATTTTTTGTGTTTAAAAAAGAAGTGCCCAAGCCCTCCTCTTGAGTAGCAAGAGTGAGATATGGCTTGAACACTGCTTTCTGAGAACTGCAAACACAAATAATATAATGCCAAGTAGTAAGTGAGATAATAAAGGTCTGTAGAAAAGGCTATGAAATAACAAGAAGTATCACTTAATTTTTCCAGAAGAGTAGAAGTGGGGGGTTATGGAAGGCTATGTTGAGAAGTCAACAGATTCTTCAAGAATGAGCAGGAAGCAGCCAGTGGAGAAGATGAGAAGGGAATCCTGGGCAGGGAGAAAAGCATATGCAAATACCAAGAGCATATATAAAAGCACAGAGGCAGAAAAGGCCATGGTGTATTTGGTGATTGCCAAATACTAAGGCCTGGTTATAGTGCAGATGCTTGATGGGGAGTGATGAAAATTGAGGCTGACTACTAGTTTGATAGTCGGGGTGGGGCAGAAAAGAACACACATGCTAAGGCAAGCAGATTTTATCAAGTGGGCCCTGGAGATCCACTGAAAGCTCTGAAGTCAGAGGATAAAAACACCAGATTTGCACTGAAAGCACTCTACTTTAGAAGAAGCAAAGATGGGGTGAGGCATCACTTGTGTTTTCCAGGCCACGACAGCCTGAAGGTAAAAAATAGGTTTGCAGTCACAGTCACAAGGCATTATTTCCCTATTCATAGACCACTCCCACTAATTTTCTTTTTCCTAAATAGATCTGAGAGTCCTCAATTGTGTCTCCTACAAGGTCTAATCCCTTTAGTTATTCTGTGATATTTGCTATTTCCTTCCTTCCTGTTTGTTTGTTTGTAGGATCTGGAACAAGACTGCCTGGCACTGAATCCTGCCTCCTCCACTTACTGACAGAGTGAATGCAGTCAAATTATGAGAATTAAATAAGTCAGGATATGTAAAGTACTTAGAACAGTGCCTAGTACATAGCAAATGCTTAATAAATATTAGATATAAATATTGTAATTTCTACTAGAAAAATATTTTCTAACATTGTGGGTCAAAGCCTTTAGTGGCCCATAAATCAATTTAGCAGGACTAACCCATATATTTTTAAAATAAAAGAACATAGGACACAAAATAATAGAAAATATCAGTTGAATATAGAAAATAAGAGTGCATTGCATGGCCAGCGTTAGCATTATTTCATGAAACTCTGTTGCAATATACATAGATGTGTGTACATATGGATGTGTGTACTCAGTGGAGATAGAAAATGTATTTCGCACTATGATTAATGATCAAAAAGGCAAATATGTTGTTTTTACTGCTGTGTCCCTAATCCTTAGTTCCTGGAATATAGCAGAAACTCAATGCATATTGGTTGGAATCAATGAATGGATGCATGAGAACACTGGCTTTCTGTGGTCACGTCCTCCATGGTTGTCAGTGTCCAAAGGGGCTGTTTTGTTGCTGATGCACAGTCAAAGGCAAAGGCTGCTGTTCCTGTAGCCACCCACTGGCATCAACACCAAGACTGCTGATGGAACTGAGGTCTCTGCCAAGGACACGTCTTCCCCTAGCTGAAGAAGGTGCTGAAATCAATGTTGTCAAGGACTACTTTTCCAAAGTCCTATTGAGATTGAGATAAAATTAACTTTTAGTTTTCACCCACAGCCATCTGAGACTCAAGTAAAAGGTTGTGAGGCTTTATGGGGGACATTGAATACCGATACACTGTCGTCTTCAGAATCACCTCTTTCCTCTGACATTAGCCCATCTTTCTTCAACCAAAACTCCCATCTTTGTTTCTATCTTCCTTGAATCTTTTGTTCTGTCTTGTTTTTCTTGAAGACTCTAAATCTATCATAATGAGAGACCTAGTAGGAAGCCTTGCCTACCTGGATCTGTCTTAACATGCCTATAACCTATGGTGAACACGACTGGTTTCATGGCATATCAGGGCCTATTGCAATAGTCTTGGCAAAATATGACAAGGGCCTGAAACAAGTCAGTGTTAAGTGAGAGGTAGTGACATTAACCTGTGGAGTTCGGGACAGCAATCAATATGCATCCATTCAAGGGCAATATTGAAAATATGTAACAGCCAGTTTGGCAAGAACACTGACTAGAAAATTGATACCACAAACAATCGAAAAGGAGTCCAGACATAAACGACACTGAGCCTGTGAGCCAGTGTGCAGTGGCTGAATTCCACAACTGTTTTGGGTCATATTTTCAAAAGTCCAAATCAACAGAGATTCCTGAGCAATAGCGTGGAGGTTAGAGGACGAAGAGTGGAGCTTGATTGTTAAAGTGCCCTGGCAGAGGGCGGGTAGCTGATGGAATGATCAGTGGTTGTGTTGCTATGGGCTGGGCCTAAATGAATGGGTAGCTGTGTTTAATGATCGCAGCTTAAGAACCTCTAGAGGAGACTTCTCCTTGAGAACTCACCAGAAAGTAAATGCCTATATTATATACAGAGGTTAGACTTCTGCTTTCCTAATGATACGAAGTCATATAGTGCACAGACATTTCACCTACCGATCTGACTTTCCTGTGGACTTAGAAAAGGCGAGACGTTTTACAATTCATGAAATTAGATCATTCTTAAATTGATGATAAACCTGCTAACTGTTTATTCTGACCTGGCCCGGAAATGCCCTATACCATTTCACAGTGCTGGACCTTTCAAACTGAAAGATTAATTTTGATATGGAAAAAAATAAGTGGCATTCCTGTTGCATTTGATCTTTGAAATGGGAAAATTCCAGATTATTTGAGGTTCTAAAACTCTTTTTAATTCACTAAGCTTGCAAGTTTTATCAGTAGTACAGAGGGGAAATAACTAACCCGATCAATGCCAGCATCTCCTTTCGATCCTCCTAAGTATTAAAACATTACTTTAACATTTGCATTGGTTGGAGTTGTATGTTTTTCATTTTGTCTCTGAGTTAAACATTAGCTATTTTTACCCTCCCCTATTCTGTTATCACATACAGACACAAAATTATACTTGTTTGTTGACAGAGAGAGAAAGAAAAAAATGTTAATGACGGAAAGTATTTTGTCGGTGTTTTGAGAACCCAGGGAAAAACAAGAATGTTGTTTGCAATTTTTCTGTATCTTATCTATGTCCTCCCTGACTAATATTCTTTCTTCTAGATTCTTTAACGCGTTTTAAAATGTTCAGTTCCTCTTTGTTCCTCATAAAGGAGATGTGGAACGGGGATTCCAACTTGGTTAGACATGCTCTGACAAGAACACCTACAGAAATACAGAAAGCACAAACCCGTTAAGGATTTCACCTTTTAAGAAATGACAGAATAATTACAGGACAATATGTCCTTCATGAGTGAAAACAACCAAACTAAAGTGCTTTCAAGGCTGGCGCAGGCTACTTCTCTCCTGGCAAGCCGCATAAATCATCCACTGTGAAGGGGACTGTGTCAGGGGCACGTGGCACAAGTGTGTGCGTATGCCTGTGTGTGTGTGTGCCTGTGTGTGCATGTGCCTGTGGGTGTGTGCTCCTATTGGGACGCACACGGACACATCATGGGTTAATGCGCTCGGTTTCAGGGTAGTTGAAACTCTGATAATAACCCCCAATACATTTTACCTCCATCTCTCTCCCCCTTAATCTTTAAACCTCAGGCTGCTTTAAGGGGAAAATTTAATCCATATATGTCTGCCTCATTTTCATTTAAATCATCAAAAAAGTTGTTTTAAAAGAGTTCTTTGATGTCCTAGACTCCCTTGAGCCTTTTCTTAGCCTATTTTCTTAAAAACAGGAATTAGCATTTTCCCAGGTACAGAAGAGCTCTCTTTTCCTCCCCAAACACAACCCCCGCCAGCCCCACCCCCAGTCTCAACTGGAAAAAAAAGAAAGTTTTGGAGTTGCTGAGGGAATGCTGGTAGAGAAAACAGCTTATCTGAGGATCAAAAAGCATTACAAATATGAAGTCTTAATCCAGGGCCCCACATTGGGGTTAATAATTAACATTTCTGCTCTTTTGGGTCCTCATTCCACCCTGAGGACCTGCCCAGGGAAGTGCTCGGTTGTCTCCCCTTACTTGACCGCTGCCTGCATTCTGGAGAATTCAGAGACATGGCTTTTAATGCGAGCAGTTTTTCCTGCCTTAGCATATTTTTGATAGACCTACAGATATGTCCATGTTGAAACCCATACTTTTTGCCTCCTGGGTGGTACTTTACTTCTTTGCTTTGCACCTAATGTGTATCATTTCATCTGGTTTTCACATTCAGGACAGAACTTCTTAATCATTTTTAGATACACAAAAGTCAGCATATTCCATCTTACTGTGCACAGCATTATCCAAAGAGTAATCTATGTTTGGCTAAAACTCATGGGTTCCCACAGTGAAATCCCACCTTTAATCAATGGAGAAATCTCCGAAAATTGTTCAGAAGAAATGCACAGTTTGAGAAAGAGAGCAAATATTACAGTCCCAGAATTCTGACTCTTTTGAAGACTTTTAAAATAAGGGAGTTATGTTTCAAATATGCCTTCTTTCTCCTCCCTCAACACTATGGAAGTTTCCTATTTCAGATCAAATTTAATTAATATCAGAGGAGATGAATCTGTGATAAGGGCTTCTGTGAATCATCCTGAAGAAATCCGTGATCATCATATACCAAGTGGCAAATCATTTTGGAATCTGGATATAAGATTCCAGTTCTGGAAGCTCAGAATCAATGGGGTGTTTCTGTATTGTTTTTGAAATGCAAGGCTGATCATGTCACCCCATTTGAAATCTTCAGTGGCTGCTCATTGCATTCAGAATAAAGAACAAAATTCAGGAGAAAGAGTCCACCAAGCTCTGCAGGTTCTTGTGGCTGCTCCATCTCCGTGTGTACTGGAGCAGAGCCACAGAAGGCCCCTCTCTTCTTCGTTGGCATATGCTGCATGTCTCTGTGCCTTGGTGGATGCTGATGCCTGTCCTAAGAGTGTTCCCTTACTTTTCGTTGCCTGCTAGATTGGGCCCTCATTCTTCAAGGCCTGCCTCAAAAGATGCCCCCTCTGCATAGTTCCTCTTAACTCCTTCAGGCAAGGTTATTATGATTGGTCCCCATGACGATGTGTGCTATTGTAGGGGAGGCACTGGATAGTATTAATTGCTATATTAACAGCACCGGGCATAGTACCTGGCAGAGTGATGTTCTGGAGATAGCGATCTGCACACATCACCCACTCCCATCCACAGCTGTAAGCCTGCCTCAAATGCTGCCAAGAGGAAGAGAGTCAGGCTGAGCTCCGGATCCTCCAGCCCACTTCAACCAGAGCAGCCTAGCTTTCATCTGCTCACATTCTGGGCTCCCATGGCTGCACACATTTGGCACTTATTAGATGTTTATTAAATGGATGGATAGACAGATGGGTGGATGAATAGATGGATGGATGGATGGATGGATGGGTGATTAGAGTGCAAAATCTTAGAATTCAAGCCGATTGAACAAATCTACAACTGTTTATTAAGCACTTGCATACAGTATTTCAGTTCCAGGTCCAATGAGATCTATAGAGAAGTACATAATTCAGTGTTCACTTGGAAGAGTTTTGGATTAGGTCGTGAGTCAGGGCTTAAATACATAAAAGTATGACAGGAGTTCCAGAGCCAAATAGCAATATAAGTCCCGTAGGAGATTTTTGAGGCTGAAGTAGTACATGCTATTGCAAACTGAAGTCAGGAAGGCCAGAGAGTTTTTAAATAATGCCTTAAATAACATTTTTAACTTGCCAAGTATTTTTCCACAGACTACCTTCTCTAAAACTCCCCACTGCTGTACCTTGAAAGTATTGTTATTCCTGCTTTAGGGAAAACAATAATAATAATAGCAACAACACCAATAAATAGATAAGTTACGACGTTTTCCGACGTTTTCATAGCTACAGAGCGGCAAGGCCAAGAAAGAAGAATTCGCATCTGTCCACTAGGGGCAGGTCCAGGTTTTGGGGGAAGTAAGGCATGTACAACTGGGGTGAAGGAGCTTCTTTTAAAAAGGAAGACAGACTACAAGCACAAAATTAGAAAGTAAATATTTATTTAGAGTGAGAAAAAAATCACAATGTATATTTTATGAATTGCATGACATATATTGATGATGCTTATTTCCCTACATTTTTTGCCTGTATACTCTGATCAGACTTCCGACCTGGAGGCTTGTCCATCTGCCTCTGTCAGGACTATAGTGATGGTAATCAGATTGCTTGGGGTGGTTTACACACAAAGCCACTAAGACTGGGATAAGAATTGGCGTCCGTTTAAGCTGCGTGGAAGTTTAGAATACCCTACAATATTCATTTATGACCTCCCTCCCTCAAAGGCCAGTCAGTATGAGCATATATTTAAAAATGAAGACATTTTTTGTTTGGAGAGCCATTAAATTTCCTTGAGATCATCGGAAAACCCACGGCGCTGTGGTGGGTGGATCATGTTTTCAGATCTGTGTCATTCCAGAATCAATATTAATCAAAACATTTTCTCCTTAATATCATTTATTATTTCATCTTCAGCTCTAGACACAGCACATGGCATGCAGTCAGCACATAAACCGTATGTGGTGTGTGAATGGAGGAATAACTGGCAAGGCAATGTTTAATATGAAGAGACATCATCCAGAGCAGGGATGCTGAAACACCCACTCTTGTGGACCGGAGAGAGAATTTTGAAGAGAATTCCCTAATCGACAGCCGCTGGAAAGAGCTCACCAACCATTGTCTAAGAAGTAGGACAGTTTATAGAGAGGACAGAAGCAGAAAGGAGGTAATGGGGTCAGTTGGTAAATGAGCAGGAGTTTCTGGGACTTTTATCCAATTCTCTTAGCCATAAGGTAGGAAAATTCTTCTTTTCAGAGCATAGGAAAATGAGTCTTTGCTAAGTCACCAGATATTTCTGTTGATTTCATTGTGAATTTTTTTTTGACCTTATAAGAGGAACTGCCCCGATTCACTTTCTGTGCCCCCATTTTACTTACCAGCTTTCATACCTGTTGGTCAATTGGTGACATTTTTTCATCAGCCCTAGAGTTGGTAATGTTGCCGACAGCCCTGTATACATTCTCTACTTCATTGTCCAGAATAAGAAAAGGCATTCTGGGAGGAATGGAGGCAACGGAGCTCTCTTTCCTCTACCCCTATTGGTACCCACTGCAGTCATGCACTTTGAATTCTTCGTGTCAGCTCAGTTCTCTTGGTTAGCATATGCACATACACAGCATCTCCCGCTGACTTTGGTAATCACGTCTCAAATTACCCCACATGTAATAACAATGGTTCCAACGCCTCTATAGTTTGCTGGGCTTTTGGTCTTGCAACTATCATTTCTTTCCAGCCATGGAACTACAGGTCTTCCAAGGCTCAGGATGAGGAGCGTTACTTTGTGCTCTGCGTTCGTCTCCTTCCACAGAGCTCAGTTGCTAACTCTGCTGCATGACAAGACTTTTTGATCTTGGTTACCCTCTGGTGTACCTTTTTAATTTTTCTCCAGTGTATATTTCCTGTAATACGATATTCGTGTGGGAGCCTAACCATCGAGTTGATAGGCTCTGACCTTTGGTGTTCAAATCATTTGTGAAACCTGCTGCGTGGCCTTTTCACTTTCAGTTTCCCGTCATTACTTCCTTTCATTATTTTGCTTCATTCACATCTGTGTTTGCTTATTGTGCACCCAAATATGTCAGATGTTTCAATGGCGAAAGAAACAAAATACACAGACACACCGTCATCTTCTTTTCTAAGTTATCATAGGGTATGATTCTTAAATAGACTTCAGCGTACTCTGCAGAAGATGGTTGTCAAAACAGAACAGTCAACTGTGGTGGAAACCCAATGAACTTGGTGAACTAAGTTAGCCTGAACATAAGGAGATAAAGGGCATTATTAAGATGTTGTTTTCGACATTTTTTACGCAGTGTTTTTTTTATTTATCCCCCTAATCTTTGCCTAGACAACTTCTACTAGCCCTTCAGGTTTCAGATTTTAAAGCTCTTTCCAGAGCTTTAAAACCAGTCTTCAAACTTTATAGTTATTTGATCCATATCTTTCCCCCAAAAATATAGACTCTGCAGGGAGTTTATCTGTTAGTTTACCGTCATAGTCCAGTTCTAGGAGACAGTGGGTGCTCAATGCATATTTGCTGAAGGAATAATGAATGAATCTCACCTTATTCTTTTCATTAGTCATTGATCTACAATATGGACATGTTCTGTTTTCTATCTCTGTTGTTCTGGCTGGTTTTCTTTTCTCTTTATTCTTAGATTTGTAGTGCTGTCTGACCTCCACGTCAGTCCTGTCTTGTCTTGTCTTTATGTTATTTTTGTCGTTGTTGTTGACTCTCAACTTTCGAGGGATCATAACATATTTTCCTCCCACCATTGTCTGCCTCTCTATGGCATTCCGAGCAGTTGCTTTCCATAGTGAAGGTGAATCTGGGTCTTTTAGGGCCTGTAACAGAATTAGGGGTGCTATGTTGAGAAAAATAATTCCAAAATTATAATGTAATTGTAATGTAAAAATTATAATGTAAAATTGTAGACAGGCTCTGGGGATGGAAAGTCAGCCTCTGCCCACTGAAGACTTTTCTGTCAATTTCCCATAGAATTGGCAGATGATATTGTCTAATAAAGTTATTGACAGTAATTCTGAGAGGAAAAAATTTTAATTTTAAAAAACTTTTTAACAGAATAAGGAAATAAACATGGTGTCCAGGTAAGAGACATTTTGATGACGGATAAGCAGAAGTAGGAATGAGAGGATAAATTTGAGAGTCAGGAACTTGGGAAACAACGTCGGTGTGGCTCATGAAAATCAATTACAGCATAGCGGTTAACAGCTTTTGGTTTACAAAGACTTGGGTTTCATTCATTAGCTGTGTGACCTCAGATAAATTACTTAACCTCTCTGTGCTATTGTTTATTTGTAAGATACCACACAGGGCATCTGTAATGTTTTAATTGGTTGATGGATACTATTTACTAGAGTGCTCAATAAATAGCAGTTGTTACAGTTTTGGTTTGTTTGAACCGTTAGGAAAGCCTTTGTTCAGGAATTGTAGGAGCAAAAGAAGAGCAGGGAGAGAAAAAGTACTGTTAATAAAACCAGCTTCCGGTTTCCTCCACATTATTCTACCTTCCACACTATCCAACCAGCACTATCAGCTAGGAAACAATGAAACCCGTCAAATTTCTAGCTCTTGAGGGCCCCATCTCAATGAATGAAGTGAAATGCTTGGGTTTCAGGAGCTGACTGTTGTCCCTGGCCAGTTCAAGTGGGTCACAGTGAATCAGCTGGAAATGAAACATGGACAGCGCCAAACAAGTCTCTCTCAAAACAACATCAGCAGAATGTTGAGGGTTCACATTACCCGGGCTATGATGGGTTTTCTTTGGGGGCCCTTCACTATTGAACACTCTGTTATTGATGCTGTGACTAGAAACCGCAAGGAATGGGCCTGCTTTGGTCCTGTGATTCCTCTTGGGGAGAATGGAGAAGCTGGAGAGGCCCGTTTTTTGAAGGCAATTTGCCTCCAAGTTACAGACTACGTCACGATGGTAAAATGATGAACACTGATGGTTACCACCCCAGATTTGCATCTATATTCATAAAGCAGAATGCATTCTCTGTAGCCGATCCAGCACCCTTGTTTATTATTTCTTAGTGCAAGATGAAACAGGGGTCTGAACAAATAATATCCCCCTGATGTTTAATGTTTAGGCTAGGCTTTGTTTTTCGCTTTTAGACATGTTCAAAATGTTCAAAAGTCCTGCTAAACACTATTTCTTGTTCTTGAAATACAATATTTTGAACTCTATCATTCCACCTTCATCTGCTCCCCATGTAATCTCATAGCACGGAGTAATTTAAAAGAAATATTGTTCCTATGTGGCTTTCCTTTCTAGTTCTAACTTAAAACCAAATTCTGGTCTATTGTGAAGTTTAGAAAAACTACCTCAAAAATCTGAATACTTAGCTGTATTCACCACATATATTTTGTAACATTTCTTCAAGGGCTAATCCCTAGGTAGCCCATCCCATCCATTTCTCTAAACATTGGATCAACAATTCAGAGGTTATTTTAGATGGCCAGGATGAAGTATGATTACATGAACCATTTCTCCCTTTTTCTCTCAACTCCTGGAAGCCGGTCTCCTCTGGCTCGGCTCTGAAAAGCCAGTTTTGAGGAGGTCAGAGCAGGCATGGGACATCTTCCAGGTAGTAGCGATCTTGGCCCCACATAGAGAGTGTGTGCTCAGGCTGGCCCAGAACTCTCTGACCTGTCCATGAGCAGTTTTGACTTGTTTTTGAATTTCCCATGTGGTCCTGGGATCCACTAGGAATCTTTTGCTTTGGTCCATAGTAAGCCTAAGACTTCTACGAATTGGAGTGGAACTTCTGAGTCTGCTCTAGGCCTAATCTAAGACTAAACTCATTTCATAACATGGCAGGTTAGGCCAATAGACCGATAATTACTCATCTCCGTATTTATTATTACTATCACTTCAGGAGGAGAGAGTTCTTACTGGTTCTATTTAAAGTTCCCATCTCTTTTGCCTCTTCCATCTGTATTCCCCATTATGAATCTTGAATTATGGCAGGTCTTCAATACATATCTGTCTTCAATATGTATCTGCTTTTAGTATATAACACTGGAAGTTATGCATAGCTGTAGATGTCACTTATCTGATGATCAAAGAGTGAAAGGAATAAAAAGAAATTTAGCTTTGGCCAGACATGACACAGAATGAAGCATCATTAAGTTGCTGTTGGTTTCTGAGGGTGGGACTCCTTTTTCAAACAGGGTAGAGGAAGCTGTCTTTAAAATGCATGGCCAGCCACCAAGGCAAAGCATGACGGATGCCGTTTAAATGGAGATTGTATCTGCAACAGCCAGTAAACTTTTTTTGGAAAGAAGTGCTCATCGAGGACTTAGCATCAACTTTGTATGTAAATGTCTACTAAAAATAAACCATGCATTATGGATGATAGGTACATGGCTCTGTCTCAAGCATTTTGCAGACTAGTTGGAAAGCGAGCCCCTTACCTACAAAACATTTCATCCAAACGTCCATTTCCATTTCCAACCAATGTGTTGTGCCGTATTTTTTTTCCTACGAGAGCTCCAGACTAGCTGTCGGGGTGACAGACACTCTGCCTTATCACTAGCTCCATGTAGACCAACATATGGAAAAGTAAAAAAAGGATCTGCAGCCTAAACAATGTGCTTCTGTTGCTTGTTTCTGAGTGTTCTGTTGGGCTGGTGCTCTAGCTGTCCCACTGATAATGTTTTCTGGTCTTAAAAAGTGATGAAACCAAACATAAGTTAGAAAAGTATCCAAGAGGAACAAAGGGAAATGTGGAAAATATCTGTGGTCTCAAATGATATGTTTTCATTTGATTTCATTGAAAGTGTTTGCAGATCTACAATATTTGAAATGTAAGGCTCTCCCTTGGAAAATTTAACTTTCACTCCAGGCAAGTTCCTCGGTAAGGAACTATAGGGGCATCAGCGGGTGACAAGTTAACACAAACTGAGCGTTTTTGAGAAGGCACTCCAAGCATTTTCAATATTTGACACTCTAGAGTCTCTTCTAGGTTTTTTGGCACTATAAATTCACTCTTATGTGTTTTCTCTCTTTCTCCATATTTGGCCTCTGCCTCTGTGTTCAATATGTAGATTAGTCCTTTCGAATAGCCCTGAATCCAAACTAGGATACCCCAGTTCTGAGTTGAAAAGATGTTGTCCTCCATCCCGGGATTTGGCTCTCCATCTTGTTGGTGCAGGGACCAGCATCCAGGACAAGCTTCATCCTCAGATATTTCTTCAGAAAGCTACAGAGGTTGACTTCCCTCATGAACATTTTAATTTGGTCCTTTAAGATTCCATCCTGTAAGTGCAACTACCTGTCTGCTGTCTACATTGCACTTTTCTAAGCACTATTTAGGTAAATGGAGAGCCTTTCTCTGCAAAGAAATTCTGACCCCATCCTTCGCCCCAGTGCCTGAGTACCTTGGCACAGGAAAGAGAGGCTCTGAGCACAGATGATCAGCTTTTGAGAAATCCAAGGGGGGCCTGGATGACAGCCTCTGACACAGGCAGGCATGGCAGAAGGATATTAATTATCCATAACTACAAGTATTTCCATGAGCACGCTTTCCACCTGCTGGGCCTAACTCTGTGACACTCTGACTTTACCCACTGTGGGAATCTCTAAAAGGCACCATCCTTACGAATATTCTCTGAGCAATTGCAACATGAGAACGTTATGAGAGGTGCTGGGAACCAAAAGGAGAAAAGACAGACCTCCCAGCCTCTAGGGACTCACAGTTTAGGTGAGAAAGAATTGAACAAAAGGCCAAGATACAAAGAGCACTGTGTTAGTGCCATATGAATGATAGAAATTATACATGCCACAAGATTTGGGAAAAGAAAGTACTTCAATCTAGAAATGTGGCTCTCCACAGATTTGAATATGTGGGAATAGGCCACTAAGTTCTTTAGAACAAGAACTTTAGTCCAACGCAGTGGACCCTGGTGAGGTGAGATTTCAATAAGCTAAAAACAATAAGGTTTTTAAGTAGTGGATCGTCTGCAAGTTTGAGTTGCATGCACATTCTCATAGAAGTAAGAAACTAGAACATAGAGGCAGTCAGCCCTGTCTCAAAGTGTGTTAAGTTGAGCTGTGAGGGAGCCACATAGATGAAGCGGCTGAGGCCCTTGTTTGCACAGGAAAGCCTTGATAGATAAGAAAAAACACTAAGGCTGCAGGCTCCTGCTTTGAACTGTGCAGATGTGAGATGTGCAAAGAATGTTACAAGCCCCCTGCTTTGACACAGATAAGAGAAACAGAGAGAAGATAGAAACCCTGGTCGGAAGGCTGAGAGCCCCGAGAAAAGGCAATGTTCGTGCATTTCAACCAGTGAAGATTCTGGCAACCAGTAGGTGGGAGAGTAGGGAGAGGAAGAGTACCAGTAAGAACTGCAGTTTCAGAGAAGGGGGGCACTATATATTGGTACAGGAAAAGCCAGGAATCTTGAGAATCAACTGGCCTTCTAGGAGAATCATTTTTGCCCAGAGACCTCACACTTACGAAGATGTAAACTATGAACTGCCTTCAATGTCTCCAGCCATTCCCACTCTGGCTGCAACCTAATAAACTCATAAGCCCATGATGCCTGGTTGATCTGTGGGTTCTTAATAAAATTTGATTGCATTGAAATTGAATTGCTAATCCCCCAGAAATTGACCCAGAGTTGACTCCCAGATTGTATAAAAGGATTCAGTGTCCCCAGAACTGCACACATTTCTAGGTAAACCCAGGGGCCAGGGCTTGTTGGTGCTTTGTGTCAGTTTGGGGAAGCTGATGCATTCTGGGAGATGTAAATTCTTCAAGCATGAGGTCTGTCCTGTTCTAGCCCAAGCAAGAGAGTGGAGCGTTTAGTAGATTTTTAACTTGTCATTAAAAATGCCTTTCATATCGGAATTTTCAAGGGCACTGATAGCAGAACACAAAGAAAAGGCAAGCATAGGAATTATAAAAATAAGCAATCATTTATTTTGAATACAAAACGGAAATGCACCTCTTTCAGAGTGTTTTAAGAAATAAAGCGCATTTTGCTGATAGACTGCTATTAAGGACACCTCTAAACCTATCAGCCAAAAGAATATTACTTTGCCACGCTCTTCTTAAAGAAGGAACATGAATGAAGTTGGAAAATGTAAAATTTACAATGTGTTTTCAATTGTAGATCATGGCACTTTCATCCAGAAATTTGGAGAAGATAACTTTTAATTACAGTAATAAGAACCACATGGGCAATGATTGATGCGAACCTGATGTGTCCTATTCCTTTATTAATCTTTTTAATTAGAGGCAAAAGAATGTTTTATCTGCCGGGAAGGAGCCGAGATGGGCTGTGATGCTCTGCTGCACTTTGAGACTGGAGAATCTGATTGCTCACCAAGAGTCCTTGTTAACCTGGGGCCAGAAGGTGAGGGACCCAAAGCTGGGAACACTTGTTTCCAGCTGGGAATGGCTTTTCTTATATCTCTTGCAGCAAATCATCTGCATGAACAACCTTTTTTTTTTTTTTTTCGGTTGGATCGGTTTTTGCTGGCATTGTGAAAACAGGGAAGTTAGGGAGAGAATTTAAATTGTTGCCACACCAGTGTTGGGAGTCGACATCTGCCATGAAAGTAAGGGTGAAGAACTGAGATGGCTGATGTTTGGAAAGCTGGAAAGGGAACGCAGAGTATAATAGAAGCGTGTCAGAAAGTGTACTTAGATCACAGAAATGAAAATAATAAGGTCACCGTTAACTGGGATTGCTGGCTGATGACAGAATTTACAAAATAGAAAAGCAGGGGTAGGAAGAATAAGAAAACTAAATAATCATCAACAGTTGTGAAGCATGACGCCACACCCCCTTGAACTTTAAAGGTTGATAGAAGTCAGTTCTTTGGGCTCTATGGTATATATCATATATTTACTCAACAAGTTTTTATTGAGGTCCTACTATGCACTAGACTGTGCCAGGCCCTAGGGATGCTATTATTGAGACAAGAACCTGGAAGAGTCATAATCTCATGAGTGATACAGGTACAATTGTGAAGATGGAGGGACAATGAAGGAATTCTCTAATTGCCTGTTGGTGAAGAGATCAGGGAAGATCTTGACAGAGTGAGTAGCATCTGAGCTAACTGTTGAAGAAGAATAGGAATTTTCTGGGTGTATATGCAGAAAAGTTCTTTTAGTGGAAAGAATGGCTGCTCAAAGCTATGGAGCTATTAAGCAGCATTTCCTGTTCAGCAAAGTATGTGTAGCTGGAGGTGGGTCTGGATTGGGTGAATGGTGCTCACTGAGGCTTGAGAGTGAGGAGAGGCCAAGTCAGAAAGGGCCTTCTTTGTGTGGGTGACGAGAATCCACCGAGGGAGCTTAAACAAGAAGTCATTAGACTGTGAGGCTTAGGAACACAAGCTGTAGAGTCAGAGACTCTGGAGAATAGATTCACCCTTTACTAGGTGCCCAAATTGTGGCAGCATGAATGACACAGACCTGGATCTGAATTCTAACTCCACTTACCACTCACTCCAAGCCTCAGTGTTCTTGTCCATAAAGAGGGAATAAGACCGCCCTGAGAGTTTCAGTGAAGAGACAATGGTAAGCTACGTAAAGGCTTCTGGCCTATAGAGGATCCTCAAGAAATGTTACTTTCAGTTCCTTGTATAGCTCCTAGGTCAACAGAGGTTTGTTGCAGAGAACTTCAATTTTAAAAATGCATGCTATTTTCTCATAAAGTCCAGCGTGCTAGCCCCATTCAGCAAGAGTTTTAAGGGAAAAGTTGACAGAAGTTCAATTCCAGATTTTCTAATGAACTTAAGCCATTGCCAAATCGCTAAGTCTTTCATGGCCAACTTATTACAGGTATTACATTCAAGTAGGTCAGCCCAATAGATACTTCAAAAGAAAAAGACAGCTTTGGGAAAGGAGTGAATTGTTAGAAGTTCTACTGAGGGAAGAATATTCATAAAAGACTTTGGATGATGACAACATCTATTCATATAGACAAGATCTTGCTTCTTCTCTTCTCAACCTACTTTGGAAGCACCTAGATAAGCCTTTCCTTACACAGGAAATGTAGACAGCACAAGTTGAAGGCTGTGGAAGAAGCAGGACATAGTGGGTTTGTTGAGACTGAAGGCAAGTCCAGGCGAGGCCAGGCCAGACCAAAGGAGGGCTGAGCAATGCTGAGGAGGGAGTCGAAAGACTCATGTGCAGTGTGGAAGATTTCAGGGGTGGAGTGACAACCCTCTCCCTCCCCACAGTGAATGGAAGGAAGGACAGAGCCAGGACTGGAGATGGTTTTGCGGTCATATCAGTACACACACATTTCCTGATCGCTTTTCTCTGGTCCTCTCATCTTCCAAAGCTGGTGCGTTTTACTTGTTTTATGTTCCAGTGCATGTTCTTGGACTTTGATCAGATGGGACACAGAGCTAAAAGAGATAAATTTTGGCTTTTCTTTTTCAAAAAATTAAAGAGCTTTTAAGTCAGTGCTCCTGAACATGACCCGCCCTTGGGCCTTTTTGTATTTGGCACACAACGCGGCGTATGTGTGGGGGAGAGGACCCACCAAGGGTATGTTTCAATCCCTTCAAATGCATTATCGCCCACAGCAAATGTCAGACTTTCTTGGCTCTCTTCACGTATATAATGACCTGGAGGAGTCAAACTGTGGAGCTCTGCAAGAGAAAGGAAATACAGGAAGAGAAAAACCAGGACAGGCCGTCCCATAGGGAAATGGGCCTCTTATTAAATAATCTTTTTCCAGATAACACATGATCAGTTTCTTCATAGTCCACTGCTGTCTTTAGCGGGATGTGTTTTCAACACAGCCCCAAGAGCCAGCATCTCCTTTTTGTCTTTTTTCTTCTTCTTCTTCTTTTTTTTTTTCTTGAGGAGACAAACAGGTGTTGGTTTGCTCAATTAAGAAGCACGGGATGAGGGCTTGGTCCAGTGTCGTGTGCTGCCTCCCAGGGGTATCAGCAATGTCATTCATAAGACATGCTTGTATAAAACCAGTGAAGTTATAGAGTAAGCAACATGCATGCTCGCAGCTGCTGGCTAACTTGTATTTTAAGATGCCTGCTTCTCCCTCTCTCTACTCTCTTATCAACCTTCTTCACATACCTCTCCTTGTGCTTCTTAACTGAGCAAACCAACCTCTGTTTGTCTTCACACATACAAAAAATGTCACTTACTGGTTCTTGGGAGTGTGTTAACATGCCCATTGGTATAGTGAAGATTCGAGATGACGTTAACTAAAAACTTGACTTTAACCCAGTATTTCATGTTAAACTGAGTAAGCTCCAGTTTTGTGGGACTTAGGATGGGATTCACTGGTTGGGTATCCCAAAAATATTCTGACACTTCATATTTGAGTAAGAAAGGCTGGTGGAAGAGATGCTTTGGAGTTTTTGAGGGGTTTTTGACACCCAACCCACACCATGTCAAACGCCATCCACTCATTCTATGGTCAGGCCAGCCCTAGCCGACTACCCACGACAGCTGTGTGCACGCCTGTGACAAATGCACTTGTCAGTTGCTCTCATCTTGCACTTTTACTTTTGCATTTCCTCCATAGATTCGCTTGCCCCCACTCTTCATCAGATTTTGAATATTTTCTTACTTGTCTGAGATTTAAGCTTTAACTCTAGACCATTTAGGTTCTTTTGAGTTTTAGCCAGTATAGAACTGCTCCAAGACTAACTTCATCTCCTAAAGATTACTGACTTGATGGAAATTTGGAAGCCTAAAGGGAACCCTGGAAAATGTTTCAACTTGTATTTTTCCAACTATTTTAGTTCTGCCAGCTGAAGATCAGTGGGAAGGAAGATAAAATTAAATCGCTGGTTAATTTAATCTCATCCAACTCATCTATCCCAGGATCACATTAATTAATAAGTTGTATTGTTCAACAAAGTTATTGAGCACTTACTATAGGCTGAGTAATATGCTGAGAGTTAGGGATACAAAAATTGATAAGATATAGTCCCCGATAGATCAATAGATCTTGGTTGACAGTTTTGAATCTATGTTTTTAACAATCAGGGGATTCTCATATAGGGGGTGTGAGGACCAAATTTTGTGAAAGTCTGGTGAGCAATGATTCAGTCTTCTAAAACCTAAATTTATTTTCAAAATAAATGAAAGCAGAGAATGTTAAATGCCCTTCATTCTGACATCTAGTCCTGTCTGCAGTGTAGATCTCGAGCCCAGTTGGTGAAGGTTTTCATAAACAGAGAGCATATGTTGACAGTATCTCAATTGATATTAATGGCCCCAAATGAATCATCTGTTAGTGATACGAATTGTCCAGCTTAGCTCTCCTGGTGCCTCAGATCTCTTCCTCTTTATGTCACCCATAAATATCCTGTTGATTTCCCAAAATTAAAAAGAAAACGGTGCTAACCCAAATGTTAAGGGGCGCAGAGTGAGGATGATGCTCTCATTTGCCTTAAGTGCCTCAATATTGGTGAAGGCAGCAGATCTGAGCTGTTTATATAACTCTCTTTGCTCATGAGAAGAAGCAGCTCTCTCCATTCAGTCTTGGCATTGGTTTCTAATGTTCTTTCCTCTTGCCTGTAATTAGAGTGTTGATTTAAGTCCTAACAAAGTACTTAAAAAGGTACAGGACACTCTGGACCTGCTGAGAGAAAATAGAAGGCTCTGCTCTTCTAAACTAGTGTCTCTTGGACTGGACATGAAGAACCCCAGGTCAGGATTGTGAGCATGCCCCAAGCAAAACAGAGTCTATATTTTCAGATCTTGGAACAGCTGCTCAGTGAAGGCGTAAGTTCAGCACAATAACCTGCTCAGATAAAAATGTAATTGTGGGAGTGTGTTCATGAGGTATTGCATTTAAAGTGCTACCGTAGAACTCTATAATCACTTAAGTATGTACAATTAAACAAGAGAGTTTTGACATTTGAGAAATTGACACAAGATTATAGCTTTTTATGAGCAAATGACCCAAAGAGTTAGACCTCTGACTTGCAGGGCTGATATTCAGCCAAAGCCCCCTTGGTTTATCTCTACTGGTTGTTCATGGCTACCATCTTGGCTGGGTGTCCATTCTGATCAATTGATGAGCCTTACTGGACTTTACCAATTTTTAGTATCATCCCTGTGATTTGTGATTTTGTGAGGATATACTCTTGAGTCCCACTTATTATGAGTGCCTGGGCCCAGCTGGATCACTCTCATCAGGTCTGAAGGGGCTCTTATATTTTTCAACTAGACTTCACAGAACAATATGTTTTATTTATGTCCACAAAATAAGGATTTTCAAAGTTTTGAGATATATTTATCAGGAAAACGAAGAATCTGCTAAATTGCAGTTCAAATCAGGCAAACACAAGCTGTTTACATATTTTAAAACTTAAGCACACCATGGTTATTTTCGATGTTCTCCCCATCAAACTTAGATTTATAAAGAGACTTGTTGATCCTCTCTTTATTTAAAACTGTGATTTCAACAACCTATTGGCTAGCACTGAGAATACAATGCAAAAGAAGAAGACAGACATGGCTACTGCTATCACAGAGTTTGCATTCTGATTGAATCACATTATTGCACCTAAATTTGCAGCATATTTCTGTCGCTCCCCACCCCAAATGCTGCATGACCACCACTGCTGTTGCTACTATGACCACTGCTGATACTTTACTTCTCTCGCTATTCATGTTTGCCAAACCCCTTAGTATTGTTCTCACCTTCTCAGAACACTTTAGTCTGTTATGTGCTTCTCCAGATTTATCAAGCAATTACTACGTTACAGGCATTATCTTAAGCATTTTATATGTATCATTTAATATAATCTACCCAATAACACTGTGGAAGGGCTACTGTTACCAAACCCATTTGGCAGATTAGTAAACTTAGTCTCATAGAATTTAAGAGACTTGTTCAAGGTTACAAATTAATAATGATAAAGCCTCAGTTCAAATGCAGGCAATCTGCTGCAGAGTTGGAAAAGATAGAATTATTACTCAAATTGAGTCAACATTGAGTAAACAAATTTTAAATATTAAGGAACTGAATTTAGTGCATGCTATGCAGTTTCTCTTTTCTAACTGCTGAGAATCAGGGTTAAAGTCACCAACTTTCCTGGTTAAAAGGGATCTTAGACCTCCCAGAGGGGAACCAAGAAATAGTTTGTTCAGCAACGTCTCTGACTGAGGATCATTTAGCTTGAGGCCAACAATGGGGTGTGCATTGTTCAGGGTTCTCCAGAGAAAGAACGAATAGATGATATATATATAATTTATGAGGAGATTTATTATAGGAATTGGCTTACATGAATATGGAAGCTGAGAAGTCCCATCTTTTGCTGCCTGCAAGCTGGAGAATGAGGAAAACTGGTGATATAATTCAACACAGAATTTGAAGGCCTGAGAATCCGGGCCTGATTATGCAAATCCTAGTCTCATCTGAAAACTCGAGAACCAGGAGGCCAATGTCTGAGGGCAGGAGAAGATGGATGTCTCAGCTCAAGCAGAGAGCAAATTCACCCTTTCTCTGCCTTTTTGTTCTATTCAGGCCCTCAAAGGATTGGAAGATGCCCACTTGTCTTGGTGAAGGGATCTTCATTACTCAGTCTACTGATTCAAATGTGCCTCTCTTCTAGAGACACCCTCATGGATACACCCAGAAATAGTGTTTACCAGCTCCCTGGGCATCTCTTGGCCCAGTCAGGTTAATACATAAAATTAACCATCACAGAGTGCTTGCCACTTTGTGAGCCAACCCATTTTACTCATAGAAGTTTGACTTTGTAGACTCTTTTTCTTCCTATGGCACTGAAATATGCCTTTTGGTAACTTTCATCCTTTGGGCTACTTTTCTAGAGTAATCCAGAATAGGTCTACTCTATTGCACTAGGCTCTCTTTCGTGTCTCCAGGTCTGAATTTTCTCCTTTCTAGTCCATTTTTTCAGAGATGTCATGGATACCTATGGCCAAATTTGTCCCACAGATGTGATTTACTTCACTTGCACAATCTTGACCTTCACAGAAGTGTTTTTCTTTTTCATTAAAACATAGCTAATGTTTAAAAGTTGGGATATTTTTACATAAAATAATGAATGTCCATCTTCTTTTGATAATGATACTCTCTAAAATACTTTACCCGCTTTCCTACATGGCATCAACCAGGCAAGTAGCCACTGCTGTATTACACGGGGACTTGTCTCTACTCGGACTTCTCTCAATGACTCATCATCCTGCTTACACTTCTATCTTTCTTAAGAAAAAAATGAGTATTTCTTGGACCCATTTCCCTATCCAAGGATGGATGGGAAAACAAAGGACTGAGAAGTCTGCCTTTTCAAGAAAAATAGGAATGAGAATAATTCTTTAAGGAGGAAACTGTTCATTACCCCTGGGCTGCTTTGCTCACGTTTTTGACTTGCTTGTCTCCTACAATGCTTTTAGTTCATGACCCAGGCTTTAATTTTGTTTTTTCTGTAATGTGTTTAGCAAAACTCTTACCAGTATTCTCACCCTTTCAAAACACTGAAGTCTGTTCATGTTCTTCTCCAGATGTGTTTCAACCAGCACTAAAGGCATGGGTCTTTGACCTAGAATGACAGTTTGTGACTTAAACTTCTACTTGTATTTCCTTCCTCTGCTTTCCTCAACCATAATCTTTTTGTCCACTTACTACATGTTAAATGTCAAGACAAAGGATGGCATTCATCCAGGTAAAGTTTCTTTGAGACTTTTAGAAAAGTGATAAGGACACAAATCTTCAAGACGTGACACGGCAAGGCCAGACCAGGGTCAGGTCTTAAAATACGAAATGCAGAGTTTCCCTCTTGGCTTTCTCAACCAAGGTGTCAGGATGTCATGAACCAAATTGGAATCTTAATAGAGCATCTTCAGGCATTTTAGTTTTAGGGGAAAAAAAAGTGGTCTTTAATAACTATAACTGGGCAAGAGCTCATCTTTATAGCCCATTATATTGATAGAAAGAGCAGCTAACGACCCCTCATTAAAATCTAAAGCCTCCAAGTATTTTATTATTGTTATTTAGTATCTATTGAGTTCTAGCTTTAATTTTACCCATTTGATCCTTTGGATATAAGTGTCTTAGTTGGTGCAGAATCTAATTTAGCCTTCTTTTTGAACCAATCTCAAGAATCTCCTTTCAACTTTAGCAATTCCCTACCCCTCCAACACATTTACACACACAGACACACACCCATCAGAGAGGCACAAATCTGTTCTTTTCCTTGGTACACTTTATTTTCTCTATTATTTCTGTAACAGAAAGAATGAAAACAACTTGCCGGAAAATACAAAAGGAAACATGACTTTATTCTATTCAGATGTTGAAATAGGATTCTTTTAGTTCTCTTTAAATCTACTATAGATAAAGAATTTGAAGTGTAACTATGATGTTTTGTTCAAAAGCAAGTCAAATTTTATGCTCTCATTCCCTGAACTTTAACTCCAATTGATCAGTGACTGAATAACATATTTCAGAGGAAAGAAATTAAGGCAGAAGCATCATGATTTCAAACTGAACAGTCTGACCAGAGTGCCCATAACACACTGTCACTTTCTTGTAGCATAAGAATAATCTGTCTCATTCTGAGAATTTATCTTCAGAAGCAGCAGCTAAATTTCCATCCCCATAAGTTAAGAAAATAGTTTCATGACTATTTATGGCATAATAATTGTGGGCCTCTGAAGCAAAGATCCCTGCAACCTTGAATTGTGTACCTACTTTCTCATGGAGCATTCAGACTCTTCAGGTGATTCATTCAATTTTTCACATGAATTTGTGGAGTACATACCATGTATACTAGACATTTGCTACAGAGAAATGATAAAGGCCATGCCACCTGTCCTCATGAAGCTTCAGGGTTAGAAAGAAGTCTCTGGGATGCTCATATTCAGGGATTATGTTCAAAATATTTGGCAACAGTAAAGGCCTTGCCTGGTCAGAACACATACTGACAAATCTGAATGAATTCTAGGTCATTTGCCACATTGGTGCACATCTGCTGAATTATCAGCTTTGGTTGTATTCCCCAAAAGTGCACTATTAAAAAAAGTTTTAATCATTTCTTGAAAGGATACCAAAAATCTTGAGATAACAAAAAAATGCAAGCTAAATTATGTGAAATGTTGTTCCCTCTGTTAAAAAAACAAAATTCAAGTAAGTAAATTTTAAAGATCTTAATGGTTTTATTCAATGATCCACAAATTGAGCAGCATCCAATCTAGCAGACAGAAAGGAGCTCTGAGGAACTGTACAAAATGAAAGACTTGGGGGCAGAAGGGAACTGGAACAAGGAAGTTACATTAGGCAAAAAGTGGATTGGTTATGGCAAGGTCACCTTCCTTTAGGAGACAGTAGGTGTCTATAAGGCAGATTACCTTACTACTGCTAATCAGGTGGTTCCTGATTGACTGGTTTAAGATTCCATTTCTGTGAAAGCCAAAACTATAATTAAATCTCCATTTGGTGATGTAGGGCTTAGCATAAGTGATTCCATTTTGGGTCTGTAATTTTGTTTTTTAAAACCTCCTTTTCTCTCACACACAGCTACTATGGGGTCTCTTCTCTTTCTGACAAAGCCTGGTCATCTATCTTGAAGGGCCATCCTAAGTGGTCACCAGCAGATTTAGAGTGCCTGAGAATTAATATCCAGTTAAGCAAGTGGACTTAAGACCTGTCAAGAGATTTTTTTCAATGCCAAAGGCAATATTACAATTGAAAGAAACTCATACATACACACAATCTTCTTTATAAACATCTGTTTGTTATTTGCTCTATCATCTCTCCCTTCTTCTCTCCATCTCTCCTTTCCTCATTAATAAAATGTGGATCAAGTGATGTCAGCAACATGGTGGAATAAGCTGTTCCCTTTGTCTCTCTCCCTTTGAGCTACAACTAAATGGACATTCATTGATCAGAGGATGATACCCATACAACACATCAGGCCACCTGAGAGACTCACAGAACTATACATCTGAAGATGGACGGACTAATCCCCAGGGAAGTGTTGGAGATAACTAAGCACTCTCTGGGCCCAAGGCAACCCACTGCACTCATGCAACTGCTTTCCTGGCTGGAGCACTCATAGCACCACTGTGGCCGTAAGGATGGGAGTGTGCCTCAGCACAACTGCAGAAACAGGTGACTGCAGCCCTGAGCCCCCGAGTGATCACTCTCTCATCTGGTGGGAGAGTCCACAGTCCTATCATAGTACCAGGGAGTGTCTCTGGCTCAAACCCCATGGGGAGGCCCTGTCCACCAAGCACAAAGGCTGGTGCAACCTATGAGCAGATGGCAGTGGAGCTGTGAGTCCAGATGAATGAGCCCCTGGCTGCCATGAACATCCCTAGTACCACTGCAGCCACAAAGGGTGGACTACGTCTTGGCAGGACTATGGAAACAGGTGGCAGCAGCCCTGAGCCCCTACATGATTGCTTTCCCATTTGGTGGGAGACTCCACATGGCCACTGCAATCCCAAGGAAGGGCCCAGGCTCAGACAGGCACAGCTGACAGAGATTGTGTCAGGTTAAGATTACACAGCCCCTGCCCCCTACCCAGTGGCAGCAGGTGGAACCTGAGACCAGATACTATCACTATATGATGGCACAAATTCACTCCATCAAATGGTATGAAGAAATATATGAATACTCCAGACCAGAAGGAAAAAGGCAAGCACCCCTAAATCAGTCCTGAAGTCACAGAAATCTACACTCTAAATGATAGAGAATTCAAAACAGCCATCATTAAAAAACTCAATGAGTTACAAGAGAATTCAGGAAGACAGTTCAATGAAATCAGGAACAAAATTAATGAATAGAGGGAATTCTTCACAAAAGAGATCAAAACTATAAAGAAAAATCAATCAGAAGTGTTGGAGATGAAAACACAATGGATGAGATGAAGAAAAGTCTGGAGTCCTTAAATAACAGAGCTGATATTATGGAAGATAGCATTAGCAATCCAGAGGATAAGAATACAGAAATGCTTCACATAGAGGAGGAAAGAGAACTAAGACTAAAAAGAAGTGAAGACATTCTCTGAGAAATATCCACCTCAATTAAGAAATATGACATAAGGATTATAGGTATTCCAGAGGGAGAAGAGATGGAGAAGTGTGCAGAGAGCTTGTTCAAAGAAATGATAGCTGAGAACTTCCCAAACCTGGATAAGGAGCTGGAATTACATGTAAATGAAGCCAATAGAACTCCTAACTACATCAGTGTAAAAAGATCTTCTCCAAGGCATATATTAGTAAAGCTAGCAGAACTCAATGACAAAGAAAAAAATATTAAGGGCAGCAAGGCAGAAGAAAATAAACAACAAAGGAACTCCTATCAGGCTTTCAACATGTTTCTCAGCATAAATACTACAGGCTAGGAGAGAGTGGGATAATATATTCAAAATTCTGAAAGACAAAATCTTTCAGCCAAGAATACTATATCCAGCAAAAATATCCTTCAGATATGATGGAGAAATAAAAACTTTCCCTAACCCTAACCCTAACCCTAAGCTAAGGGAATTCATTTCCGCAAGACACCCCCAAAAAGAAATGCTCAAGAAGGCTGTCATACATGAAAAAGAAAAGAAAAAAGTGTTTAAAAAGCCTTGATGAAGGAGATAAATAGGCAGAAAAATAAGAAAATTGCAACTCTCTATCAGAACAGATCGGCAAACACTTAATTATAACTCTAAATATAAAGGGAAGTAAAACATTAAAAATAAATATAATCACTTCATTTTAACCACAAATTCACAACACATAATGGAATAAGTTGTGACAACCATAACTTAGAAGAAGAGGAACGAGATGAAATCTGCTTGGACCAAGGGAATATCCTCTGACTAGTCAGAGAATGGACTATCTCATCTACTAGATCATTTATACAAACCTCATGGTAACCATTAAACAAAAAATCAAAACAGGGACACAAGTGATAAATAAAAAGAACACTGAGAAAACCATCATAGAGAGCCACCAAACTGAATTGTCAGTTTGAAATACATGGGATGAGAAATAAGGGAAATACAAAACAACTGGAAAACAAGCAATAAAATGGCAGCATTAAGCCCTTATATACCAATAATCACTCTAAATGTAAACAGATTGAATTCCCCAATCAAAAGACACAGAGTGGCTGGGTGGATTAAAACACGACACCAAACATTTGCTGCCTTCAGGAAACATATCTGAGCTCTAAAGACAAACATAGGTTTAGGGTGAGGGATAGAAGAAGATATTCCAAGCTAATGGCAAACAAAAGAAAGCAGATGTTGCCATATTTATATCAGACAAAGTAGACTTCAAGATAAAAAAGACAATGAGAGACAAAGAGGGGCAGTATATAAGGATAAAAGGACACTCCACCAAGAGGACATTAACACTTATAAATATATATGCACCTAACAGAGAAGCACCAAAGTACATAAAGTAACTATGAATTGACCTAAAAGGAGACATTAATAGCAGCACAATAATAGAGGACCTTAACAGCCCACTGTCATCAATGGATGGATCAACCATACAGAAAATCAACAAGGAAATAGTGCAACTAAATGAAAAAGTAGACCAGATGGACTTAATAGACATATATAGAATACTCCATAGATATATATAGAACATTCCATCCAAAATCATCAGAATACACATTCTTCTCAAGTGCACATGGATCATTCTCAAAGATAGACCAAATGTTGGGAAACAAGGCAAGCTGCAATAAATTTAAGAAGATTGAAATCATATCAAGCATCTTTTCTGACCATAATGCTATTGAAGTAGAAATCACCTACAAAAAAAAAGCTGGGAAAGTGACAAACGTGGAGATTAAACAACATGCTACTCAACAACCAATGGATTACTGAAGAAATTAAAGGAAAAATCAAAGAATATCTAGAGACAAATGAAAATGGAACTATGCCATGCCAACTCATATGGGATGCAGAAAAAGCAGTCCTATGAGGGAAATTCATAGTAATATAGGCCCATCTTAACAAACAAGAAAAATCTCAAATGAGCAATATTAAACTACACCTAACAGAACTAGAAAAACAAGAACAAACAAAGCCCAAACTCAGCAGAAGGAGGGAAAATAATAAAAATTAGACCAGAAATAAATGAAATTGAAACCAAAAAAAAAAAACAAAAAACAGTAGAAAGGATCAAAGAAACTAAGAGCTGGTTCTTTGAGAAGATAAACAAAATTGACAAATCCTTAGCCAGACTCACTAAGAAAAAAAGAGAGACAGCTCAAATAAATAAAACTAGAAATGAAAGAGGAGAAAGTACAACAGACACTATAGAAATACAAAGAATTATAAGAGAATACTATGAAAAACTATATGCCAACAAATTGGACAACTAGAAAAAGAAAGATAAATGCTTAGACTCATACAACCTCCCAAAACTGAACCAAGAAGAAATAGAGAATCTGAATAGACCAATTACGAGTAAAGAAATTGAAACAATAATCAAAAACCTCCCAAAAAATAAAAGTCCCGGACCAAATGGCTTCTCTAGAGAATTCTCCCAAACATTCAAAGAAGATTTACTACCTATCCTCCTCAAAATATTCCCAAAAATTATAGAATATGGAACACTTCCTAACACATTTTATGAGGGCAACATCAACTTGATCCCAAAGCCAAACAAGGACAACACAAAGAAAGACAACTACAGGCCAATATCACTGATGAACATAGATGTAAAAATCCTCAACAAAATATTGGCAAACCTAATACAGCAATACATCAAAAGGATCACACACCATGATCAAGTGGGTTTTATACCAGGGATACAGGGATGGTTCGACATCCACAAAGTAATCTATGTGACACATCACATCAACAGAAAGAGGAATAAAAACCGCATGATCATCTCAATAGCTGCAGAGAAAGCATTAGACAAGATGTAACATCTATGAATGATAAAAAACTCTCAATAAAATGGGGGAATAGAAGGGAAGTACTTCAACATAATAAAGGCCATATATGACAAACCCACAGCTAACATACTCAATGGGGAAAAACTGAAAACCATCCTTTTGAGAACAGGAACAAGACAAGGGTGCCCACTCTCACCACTCTTATTCAACATAGTACTGGAGGGTTTGGCCACATTAACTAGGCAAGAAGAAGAAATAAAAAGCATATAAATTGGCAAGGATGAAGTGAGACTCTCACTGTTTGCAGATGATATGATTTTATATATATAAAACCCTAAAGAATCCATGGGAAAGCTGTTAGAAGTAATCAACAACTACAGCAAAGTTGTGGGGTACAAAATCACCTTATAAAAATTGGTTGCATTTCTATACCCTAATAACTAACTAACAGGAAGAGAACTCAAGAATACAATTCCATTTCCAATTGCAACAAAAAGAATAAAATATCTAGGAATAAATTTAACCAAGGAGGTGAAAGACCTATACAATGAAAACTATAAGAGATTATTGAAAGAAATTGATGATGACATGAAGAAATGGAAAGATATTCCATGCACATGGATTAGAAGAATAAACATAGCTAAAGTATCCATACTACCTAAAGCAATCTACAGATTCAATGCAATTCCAATCAGAATCCCAATGACATTCTTCATGAAATAGAACAAAGAATCCTAAAATTTACACGGGGCAACAAAAGACCCAAAATAGCTAAAGCAATCCTGAGAAAAAAGAACAAAGCCGGAGGCATAATAATCCTTGACTTCAAAATACACTACAAAGCTATAGTAATCAAAAGAGCATGGTACTGGTACAAAAACAGACACACAGATCACTGGAACAGAATTGAAAGCCCAGAAATAAAACCACACATCTACAGACACCTAATCTTTGACCAAGGAGCTAAGAACATACAATGGAGACTGGAAAGTCTCTTCAAGAAATGGTGTTGGGGGGGCTGGCCCAGTGGTGCAGTGGATAAGTGCGCACTTTCTGCTTCAGTGGCCCGGAGTTTGCGGGTTCAGATCCCAGGTGTGGACATGGCACTGACTGGCATGCCATGCTGTGGTAGGCATCCCACAGATAAAGTAGAGGAAGATGGGCATGGATGTTAGCTCAGGGCCAGTCTTCCTCAGCGAAAAGAGGAGGATTGACAGCAGTTAGCTCAGGGCTAATCTTCCTCAAAAAAAAAAAAAAAAAAGAAATGGTCTTGGGAAAACTGGACAGCCATACACAAAAGAATGAAGGTAGATCATTATCTTTCACCATACACAAAAATTAACTCAAAATGGATTAAAGACTTGAAAGTAAGATGTGAAACCATAAAACTCCTAGAAGGAAATATAGGTGTACACTCATTGACATCAGTCTTAAAAGGATCCTTTGTAATACTGTATCTAATTGAGCAAGGGAAAGTAAAGAAAAAATAAACAAATTGAACTTCATCAGACACATAAAGAGCTTATGTAAGGCAAAGGAAACCATGACAAACAACCTATCAAAAAATGGGCAGAAGATATGAACAGACGTTTTTCCAAAGAAGATATACAGATGGCCAACAGGCACATGAAAAGATGTTCAACATCACTAATCATCAGGGAAATGCAAATCAAAACTACAATGAGATATCACCTTACACCTGTTATAATGGCTATAATTACCAGGACAAAAACAACAAATCTTGGAGAGGATATGGAGAAAACAAACACTCATACACTCCTGATGGGAATACAAACTGGTGCAGCCACTATGGAAAACAGTATGGAGATTTCTCAAAATATTAAAAATTGAAATACTATATGACCCAGCTATCCCACTACTGGGTATCTATCCAAAGAACTTGAAATCAACAATTCAAAGAGACTTACATCACATCAACAGAAAGAGGAACAAAAACCACATGATCATCTGATGTTAGTTGCAGCATTATTCACAATAGCCAAGACATGGAAGCAACCCAAGTGCCCATTGACTGATGAATGGATACAGAAGATACTGTATATATACATAATGGAATATAACTCAGCCATGAAAAAAGACAAAATCATTACATTCACAACAACATGGATGGAACTCGAGGGTATTATGTTAAGTGAAATAAGCCAGACAGAAAAAGACAAACACCATATGATTTCACTCATATGTAGAAGATAAACAAATACATGGACAAAGAGAACAGAGTAGTGGTTACCAGAGTGGAAGGGGATTGGGAATGGGCATAAGGGGTAAAGGAGCACATATATATGGTGACTGACAAATAGTAACATACAACTGATATTTCACAATGTTATAAACTATTCTGACATCAATAAAAACATAAAATGTGGATCGACCTACTAAGAAGAAACTCTAGGAGAAGGCACAGTATGGGCAGAGGGAGACAGAAAGTGGTATTTTCCCCTCCATTGTCAATGATCCCTTTGAAAGCTGTCAACAACCTGATAGTAGGGCAGAGTACGGTTAGAGGTGAGGAAGGGGCCCTCAATATCTTCTTTAGAATACTACTCTCCTTTTTTGAAACCATATTCTCTGTAGGTAGCAATGAATAGAAATATCCTAGAATTACTACAGCATAAGACATTATTAATAAAGTTATTTTTAATAATAATAGGTAAAGATTATTTATTATAATAGGAACACAAAACTTCCAAATGCATTTTTAATTTATTGGTTAAAATAACTCATGAGGCATTAAAATAATATTGCACCATATTTAAAATCACAACAGGCTGGAATAACAAGAAAAACACACATGATGAAGCAAAATGCAAAGTATTTTAAGGGTTGTTAAATACTGTATGTTTTTCACAATGCTTTTTTTAGCAACTTTAGTGAGGCATATTTTACATATCATATAATTCACCTGTTTCAAGTGTGCAATATAATGACTTTTGTTAAATTAACCAGGTTGCATAATTACCACGTAAATCAGTTTTAGAAAATTTTCATCACCCCAGTAAAATCTGTCATGCCCATTTACTGTTAATCTCCATACCCACCCCCTGCCCCAGGCAACCATAATGTACTTTCTGTCCATATATTTGCCTTTTCTGGACATTTGCTATAAATAGCAATAAACATCATAAAATATGTGGCTTCTAGTGTTGGCTCCTTTCACTTAGCATAATGCTTTTGAGGTTTGCCCCTGTCAGAGCATGTATCAGCAGTTTGTTCTTTTTGTCTTCCAAGTAATATTCCATTGTATGGGTATACCTCCTTTTGTCTATCCATTCACCAGTTGAGGGACAATTATGTTGCTTCCAGTTTCTGACTGTTGTGAGTAATGTTGTTGTTGAGATTGTGGGTAGTATGAAAATCTGGTGAATGTTTATTTTCATTTCCCTTAAGCAGACACCAAGGAGTGGAATATGAGTCTTATGAGACAATGAATTATAATTGGGGGGTGGGAGGAGCAAAGTCTTTGAATTCAGGCAAATCTCAGTTTTAGCTACAGCTCTTGCATTATAGTGTGTCTCTCTCTATGAGTCTTAATGTTTTTTCCTAAAAACAACCTTTATTTGTAAGCATAGATTTATTTTTTCTTCCTTTTTTTTTTTTTTGCTGGGAAAGATTTGCCCTTAGCTAACTTCTGTTCCCAATCTTCCTCTTATTGTTTTTCTCCCCAAAGCCCCAGTACATAGTTATATATTCTAGATGTAAATCCTTCTAGTTTTCCTATGTGAGCTGCCACCACAGCATGGCTACTGACGGATGAGTGGTCTGGTTTTGCAAACTGGGAACTGAACCCCAGCCACTAAGTGGAAAGCACCAAACTTTAACAGCTAAAGCATCAGGGCTAGCTCTTAAATTTTTTTTTTATCTATATGAGGGAATTACAGTTTCTACCACACTGGGTTATCATGAGATGCAAATGATGAAATATAAGTTAAGTTCCCAGTCTAGAGCCAAGCATGTAGAAGTTAGTATTTGGTAGCTATTACTAATGAAAGATTATAATCAGGATGGAAGAATTTAAGATTATAATTCTTTTAAAAATATCAGAGCACAAAGTAACTATGTTTCAGGTCAAACTTAGTTATTTACTCACTGTGGACACTGGCAGATACTTAACTTTTTTGAACCTTCCTGAATAATCCACCTTTCAGAGCTGCTTGAAGGAGTTGGCAGGATAATCCAGATGAAAGAAATTAACAGATCTGCTCCACTTTAGGTGCTTAGTAAGTGATAGCCATTGAAATGATTCAGGGGAGCTTTCTTTTATACATTTCTTTTTCTACAACTTGATTCTTCAAACGTATAAGCATTTCTAGAAGTCCAGGCAGGAAGGTGGACATTTATATAGACCCATTTTCATAGGTTAGGAAAACTGGGTTTCAGAATAACGAGCATCATAGTTAAAATGACAGCTAATATATATTGAGCATTCACTAATGGGTGAGGCACTAACATGAGCATTTTTGATAGCTATTACATGGAATCTTTCCAATATTCCCCAAATTAGTAGAAACTCATTGGTAGACTTCTCTTTTTATAGGTGAGGAAACTTTGGTTTATAGAGATTGAGTAGATAAGAGGCAGAACCAGAACCAGGCTGTCTGCCTCCGAGACCATAATCTTAACCATTCAGCTCTAACGTCCTACAATAAGGAAGAAGCTCAACCCACCTGACTGGGCTCTGTAAAGCATACGTGTTCTATGAAACATGTGCTCTAAAGTGACACTAAATCTAACTCTTGCCCCTCTTCCCTGCCACTTTGCCCACTCAGTAGAATTGATGGGAAATCCAACCTCAGTTAATTTTCTGGGGTCCTTCTGTGTCTTTGAATTGTATAGGAATCCCGGAGCTTACCCAATTCGAGAATTTAAGAAATCATAGAAGAGTCTTTTATCCTCTTGCTTTCAGTCCATCATGGTCACTGCTGAGATGCACAATATCCGTGCAGTCAAGGCTAGCAAGTCCTTTACTCATGGCATCCACCTCCTTTTTTCTCACAGGCTGTCCTGGAGATCTCTCCATGACTTCCAAGGTGTCTGTGCTTAGTGCTCCTGTCCCATGGTCAATCTTTATACCTTGAGGATCTTGGGATCTCTGCTGTTGGGCTATTCCTCTTCTCGTCCTTCTCTTTTCAAACAGACCCTCAAAGAATCTCAAAGCAAAGACCTCTCACTCTCCTCTGAGGAAAGGAAGTCTAAAACCACCAAAATCTAAAAAGCCTTGGCTGCCCTCTTAAGAAGTGTTGGAAAAAAGATTCCCAATATTTCATGGTAAACCCATAAGGCACAGTAAATTTTCAGTGTGGTTATTGTGCCATGTTAAATTTTCCATAAATCATTGTGCGACACGTATATTGGGTATTTGAAAAAGTAGATTAGTGAGTGAGCTGCCACTCTGCTGATATTTCACAAACTCTGAAGGGGCCTAACATTTCACTAAATCTTTGGTTCCTAATATACAAAACAATGACAATGTAACAGGAAGCATGTGTCCGAAGCAATGCTAGCCCTGGAGTTAGTTAGGAATAGTTGTTGGCACAAGCGTAAGTCTAAGTACTGCAATGTTTAAAAACTTTTTCCCCTTATTTTCCCATTTTCCTTTTCCTAGGTATATTTCTTTGTTTTTCCAATTATATTTAGCAACACAATTAAAAAGTGGCAAAATAGGTGCCAAAGTTGCTAACTATATAATTATAAGAGTACAAAGCAGCCTTGAAAAGGGTGGTGAAAAAACTCACTTGTTCCAATTAGGGAATAACGAGAAGTCCTGTGCCCAGGCTCTGCACTCATCTGTCCTGCCTTCCCCTTTAGAGGGCATTGTCACTCACTCAGTATTTTCATGAGGTGGCAGCAAGGTCACTGGGGTCAGGGTTTGCCTCCCCTAAGGCCTTGAGTGAGAGTCAGGAGGCAGCAGGTAAGTTGTCCTGGGGAAGGGACTCCATGGTTTACATAAAAATTCTAAACCTTTCTTGAGACCATTGGTCTTGAGACCATTTCATCTGATGCTAGTAACCTGTGCAGCTCTATAAATTGTATGAGATCCGGCCAATCCTAGAGAGAAATCCGCCCAGCGTCGCTTTCATCAAAAATGTGTGTCTTTATCTGAAAGAGTTTTAAAATAGATGTTTTAACAGCATTTTAGGAAGGATAGGGCTGAACAGGTGATATCCTTCCCCAAAAGGTTATCTCCCTTCGGCACAGGAAAGTTGGTTAACACTGGAGGAGGTGCGTTTAACAGATGTATTTAGCCCTCATTAAAGGCCTGCCTTCTTTGGTCCATCCTTTTTCCTTCTTTTTTTCCCTTCTCCTTCATTCAAATGCTTTTTTTAAAATTAAAAATGTTCAAAACAAACATTACACAGAAGAATATTTGTAACATATGGGCAAAGTATAAAAACTAAAAATACAACAAATGCCATGTAACCTACCACACAGCTGAGTGAATCGAACACACTTCTGAAGCTCCTCCATGCTCCTCCTGTTTCCAGGGTCAGTCACCATCCTACATTTTATGTTCTGTATTTCCCTATTTTTATTCATAGGTTTGCCACACATGTATTTCTCCCTAAGCAATATATTGTTTGATTCAAGAATTGTACTCTATTCTTTTGATCCAGCAATTCATACTGTATATATAATTTGCCTTCATCATCTGACCTTGCTCTGAAGACCATCCATGTTAGGGCCTATAGATAAATTTCATGTATTTTCACTATATATAAATATGTATACACTACACATATAGTATATGTTTCATAATATATAGTATTCCACTGGGTAAGTATATCGTAATTTTTCATTCATTTGTCAATGGACATTAGGGATTTGTCTAGCGTTTTTATTTGTTTTTTTTGTTGCTGTTGTTACAAACAAGTAGCTATGGTCATTCTTCTGCATGTCTTAATTTAACTTGCAAAAATTTTTTACTGCAGCAGTTTTCAAACTTTCTGTTCTCACAACCCTTTTACTCTCATGAAAATTATTGAGGACTCCCAAGAGCTTTTGTTCATGTGGATTATATCTATACATTTTTATAGTAAGAGAAATTAACATTCAGAAATTTTTAAATGTTTATTAATTTATTTAAAAATAGTAACCATAATCCCGTTACATGGTAACATCAATGACATTTCAATAAAAAATGATCTTTTAAAAGACAAAAATAAATTAATGAAAATACTTACATTATTTTAAATTTTTGTTGTTGTTGTTAAAGATTTTATTTTTTCCTTTTTCTCCACAAAGCCCCCCGGTACACAGTTGTATATTCTTCGTTGTGGGTCCTTCTAGTTGTGGCATGTGGGATGCTGCCTCAGCGTGGTTTGATGAGCAGTGCCATGTCTGCGCCCAGGATTTGAACCAACAAAACACTGGGCCACCTGCAGTGGAGCGTGCGAACTTAACCGCTCAGCCACGGGGCCAGACCCACATTATTTTAAATTTTTGGAAATCTTTTTAATGTCTGGCTTAAAGAAAAAAACTAAATTCTCATTTCTGCTCTGCATTCAATCTATTGGGTTTGTTGTTTTGGTTGAAGTATTTGAAAAGCATCTGGTCTCCCACAAATATGCAGTTGGAAATTAGAGGGCCTTGCAGAGATCGTGAAAAAGTTCTCAGATCACACTTTGAGAACCACTACCTAGGAGCTGAAATGCTTTCTAGAATAATGTCAAATTGTTTTTAAAAGTGATTGTATCGATTTATACTCCTACCAGTAGTATATACAGGTTCTTATTGTGCATGCCCTTAAAGGCATTTAATATTGTCAAACTTTTGTGTCATTTAAAATCTGTTGGATAGAAAACGTTATCATATGATGGCTTTAACTTTCGTTTATCAAATGACTAACGAGGCTGAATATCTCAGCGTTATTTATGCTTCTTCATATATAATGCTAATCAAATTTTTTGACCATTTTAATATTGAGTTAACAATTTTGCTGATTTGTTCTTTTCATATTCTGGATATCATTCCTTTGTCATCTATATGTATTGCAAATATCTTCTCCCATTTTGTGGCTTGCCTTTTTTTATTCTCTTTATGCTAACTTTTTTTTTTTTTGGTGAGGAAGATTGTCACTGAGCTAACATCTATGCCAATCTTCCTCTATTTTTTTTTTTTGAGGAAGATTAGCCCTGAGCTAACATCTGTTGCCAATTCGCCTCTTTTTTTCCTGAGGAAGACTGGCCCTGAGCTAACATCTGTGCCCATCTTCCTCTACTTTATATGTGGGACACCTGCCACAGCATGGCTTGACAAGAGGTGCATAGATCCACACCTGGGATCCAAATCAGCAAACCCAGGCTGCCATAGTGGAACGTGAGAACTTAACCACTGTGCCACCAGCCGGCCCCCCCAATCTTCCTCTATTTTGTATGTGAGATGCCTTCCTCTATTTTGCATATCATCTGATGAGTAGCACGCAGGTCCATGCTGGGATCAGAACTCACAAAACCCGAGCTGCCGAAGTGGAGCATGCGAACTTAACCACCATGCCGCTGGGCCGGCCCCTCTTCATGCTAACTTTTGATGAAAGCTTATAAATTTTAATGAAGAGAAATTTATCAGCCTCTATCTTTATGATCTGCCCTTTTGAGGGTCTAGTTTAAGAAAGCTTTCCCATGCCAAGGTCATAAACATGTTCTCTTAAACTTTCTTCCAAAAGCTTTTATGTTTTGCTTTCTACATTTAAGCCATTAGGTCGCCAAGAATCATGTGTATTGTAAGGTTGGATTTTTGCATATCTATAGCCATTAGTCCTATACTAATTTATTGAATTGTCCATGCTTTTCCCATTGGATGTCATCACCAGTTTTTTATACATCAAATCTCATATGTACTTGGGTCTGTATCTGTCCTCTCTATTGAATGCACAGGTCTATTTGTCCATTTCTGATATACGATATAATACCTTGATTACTTTAGTTATAAAAAGTCTTAGTATATGATGATGTTAATCCCTCCAATTCTTTCTGTAGAAATATCTTGTGCTCTTCTTGTTCTCTAATTTTTTCATATAAATTTCAGAATCACCATACTCACCCTCTTCATATGGGGAAAAAAAAACCTTGGAAACTTGATTGGCATTGCACTGAATCTATAGATCAAATGGGGAAGATTGATGTCTTTATGAAGTAGAGTCCTCCTATCCTTGAATATAGTACACCTCTAATTTTTTTTATCTTAATATTTTTGAGTAAGTATAAATTTTGTTCCATAAAGTTCTTGCATGTCTTTTCTTAGATTTATTCCTGGATCCCCTATATTTTGTGCTATTATAAATAATATCCTTTTAAAATTTTATATTTTTAATTATCACTAGTAGAGATAAATGTAACTAGCTCTTTTTATATCTAGCATTTAAGTATACCTTCTTATTAATTCTAATCATTTGATAGTAGTTTCCTAGGAATATTCTCTGTAGATCTTTGTATCCAGCTATGTTCTCACCATAATTTTCTTTCTTCTTTTCCAATCTTTATGTCTTTTTCTTTGGTCTTACTGCACTGTTGAGAGTCTCAACTATAATGATGAATATTGGTATACCAATGTGATATACCAGTATAAAGTATTGATGGCTGGCATCTCGTCAGGGTCCTGATTTTAAAGGAAATATTTTGAAGTTTTACCATTAAGTATCATGATTGTAACAGGATTTGTTTGCAGATACCCTTTATCAGTTTAAGAAAAGTCCCTTCTAGATTTATATTGTTGAAAACTTTTTTCATGAATAAAATTTGAATACTATCAAATGCTTCTGTGTCTATCGTGAAACTTCATGGGTTTCTTTCCCTTTAATCTGCTAATTATGATAAAATATGTGTTAATGGAATTTCTAATGTTGGGTCACACTTGCCTTTCTGTGATAAGCCTACCATGGATTTGATATGGCTTCTTTTTTATACGTGGTGGGATTCCATTTGCTAGTTTTGTTTCAGGCTTTTTGCGTCTATGCTCACATGTGAGATTGGCTTGTGATTTGTCTTTCTAGTTCAGTGCTTGTCTGATATTGGTCTTCAGTTGACACTAAAAATCTCATAGAATGACTTGGGCATGTTGTTTCCTCTTCTGTTTTCTATTTGTTCCATGACTCATTTTCTGTATAGAAATTACGTGTTCCTTGGATATTCAGTGTAACTGTTCTGTAAAACTAGCTGGGCTTTCCATTTTGTTTGTGGGGAATTTTTAACCCCTGCTTTAATTTCTTTAGTAGTTAAAGGACTGCATATGTTCTCTCTCTTTTTTATTTTCTTGACTCGAATTTGGTTGTATTTATCTAGGAATATATCTCTTTCACTTTATTGCCAAAAAAGCATTTCATGTTATTTTTTACTCTTTTAAATCTCTTTAGCTTTTGTTGTTATGACCCCTTTTACTTTCAAATATTGAAAAGCTTTACAATTATCTGATCAATCTTGTCTGAGTATTATGAATTTTATTAATCTTTTTGAACAACAAATCTTAGGTTTTGTTGATTTTCTCTACTCTATGTTTGTTTTCTATTTCATTAATTTCTGTTTTTATCTATCTTCTTTCCTTTATTCCATTTTCTGAGGGGTTTTTCTGTACTTTTGTCTAACTCCAAAATGCAGGTATTTAGCTCATTAATTTTGAACCTTTCCAAT
Source organism: Equus asinus (assembly GCF_041296235.1). Lineage (NCBI taxonomy): Eukaryota > Metazoa > Chordata > Mammalia > Perissodactyla > Equidae > Equus > Equus asinus. The sequence goes on along the minus strand of NC_091805.1, from coordinate 23,451,743 downwards.
TTCTAATGTTAGCACTTAAGGCTATCACTTTTCCTCTAAGGATCACTTTAGCTGCATTTCTTAAGTTTTGATATTTATTACACTTATTATTTTTATTATTGTTCTGTAAAAAATATTTTATAATTTCTATTATGATTTAGTGCATAACTCATTATTTATTTAGAAGTATTTTGAATTTTGTTGAGGCTTGCTTCATGGTCTAATGGGTGGTCAATTTTCAAATTCAATTGTTAGATGCTATGTTTTATACAAGTCTTTAGATAAAGTTTACTATGGGTGGTTTTCAAATCCATATTCTCATTTATTTTGTCTGCTGGATCTAACTATTGCTGGAAGAGTTGTGTTAAAGTGTTTCCCAATGGACGCATATCTAGCAGTTTCTTCTTATAGTTCTTTCTATTTCTGACATAAATTGTTAGGCTGTGTTAATAGGATGAAACACATTAAGAACTTTGCTTGTTCCAGGTATATTAAGTCTTTTCAAATTACATAATGATCCTTTCAGTAATACTTTTTTTTTTCTTTTCTCCCCAAAGCCCTCCAGTTCATAGTTGTATATTCTAGTTGTAGGTCCTCCTGGCTCTGCTGTGTGGGACACCACCTCAGCATGGGTTGATGAGTGGTATTAGGTCTGTGCCCAGGATCCAAACCAGCAAAACCCCAGGCTGCAGAAGCAGAGTGAGCAAACCCAACCACTCAGCCACAGAGCCAGCCTCTCTAGTAGTACTTTTAATATTGAAGCTTACTTTGAGTTATTTGAATGACATTATTACAATATACTAAATTTTTCACTAGTATTTCTTCTTTTTTTATCCTTTTATTTTAAGCACTTTTTAGCCTTATATTTTAAATGTTTTTCTTGTAAATAGCATATGCATGGATTTTTGTTAAATTCTATCATCTAATATTTGCCTTTTATTCCCAATGTTTGTCTTTTAACTGCAATGTTCAGTTCCTTTCAATATATTGTTGTTACCAGTATATTCATATTAATTTCTCTATTTTATTTTGTACTGTTTTGTCCAATTCCATGTTTAATAAAAGTCTGTCCAGGGAAATCTAGGTTCAAGAGGTTTTTCTCTATAGAGGACATTTATTACTTCCAGTTTGGAACTTCCAAACCAGAATACCTCTGAAAATAATTTCTGGATTTGAATTTTTTTTTTTTTTTGGCCCAGACAGGTAGTGTGAATATGTATGGGCTACAAACTTGAGTGAGGGCTGGCTTATGAATTAAGAGAAGAAAATTTTCCCTCTACCCAGGCATAAGTTTCTCTGCTGTTTCCCTGTAAGGCAAGCTTTCTTCTCCTTCACCCAATCCATGTGGGTGAAGACGTTTGTGATCTTGGCTCTATGTGATGCTGTCTATCGGAATCCCCAAATTAGGTGGTCTCTAAGAGTTACTTCCTTCTTTGTCCCTCAAATTCATCAGGACTGAACTTCAATTCCCCTAGGAATAGCAGTTGCCTCTCAGTTATTTTGATTTTTTGTTTGTTTTTGTTTTGGGGGTCAAAGCTCTGGATTCTTGCTCTCACTCATGTTTGGTCCTTAACAATTTACTCTGCCTTCTTGTCTACTCAGTTATACATTTTTAAATTTTAGCATATATTTATATAGAATTTTTTATAGCAGGATAATTTTTTTAAATATCTCGTCTCTCACATTGCTAAATCTGGAAGTTTTTTCTCATCTTTTTTTAAAACATTTATTTTATATTTGAATATTGAAAAGATATAAAGTTCATCAAATCATAAAATTTTAGTTTTAATTCATGACAGAACTACCCAAGGAGTATTAGATGTGAGAGGGCCCCTGGATTGTGAGATTAGGAAGAACCTGTTCTAAATTTATTAGTCTGCATGTATACAGTGTTAGAAGAGAGAACACTAGTTAACCTGGGAAATGAAGATGGCACCAGATATTCACCCCTGTATTCATCCAGTCGGTAGATAAGCATTCTGCACTTGCTCTAGGTGAGAAAGTGGGCTGGGCACTGAGGGTGTAGCTGATAAGAAGACAGACAGGACCCTAACCTTGACAGATCTTGCTGTCTGAAAGTGAACTGAAGGTGCATACAAGCTGAATGGGTCTGAATGGAGAAAAGCCAACACATGAACAAGAACTACTGAGAGCTAACAGAAAAGCCATAGACTATAAGAAGCAGGCCTGTTTGAGTAAACGAAGGTTAAAGAAATCATTTAGGAAATACTAATCTTGCACATGGCAGTGACATTCCATGCATAGTCCTAGATTGTTTAGGGGCAAATAAGAGCTCTTAAAGAGACCGTGATAGGTAGATAAGGATGAGCGTTTAGGAAAATGCCTTTACCAGGTCTTCAGAGTTTTTAAATATCTGTAATAGGGTTTTTGCATCTGTTGTGTATCCTAAATTACAGTGGACAAAGTATTATGAAACGGTAATGAGTGAACTAGCGCTAAGATCCCAGGCGTCACTTTGGTTTTAGACAGACAAGAAGCCTTGCACTGAACCTGAATCTTATGTAGATGTTACACATCTCTGATCGCTGGTCACTCCCTGGATGTCAAAAATGTCCTTTTTCCACATTTTATGCTGCCAGAACTGTAATCCAATAACAATTTCCTCGGTAAGTGCTTCTCACGTGCCACAAGGGAGCAATTGCTTTGCTACACTGCACTTAAAAGGAGTTTAAACTAAAAAGACACAAATTTCACTTTCTTCTCTACTGTGGTAGTGAACATGCTAAGAAAATAATATTTTTAAATTATTGAATTTGTGCTCCTATGAGACATCAATATAATTTCAGAGAAGACACCATTAATTTTTTTTATGTATTTGTTTATTAATAAAGAGGAACTTTCTACTCATGTACCGAAAGATTAGTCCAGTGGCACAAAACAATAATGCAATGAAACCCCTAGTTCATTAAATTGGAATGTCGGGATTGAATTACTAATTTATGTTGTTTTTAATTTCATGCTATAAATTATACTATTTTAAAATATAGGAGGAAACTGTTCCCTTGGAGTCTGCTTACCTCCAACTCTGACTCGGAAAGTTTTATTCATCCCTGGGGAACTGAGAAGTAGGGGGATCCACTGAAAAATTGCAGTTTCACAGGAGCATACCATGAAACATTCATAGACTTATTCCTGCATTACACGAGGCTTAATAAACAGAGCCAATCACTTAAAAATACACACAGCATCCTAAAGCTCTTGAAAGGCATTTTCATAAAGGAAAAGGTGGATTTTGAAAATCTGACTTCAGAGGTGTCACAGATATGCTTGGCCAGAGAGCACGCTCTGCAACGAGCTGATATGTGAACAGTTGATACAGGATCAGCACTTTGGAAGGGAGAGAAGGGAAGGAAGGAGGATTGGGTAGAGAGAGAGGTACTATAAAGCAGCCTCAAAGAAGGCCTTAGCCAAGATCCCAGGAGCTCTGGAAATGGGCTGACCATCAGGGTTAGGTGAGAGAACCACACTTTGACCTCTGGGTGGACAAGTCATTGGATGCAGACTGACCCTGGGAACATGCATGCAGTCAAGGCAATTTCAGTGGACAGTTGCAGCTGAGGTCTGTCTGGTGGCTGTGCTGGCAGTTCTCACAGTAGCACACACTTACTCTTTCAATCCTGAAGCTAGCTATCTGAGAGGTGCTTCAGAGGACCCACTATTAAAAAGAATTTAAACAAAACCCAACATTTGTCCAAAAATTAATGAAGGACAAATATCTGACTTGAGAGATTTTAGTCCAATAAACATTGTCTTCGTTCATTTAGCAACCATGCCTTTGGTGCTTCTTATGTGCAGACATTTTACCAGATGCTGTGGAAACACTGTGGAGATGAACCAACCACAGCAAGAAGAGAGCACCAAGACTCAGCACTCACCACAGGCTGGGCATCTTGTGAAGATTTTTTTACCCAACACTTTCAAATCCCATGTGAGATTGGTACTGCTTCTGATGAGGAAACTGAGATTTTAAGAGTGGTACAAATTTGTCCAAGGCTACATAGTACGTAGATGGTGGAGCAGGGATGCATCCTATTCTGCCTGAGCCCAAAGACCAAGTCCTTTCTCCTGTAGAGCATTACGCTGTCACCAGGACAGAAAACCACGACATAGGCAAAATAAGGCTGTGCGACTTTCCATGTACAGGCAAAGTGCCAAGGACGTGGAGGAAGAAGGGACTAATTCCAACTGGAAGGCTGATGACTGGAGTAGCATGGAAGACTGAGTAGGGTTCCCCTGGTTGAAATAAAAGAGACAAAGAACAACAAATTGAAAGAGAAACGTGATGATTAGAGACATAAAATAATTCATTCTCCACACAGGATTCATTTTAATCTTTCTGAAACTCAACCACATCGTTCTTAAAACTCTTACTCTGCACCTCAATCCTTCAGGATTCAGCTCAAAATCCTTCAGGTGACACACAAGGCCTAAAGCCATTACCATAGTCTGGTCTGTTGTTCCTTCGCAGGCCCTAAACTCTTGACTTTCCTCAGCTTAAAATCTAAACCCCAGTCAGGCTGAACTACCACCAGTTCCCTCACATCTTGCTCTGTGTCTTCGCTGTGCCTCTGTCACTGTCTGTCTCTCTTTCTGTTTCTCTTTCAGACTCTCTTGCTCTCTCTGTCTGAGTTTGTTTTCTGTCAGTCTCTCTGCTCACTCTTTTTGGGACACCATCTACCACACTGCCTCTCCTTTAGCTAATTCAGGTCTCTGCTCAAATGTCACTCTGGGAAGCCCTTTCTGGCACCCTCCCACATGTCCCCCACAGCACCCTGCGCCCATTTACCCCGTCACGGTGTTCTTCACACTCTATTGAAAGAACCTCTCTTCCTAATGCTTCCTGTCCCTCACTGGACTGTTACTTCCTGGAGGAAAAGGCCCATGCCACAGTTACATTATACCACTTGCCCCAAGCACAGTACCTAGTGCATAGTAGGTATTCAATCATATTACAGAGAAGGAAGGGAGGCAGGGAGGGAGGAAGGTGACCTGTCAGGTGGGCAAAGAGACAATCAAGAGTTATATCCGGCAATTCAGATTTATAAAATATCTCTTGGAAGAGGTTATTGTAAGGTTTACTAACAGCTTTTGGATGAAAAGAAGGAAAAAGAAATTTAGGACATTCCAATTTCAGAATGCTTTAATGGGAATACTAAAATATGCATCTTAGACTAGAGGATGTATGGTAGTAATTTTGAGAGAAAAAATTAAAACCTTTTAATATTTCCAATCCTCTGTACCATCTGTACTGCTGTGGTCCTGACATGAGCTAGCTTAGCTCCTTTGGCTTTTCTCTAATGAAAAGCAGACTCTTTTTAGATTTTATTTTTGTTTTGTTTTGTTTTTTACTTTCTTTGACAGTCAAATCCAACTTCTCCCCAAAATTTTGCATCTTTTCGATTATCAAACTATTGTATGTTTATCATAGAAATTTTAGAAACTACAGAAATGTACGAAGAATAAAACTCATCCCAAAAGCTCCTACAAAGAGATTTCAATAGTACACATTTTCTTCCCATTCTCCTTCTATTTCTTCTCCTTCTTCATGATAAAATTGAGTTATATAGGGGCTGGCCCCGTCGCCGAGTGGTTAAGTTCACGCACTCCACTGCAGGCAGCCCAGTGTTTTATTGGTTCGAATCCTGGGCGCAGACATGGCACTGCTCATCAAACCACGCTGAGGCAGCATCCCACATGCCACAACTAGAAGGACCCACAACGAAGCATATACAACTATGTACCAGGGGGCTTTGGGGAGAAAAAGGAAAAAAATAAAATCTTAAAAAAAAAAAAATTGAGTTATATATTCAATTTTACATTCTGCCTTTTTCCTCCACAAAGCATAATATAAACTTCTCCCCAAGTCATTAAAAATTCCTCAAAAGAAAATTCTTAGTTGGTGTGAAACATTTAATTATATGAGCACATCTTAATCCACTTAACAATTCCCTTGTTTTGGGGCATTTAGTTAGGTTCCACTTTTTGATAGAAACATAACTAAAAAATAAATTAGCCATGGGTCTCAATATAGCTTGGAAATGCCTCAGATTTGGAATGACGATTTTAGTTATACTAGCCCTCTTTATTTTAGCTACAGTTATTTTGGCTACTATTAGTTTTGAAAACCTCAGTTTACTATCCTGAAACTCAATGCCACTTAAGGAAATTATGAGACTATTCTGGAATCCCTTAGGAGAAGAAAAGGTTTTCCACATTTATTTATTCATTCATCACACATTATTAACTGGTGTTCTGTGGTTTATGTCTAAAAACTGTAGAGGCCTTGGGAAAAAGGGCTTCTGAGAGCTTATGGTTTTCTGTGGCAACAGTCGTGCACACAAATAACGCCAGTGGAAGACTGCGGGCTCAAAATCGTGAGAACTCGGACAACATGACAGAATCTCTGTAGGGAAAAATCTTTTCTGTTGGGGTGCTAAAGAAGGCATTAACGTAATTGCAACATTCTAGAGTAATTTATCATTTGTTTATGTATGCATATATGTATGCCTAGATGTTAAAAAGTAAAATATAGGTACGATTTTCTTCAAAATTCTTAACTAGCCAATTTAAAAGCTATAATTAAATCAGTAGTGATAGTCATACAAAAATACTGTTCAAAAAACAAATTTTAGTTCTAAAGATCATCAGAAGAGTACATTGTGACTTGAAGATATCTACAAGAAAAACAGGCACTTTAAAAGATACATAATTGTTTGCAATATTAAAGTTTATCACTCTACCATGTTTAATTTCTGAAAATAATTGTTAGGTTTTATATGCACTTTTTAAAAATTATGTGATGATTCAAACTTCTCTATTAACATATAAAGGAAACATATTTCTCCAAGAAGAAAAATCATACTCTCCTATTATTGCAAATGTTTGTAGTTGACCTGCATTCATTGAAGCCTCCTATAAGTAGCTTACTTTGGAGGTGCCTTCATCTGTCTTTATCTCAGGTGGGAGCTCCCTTTTTTTATTTGCCTTAAGGCCCAACTCGTTGTAAGGTTGTGGAGTTAGAAGGAAGTGTCGCTTCCAGCACACCCTTCCTCCGAGCATGCCTTGGCTTTACTTTTGGAGGCCATGCTCCTGGAACACACTAATCTGCCTCTTTCACACCATGACTGCTTCTTTAAAAAGCCATCCACGGTGCATAATACATAGATTCTCTTCAGGATGATGGTCCAACACCATGAACCTTGACCATTTCTGAGGGTTCAAAGAGCATCCCAAGTCAGAGTGCCACTGTGAACTCATTGTCTAAGGCATTTGCAAGAATTATCTTTTCACCCCTTGTGGGCTAGAAGACTCTTGAAGAGTGCTTCTATAAAACGGCAAATATAAATGCAAAGAAGATGTCAATTATCAAATATGAACCAGACTTTTATATAATATAGCATATAGTTTTCATTACCCTTTCAGCTCTGTTATTTTATCTTCTGCTTGCATGGGGGAAAGTAGGATACCTGTTAATATGTTTTATATTTCTTTTCTGCTACATACATTTTTAAAGTAGCCTTATTACTGAAAACAAATTCTTCTAATAGGATTCTGTTCAGGAAGAAAGACTAAGATGAAGAATCATACCTCTGAGGTAAGAAACACAGCTGTTCTTCTTGCCGTGATTTGTTCAAAGATGAGCTCCATTAATGGGAAACAAATGATTTATAACCCATGAGCTTGCGTGTGAAAGGCGTTGTGCTCTGAGTAGGTAATGGGCTGTAGGTACAGTACAGCTCGTGTGCTGTGTGTGAGCACTGTTCATAGTGTTAATACTCGGGGTCATCGTCAAGCAGACAGCCAGACACGGTCATACACGGCCGCTTCTGTCTCTTGCCTGTTTTGTCAAAGAAAATATTTTAAGATTTTTCTATCCTTGACCTTCGTCACTTTTCTACAACCATAATTTCCACCCAACTAGATTGTTTCTTGGCTGTACTGTTTTTTTACACTTTTCTAATTGGGTGTTTCCCATAGCTGAGAGTAAGTAGTTTAATTGCTCTCACCAGTTCCCTCAGAATTCTGAATAGATTCATCCTCATCCACTTGTGGCATCCAAGAGATTTTGATACGTCTGTGAGGAGTGCTGACAGTGAGTAACAGGCTATCAACACAATCTGAATGGTGGCAGAGCAAGGAGGAGCCATCTTTCCACGGTGAAGTTATGGTTTTCTGCACAAGGGAACATCCCTGTGTTGGACTTTCAGAAGTAAAATAATTTCTCACAGATGAAATAACTGTAATAATTATTCCTGAACATAAGAATTTCCTCATAGGTGGATTTATCATATTTAACATTTATTAAAACCACAGAGAATTACATGGGATTTACAAAATATGTGGTTGCCACTTCAGTCATTTACATATAAGCGGCACAACACAGCCAAAATATTTGTAAGTTAAGATATACTTAAATCTAAGTAGGGAGGATATTTTGGGCACCTGATGAGAGGAAAGGATGTTGATTTAATGTTTCCTGGGGTGCAAAGGTTTTTATTTCTGGTTTTGCTTTTAAACTAGTAACTTGCCTCTGTTCACCCACTGTTCTACTCGGAAAAGTGGGAATAGATTTTCCTGAAGAGGTTCTGAGGAGTGGGTTAAATAAAATAACAAGACATTGCAGGTTCACAGAAAAGCATGACATGCCCCAGCCTCTTACACTTAATTTAAACCTGGATTCTGTTCCCTCTTGATTAATTGATTGCTTTTGTACCAGGATGAAACAATGTCGTTTATACTGGTGTGAGCACTGTTCCTCCCTCATTTGGAAAACTAGTGGGTCAGCCACAGTCCCAACACCAGAGAAATTAGCAAGAGATACACCTCTAGGGGAAATTAGACATGAAATGTCATGGAAAACACCACATTCTCTTTCAGGACGTAGTGGCAGTTTCCGCCAAACTTATGATTTGAAGATCTAAGGAGATACTCAATTACAGTGATATAAAATACATTATTTTTGATAGAAGAGCTCTGAAATCTGCAGTTCTCTTCATTGGCACTCTTCCCTACGCTGTGCTGTACAGAACATGTGCAGTACTATTCTGAGTTTTCCGGAAGTGAAACAACTTTATGGAAATCATATGCAAAATGTTTCTCAAGTTTTTTTGCAGTTTACTTTTTTATGAGTCTGTTAAAAATTTAAGAGAAGCCTTGTTGACATTTTATATGCTTATTTTTCTTTCAAAGGAAATTTGGAGGATTTTTAAATTTTCATACCTAAGATGATAAAAGGTGAAATAACATCGTAATTCTTATCTTGTTCAATTTGATATTTGCTTGTTTTATTTTCTTTTATGAGTTTTATTCATCTTGTAACCGGTCTTGTATGTCTCATTAAAAAAAAAAGGCTTATTTCATTTTTTCTCTTTTGAGGAATTTGCCTAGAGCTAAAGTATCTAGGTAAAAAAGCTGATAAAAAGATCTAAATTCTTAAAATACTACCTCTGAAAAATTAATAAATAATGTAAATATTTTAAATATTATCATTTCAATATTTTAAGCATCTCAAAAAATGATTTTGGTGAATACTTTGTCCTCTGAGAAAACTAAAGAAATGAACATATTGTTGTCTTGAATATATTTGAATATCACAATCATATTGTTTCCCTCCCAATGTGTTTATGAAATGGAATATTTTTAGTAGAAGGATATGGCTACAGCCATTTATTACTCTCTATAATGTTTTATTCATCCAACTGGCACTAAGATTTTTATAGTTCTCCAAATAGTTTACAGATCCAAGTACTTCTTTGGCCATCAAAGTTCCTTTGTGATCTCTTCAGAGAGAAACGTTATGACATTTGTAGATACAACAATTCATTAGGCTTAACACACCTATTAGTTCTTTAATTAAATATTGACTTGAACCTCCAGGTTCTACTTCAGGTGAAAGAGTGATCTTTCATCAGCAAATGGCCGTGCTGATTCATTGCATTTACTCAACCAGCATTTATTGAGTGCCTCCTATGTGTGAAGCAACTCTTAGGCACTGTGTGTATGCACAGTGGTGGGGTGGGAGATGGATATAAAGATGAGAAGCACTCGTTTTATTTATTTTTATTATTATTACAAAGATAAGAATTAGAAAGCTATTGAAAAAGGCTGATGAGCTTTTTCTAAATAGGCAAGCATGTAGCAGCTGTGGGAGGAGGAGGTGGAATGGTGGCATTTTTCAAAATGGGCATTTGGTATTACAGATTGATGCATGAAAAATAAAAACAAGGATAAACTATTGAGTCAACAAATTATTATTATAGCTATTTTTATGAGATGATCTTGCTCTGCTTTTGGATTAAGCCGCAAATTTCAGTCACTCATTAGCATTCCTTCTTTGAAACGACTTTAATATGGTTGTATATTAATTCGATTGCTACGAGTTTCCTGAAATAGAAGATTGACTTGACCTGTGGCTAGTGCTAGAGAGATCGCATCCTGTGTCACATCAGCAAATTAGCACTGCGTTTAACCCTTATGTAGTAAAGCCTAGCTCGGGCAAAACAACATCATTGCTATTTTTCTAACTCACAGCACTTCATTAACTATGGCACCACATAGGGGTTATATAACTGTGAGCATAACTTTGTAAAGTTTATAAACATAACAGAGAATGTTCTCACGGGTGTCCTAGGCCAGGCCGCATGCGTCGCTCCTTGAGGTCACCCAAAGTTCCTTCTCCAGACACAGCTCACCCTTCAGTTGCAAGGGGAGGCAGCAGGCTGCCCACATTGGCTGTCCCAGCGCTAACCCCTCCAGTGCTCAAACTCAGCAGCCCTGCGCTCCTGCCAGCATGTCGCCAGAGGAAGATTGATTGCTTCTTAATAATGTTTCTCGTAAGTTTCACCAATCTGGGGCTTTTTCCAGTCCCAGGATTCTTAGCATTTGACCCCCACAATGTGGCATTCCTTGAGACTCTGGCCTGACAAGACCATGGGGCTCCTGAGAGAACTGGATTTTTAGTCACTGCTGCAGTAAGAATCTAGGACTGAGAGATCTATGAACACCCACCGAATGGAGGCAATCACAACGACGGATGCAGGGCTCTGCGGCCTCATCCCCAGCCTCAGGTGAGGCTTAGCAAATTTCCACGCAGTCCACCATCCCAGCAATTAGGCAGAGTGGTGGCCAGCTAAGGCTGCTCCTTAAGCATGACTCTCTTAGTTAGCTCTTAACCTCCCTCACCACACAAACATACACACACAGAATTTAAGGCCATAAGAAGTAAAGACCGCCAGAGAATTCTCACGGATCATCCCTCCCGGAGCCTTGATGTTAAGATTCCATATCCTAGACAACAGTCTTGGCTCCAACACTTTTTTAGCATTGTTATCATCTGATCCTAAAATATCAATATTAAAGTACAGTGGATGTGTGTGCATGTGTGTATGAGCATATGCCCTGATGGACGGAAAACCCCAGCCCTCTGTCAACACAGGGCTAGTGGACAGAACCACCACCCATCTTATAGGATAATTGTGCCTCATTAGACTGTTACTGTTTGGCATTTCATATCAGGGTTGTTACTTGAACCAACAGTAGATTCAAATGACCACAACAATGACTTGTGCTTTACGGAACTTTGCTGGGTTCCCCCTTACCCCGTCCTGCTAATTTTTGGGTCATCAGGAGTGGTTTTTTCCCCCCATAATTTTGTGCCATGTTATGAAACATATCAAATTATGTTTCTCTTTCAAATATGTTTTTCCCTCTCAGCGTGATTTTATAGACCATTTTAAAACAAACACACTCACAAATCACTCTCTCTACCTCTCTGTCCAGATCTATCCAGGCTACAGATAGTCACGTTTGACTGAAGGGAGATGGCCTGTTCCTCTGCCAGCCTCCACCCCCTTTTCAACATGAGGAGCTTTCTTGATTAAGAACTCACCCTGCCCGAGATCCTCCGGGAAAATTTAGTCCAAAAAGAATGTGGGATTCTAGGAGGCACAGATTTTGGTAGTAGTCGGACTGGAGTTTGAATCCTGGATCTGGCATTTAATTGCTGCGTGGCCCAGGGCAAGTTACTTAATCTTTCATGCTTCCATTTCCTCATCAATGACATGCAGGTCATAAGAATTACTTGACCTAAGGATTTAGCCACTAAAGACATATCTACTATTTAGTAGTGGGTGGCACGCAGTAAGCGCTTAATAAGTAGCAGTGAGGGTATGGAGGGCCATTCCTGAGATAAAAGAGCTCCCCAGACTTTAATTCCTATGCAATGATATTGAGTTCTGTGTCTATGTTTTTCCTCTTTTTTTTTTTAACAACAAAAACACCTTTGCTAACCTACCCCCGTAGCTCACCTATCCTCTTCTGTCCTGTGCTCATCTCTGCAGTCCTGAAACTTAGGTGGGATTTAAGAAACAACTTTCAGTCACAGGCATCTCCTCTGTCACTCCCTCCCTCCATCTACTGACACTGCCCCAAATTAGAGCTACATTAAAGAAACTCTCTGTTGATTTTATCTTTACACCTACCTAGACCCACATGCAAGCTGAAGTTATTTTTTCTCAACATGGTATGGATGCATGAACCCTAAAGAGAAAACTAGGACACATTCTTTATGAATGAGAGAATAGTTCATTGTCATGGAAATTAAGGAAAAGATGATCAACTTTCCATATTCTTCTTTCGTGAATTTCCAAGTGATGGTTACTCCTTCTGACAATCGATTCTATAGCTGTTGCCCGAGCAGCATTGTGCTATTAGCTTATAGTAAAATTAAAATTCTTATTAAAATGCAACTTTTGAAAGTCTAAATAGGCAGAAAAAGCCACTTAGGAGCAAAAAATATCATCAAGACTGCCCATAAGAGCAGGGTGTAAAGTTTTGTCCTTAGTGTCTTTCTCCTAATAAAGCTTTTGATAACAGCAACTTGAACCAAACCATGATGCTAAAGTAAAACACTGGAGTGAAGAGTTTTGAGTTTTTCACTCCTTTGCCAAGATCTAAAATACCATAGGTCACCACACAGTGATCCAGTTAGAGGCATAGTTACAATACAGAGTTAGTCGATTTCATTTATTCTTTCACTCGACAAGCACAGTTGAGAACCTACTCCCTGGAAAGCATTGAGAGGCCCTGATGTACATTGGTGAAGAAAATGGTCACAGTTCTTGCCTTCGTGGGGCTTAGAATTGAGGAGCCAGACAATAAACCATCAACAAACAAGTAAAAATATGATGACGTACACGTAGACAGTAGTAAACGCCTCCGAGGAGATCAGTGGTGTGATGAGGAATATCGGGGCAACGTTCTTAGAGCAGGTGTTCTAAGAAGGCCTCTCTGAGAACGAGTTGGACCAGCCCAGGTCTACATAATGAGGGGTCAGCCTTGGGGAGTCAGGAGAACAGAGCTCAAGGTAGAGGAGAGACCAAGAGTAAAGGGTTTGAGGCGGAACAGACTTGGCGTGTAAACAAACGGAAAGGAGAGGGAATGGTAGTCTGACAGACTTGCCCCCAAATCTTGGCTTTGCTGTGTATGATCCGAGCCAGTTATTTGGAGCAGTGAATATTACGGTTAGAAGTGCCAACTACAGAGTCAGGCTAACAGGGTTCACTTGGCTTCACCACTGACCAGATGTGTGTCCTTTAGCTAATTCCTTAACCTCTCTGTTCCTCAATTTCCTTCTCTGTAAAATGGCATAATAACACCTAGTTTATTGGATTGTTGTGAAGATTATGTGGGATTGAATACAATCATGTAGAGTGGGGCTTATCACATGGGAAGCATATGACAAATGTTAATGATTCCTTTTCTTATTATAATCATATTTTTATTATAATTATTATTATTGAAACATTCTGACCCTGCGAGGGTTAAAACGAGGATAATACTAAAAATAAAGCTTAGCTCATAGTATTCTGTTGAGTATTATATGAGACGATCTACATAAAATTCTTAATATATATTGCCTACCACATATCACTCAATACCCTGGTAGCTATTACGACTGTTGTTTTCTAATTAATAGTAGTATTGGCTATAAGTTAAAACTAGTATCAAACCTATATGTTTTCTAAATTGACTAAACCCAAAATATTCTTAGAACTGAGCTTTAGCCAACATTTCATTTGGTTCAAGTCCATATTCTATACATAAAAAGGCACATTTGTTATACTCAAGTTTTCATATCTGTCACAAGGCTTTCCTCACTTGTCTCCTGTAAATGCTGCCTTTACCACTCAAGGACCTAGATTCACAGCTGAATGTGCCTGTTGGTGTTTGTCATGTCACCTTATTAATACCTATCTTTTTGGCATCAGAAGGGAACAGAGAGTTCGATATGGCCCATCTCCAAACTTCTCACAATCTCTATCTCGCCAACGTGTACCACAAATAAGGGAGTAAAAGAGGCATTGGTGCAGGGGAATAAGCTGAAGTTTCTATCACCATCAGTCAACAGTCTGACCATTTTCACAGGATATTCAGTGAAGTGTAGAAGAGAAGAAGGGGGGGAGGAAGGAAAGAAGGAAGGAAGGAGGGAAGAAAGGAAAGAAGGAAGGAAAGAATCAAGGGTGAAGGGAGTGGGGATAGACACACTGAACTAGATCCCAGCCATGCTCAAAGAGAGCTGTGGAAATTGTAAAAACACAGGACCTCTTGCATGCAAATTAAACAGAAACCAGTCCATGGACCAAAAGACAATCATGCAGTGGGTCTAACAGAAATGTAGTACTCTCACCACTTTAGTCTTCATTCTATTTCTGTTTGATTTGATTTTCACAAGAGTCTGTGAGCAACCTTAAGGCTTTGTCTCTGCAATGCAAAAACAAATACAAATACATATACATCTATTTATATGAATATATATGTGTGTGGATGTGATTTAAGCCAATTTAATGGAAATTCATATTTTGCGTTGTGTTAGGCATAGTTAACAAATGACCAAACAGGAGTTTCCCTTTTCCCAACTCTTTGTCTCACATCAACTCTCCGCATGTGTTTCATGAAAGAAGGTTTTAAGGAAGGCCCCCTGGAAGGATGTGGGGAGACACAGAAGTCAGGATTAGGCTATGGACTTGTAAGGCGTGGATTCCTTATGGCTGAAGTGTCTGCGTACATTTCAGGACCTTTGGCTTTTCAGACATTATTTGAAAGCACATTTCTAGGAAGCTATAATGAAACTGCAAAAGTCCGTGGCTCTGAGATACACTTAGTTATTTTTCTCAGTACATAAAGCAAGGAGACACCTACAATTTCTTTCCTCAGAACTCATTCCTTCACTTTCTCATCAGCGTAACAAAAGGAGCGCTGCAACTGAGGTCAGAAAGCCCAGATGCCAGCGGACCAAGTCTACTCACTCTGACACCTTGGACAAGTTGCTTAAATGCTCAAAACGCTTATTTCCCTATTTACAAGGGAGAGAATGATATGATCTCCAAGTTTACTTCCATTCATGAAGATTTAAGCCTTCAATTGTAATCAACTCTATGAGTTCTCTCAGTTATGATGCCTTGAATTTTGATGAAATACATATTTCTATGTACTGAATTGAGGCCAACTCTTGTGAATTGAAGGGCACTGTGAATGCAATTCCTTTTGTAATAAACATCATTGTTTCATCAAGCAGAAGTCAAACTCAAACCTCAACTTTGCAGTAACTGCTGACTGCTCTCGGTGTGCGGGTGTGTGCATGGCACGCCTGTGTTAAGCGCCACCCCAATGAGCATGTGATCATTTCAGGGTACAATTCCCTTAAAGTGGGTCTAGGGCAGGGGTGGGGAAACTCAACCACCACCTTTCATTATATTTCCATACTCAGGAAGATGTCTTTAGGTTACAATTTGTCAAAGAAATATAGTTTAGAGTCTCTTTTTTAACTTTGTCTTCTTACTACCCCACTGGACATACAGTTATTGCCTTGTAATTTGAAGTAAAGAGCAGGTAAAAATAAAAACAAAATCACCTCTTATCCTAAAGCATTAGGCTTGTCCAAGGATAATTTTCACACTTTCCCCTTTAAGGACAACATGTAGCTACTGAAATTGTTTGCCTTCAGTTTTTTAACCCTCTTGCTGCTAGAGTGAGGGGGCCAGGATTTAATTAGTGCGCCATTGAGTTCATTCAGTAAGAAATGTGGAGAAGTCACAACAGCTGAACAATATTCTTTGTCAACGTGGTGGGGAAGAAGAGGCTGTCTGTGGAGCATTCTTTTCATACTTTGCGGCTCTAAAAGTAGCCAGTTAATTAGATTCCATGGTTACTGCTACAGCAGTATCTGCTTATTTGAAGTGCAGTGATAATCATCAATTGTACACTCTTGACTACACTATTAATGGCTTTAATACCCACATTGTGTTTACATTTTGCGTTGTAACGAACGCTTAGCTATTGCGGTTTTTAACATGTAATAATTCAGTGAATTCTGTCTCCACGTAATGCCCTTGCCATTTCATTCTGCGGTATTAAGCGTTGTTTTCCTACTGAGGTTTTGAAATGTGGGGCATTATGTATGAGTTATGCTAATTTGTTAGGGCAATGAATACATTAATTTCATTAGTAAATGGCCTCAAAGCAATAATTACCAGTGTAGGTGTGTCAGAAGCGATCATGTTCAGTTTTGCCAGTTAATTATTAAGATTTTGTTCTAAGGGGCCCGGATTTGACATCCAGCTTCAATTTCGCCGTAAATAAAACTCTGAAGTATGTAGGGACGAAGAAATGGAGCCAAGAACTTATTTTGCACTTACGTACTTCCACTTTTTGTCCAATTGTGGCTGCCAATATCATGCCAAAATAGTGTCGGTGATATAAAGTTTTAGTATACCCCCAAAAAGCACATTTTATTAAAAATAGCAGTTATATTTTCTTGATACTCTTCTTGGCTTCTGTAACTGGATTTTAAATTATCCACAAAACAGTGTATAACTTGCGAAGATGAATTCCACTTAGAATTGTTGTCTGCAGTTTCTCCTTAAAGCCAAAATCATTTTATTTTTTTTAAACAAATGGAATTTTCCTCTAATGGATTAATTGGCTCTCTGAGCCTGCTAGATTATTATACTACTTGAACCATTTGTACTAAGCAGTA
The DNA here is from genome assembly GCF_041296235.1 of Equus asinus. Taxonomy (NCBI): domain Eukaryota; kingdom Metazoa; phylum Chordata; class Mammalia; order Perissodactyla; family Equidae; genus Equus; species Equus asinus. The sequence goes on along the minus strand of NC_091805.1, from coordinate 23,434,708 downwards.
ATAGTAGAACCCATATTCCAGTATTAATTTCCACAAAAATTTGACATTCTTTTTATAATCATACACCTGTTGGAACCATTTAATGCATCTCCATTTGCTAAAATGATGTGTGGAGGTCGTTTAAAACTGAGCAATCACTCAGGCTGTTTATGGAATCTTGGAATACTACACCGTTCGCAGTGTCCTGGTGTTCTGCTTTAATGGGAAAATAATACTCTTCAGAATTTTCGGAGGAAAGGAATACAGTGGCGTTTGAGAAGCAGATGGCACAAATGTGTAAAGAAAGGACATGTGAGCCTCAACAGGGGGAGGGACAAAGCAGATGCAGGATAAGAGGACAGAAGCGGAAGCCATTACAGAAGAAAATGCAGGAAAGGAGCTGAAAGAAACGTTACTGCTATCAGGGTTTAATCAGGCAAAAAAAGCTTGAGTTATTTCTGCAAGTGATTGTTGTCGAATCAAATACCAACAATAATCCTAAACGTCATAATGGCAATGATGAGGATGGAGCTGGCCAGCTAAGAATTTGATGCCCTTCTAGACTGTCTCGTAAGGAAATGGCCAGTGCCTCTGTTGCCCTTCCAGTTTTCTGTACTGTGACTCTGTCACTGCAGCCTCTGGCTTCCACGTGCCTTTAGCTTTAGCTGTACAACAAATTTTTTATTTTTCATTGTTTCTAGATTTCAACCAGATTCTTGAAATCTGAACCCAGGTTATATGCAATAAACCATCCTACCCTCAGGATTTAGAAAAGACAGATATTGTTTTAATCCAAAGCAAGGTTTCATTTATCTGGATGGACAACCAACATTGAATACTATTAGTTTTCACAGGTCACAGCAGTTTGGACAAAGATCATAAAGTCTGTCAATCTGGTGATGGTGGTCCTCAATGTTAAGGATTGCTTGAAAAAAATTTTTTCCTTCCCCCTTAAATTAATACAGGAGTCCAAACTTTAGAAGTGATTCTGATTTAGACAAGCAGAGTCTAGAAAGTATTTAAAGATATTTGATTAATATGAATTTATCTTGAGTAGGATCATTGGCAGTGATCTTGACTTGTTTAGCTATTGCCTACATTTGAAATGTGTTTACAGACATGAATTTCTGTTTTTGTGAAATGCGCAGAGGAAGAGTTGGAGGCCAAGAAGCCCTCTTCTGATTGAAGACAGTAAGATGTAAGGCTTTACTTGCTCATTTAAAGGCAGAGGTTAGAGGCATTAAATCTGAGTTATAGAGTAGAGATTAAGAACTGGGGCCTCTGTATTACACAGCTCCAGAGTTGCCCCATTCACATAATATTCTGAATGAAAGCCAACACCAGGAATTGTGCAGGGAACAGCCCGTGTAGCCATATGTCGCAATCTTGTTAAGAACTCAGGTTCGGAAGAGAGAAAGATCTGGGTGGTCTAAGCCCTGCCATTTACACCCTGTATTACCATAGACAAGACACATAATGTCCCTGAGCCACGGTATTCTCATCTGTAAAATGGCAATAATAAAATATTACCTTCTTCATAGAGGTCTCATGAAGGTTGATGAACTAATGCATGTCTGCAAGCCTGTCACATGGCAAGAACCCAATTAATATTAGTTATTATTATTACTATTAGTAATGGTGTCATTTTTAGTAGGTGGTAATGCCAGAACACATAAAAAGTGAAGGTTTGAACGTGAAGGCACTCTCTCTCTGCCCCAGCTTTGAGGGAGTGTTCAGACCCTGGAGACTTTGCTGGTATTCACTGGGCTGCAGACTGTCAGCCTTACGGGCCTTTTTCACTTAATGCCCTGCTACAGTCACTTGGAGTATTACCCAGTTCCCTAAATGTCCTTTAGTTGTTTGCCAACGTTCTTTTTCATTTTCTCTTTTTTTTTTCTTTTCCTCCTATTTTCCTCCCAGTGTCTCCACCATCCTCCACCACTCTCTCTGCTCTCTCAGTTACAGTCACATTTGCCAGATCAATCACAGCCCTGTCATGCTCCTGTTTGTCCCCATGTCCTGAGTACTTAGACCTGACTGGCACTGAAAACCTTGCCCAAAGAAGATAGAGCCAACTGATTTTAAGGAGAAGTACTCAAAAAGGAATTCAACTCTAAATATTAGTCCCTGGAACCTCTTTCTTCTAGCCTGTCACAAGGTACTTACAACTGTTACTACAAATTTTGAGTGCTCCTATGCACCATCAAGCGTGCTAAGGCTTTACATAATTTTATTATTTAATAATCACTAACTTATAGGTATAAATATTATTACTCCTTTAGGAAGGATAAAACTGAGACTTGGAGAGAGTTTGAGTTACTTGCCCAAGTTCATATAGCTGGTGAGTATTGAAATATTTATTTAAGCCCAGGTATAGCTCCAAAACCTGTTCTCTTAACCACTACCTTCCACTTCTTTTTCACTGCATTTTATAGATTCTTACTGTTTGAGTCAAACGCGTCATTCAAACATAAGTGTTGGAGCATCACGTAGAAGGAAAAATAAGGAGAACTCTACCACCGTGCGTAACCTGCTTTTTGCCTTACTTCTCAGAATGTTGACCCTGGTCCTTCTTTCTTCTTTTTGCATGGAGGCATATTTATTAATGTGAAAAGACCACCAACCTGGGAGCTAATGATACAAAAATGCTAGAATTATCCTCGTGGTGGGGAGTATGCCTACCTGTTACACATTTGTTGTCATCTGGGGTTTAGCTTCTGATCCAAGCAGGCTCAGTTTTTCAGCACTGAGGGAGTAGGACGACGCTCCCTGCTATACCAAAATATCTGTTCGGTTAATATTGTTGCACTTAAGACCAGAGCAAATGCCTGCCGGCAGCCACCTCCTTTCAGCGAGCTCAGTGGTTGCCGAGATGTGGGCTCTAGGCTCCTGGGAAACAGCAGAGTTAAAGCCGGAGGTGAGTGAAGCTAAGACCGAGGCTTACCTCAAACGGTGTTACATTTCATGCAGATATATGTACTGTTTTTTGAAGGTCTGTATATGGATGTGACTGATAATCCAGATTTTAAAACACATATATAGAGGATCATGACACTTTGTAACAAAATTAGACAGGTTTTCTCATTAAAAAAGATAACACCAGTGAATACCATATTCTGGCCTCAAGGATCTTGCTTTTTAAACTTAAGCAGGACAGAAATACAAGTACCGAAAGGTATCCCGTCTCTCTTTAATAAAAGAAGGTGTGCATTGATTTCTCAAAGCCCTGAAACAAATGGTAGACTCGTGCAGCTTTATGTAGGAAGAACAGCTTCAGGTCTGTAGGGAAAAGAAAAAAAAAAGGAAAGCAGAGTAAGTGGTTCTACCATCTATCCTGTCATTTCTGCTGGTGTCCCTGCCCTTCTCTTTAGACTACCTTGAATTTAGTATGAGAAAAGATAAGACACCTGCAGCATTAAACCAAGTCAGCTGAAAACGAAAGGGCAGCCGAAGTCTTTGCCTCCATGCTTACCCACACGTGCGCCATTAGCAGCAGCTGGCTGTCTATGGTGCTTTGGGCGACGCTCTTCAGAGTGTAGCTGGAAAGAGCCGGAGGGAGGTGGTGAGGTCCAGTGAGGGCCTCTTGCCCGTTGGGCCGTGGAAACATAGCTTGGTTTCATAAGAAATACCCCTAATGCCCAGCTCAGAGAAACCATACTATCTCAGATTAATCTACCTCCCATTGTCCTCTTTCCCTGGCGCCTCCCTGGTCACTCCCTTGTTCCATCATATTTGAAAACAGTCCGAACCCCTGAAGCATTAGACATGGCTCGGCATCCAGGGCCTGCCTTAGCGCATATCATCTCCCGGATTCCAGGAGGAGACCCGTCTATCCCGTCAGGATTGCCACACTCTCTGTGCAGAGATCTCCAAGCTGTCATGTTGAAGTCGGCTCGCAGATCTCTGCTAGGCGGGAAATCTCCCTGTTGGAAACACAACACTGTTGTCTCTCTGGCTTACTATATACCAAAGCGAAGCAATGTTTTGCTGGTGGAGCCAGAATATGAATCTAGAACTTGCTAAACATTTTGTCTCTCTGCTTAGTCACCTGGATTTAGGTGAAATCTAAACTTTTGAATTTTAAATTAATATTTATGGCACAATTTAATACACGTTTAGTAATGTAAAGAATCTGATTGAAAGATGTGGTTTGCACATAAGCCCCACCAGAAACTCATTTACTAACAGAATCCACCCCTAAGTAAAATAAACAGCTTGGCTTTCTACTGACATTTTATAACCACCTTAAGAGAAAGGTGGAGAGGGGAATTGGGTTTCCATGTGGATTTAATTCAAGAACTTCCCGAGAAAGTGCTCGAAGGCAATACGGTAGTGAGCCAACTTTCTTCTGTTAAGTCACAAAAAAATAGATTGTACCAAATAGAGGGGATCAACCACAGCTGCAAAGAGGAAATTTAGAATTATCATCATAGCAGTATCAGAAGGTCCTTTATGTTTATAGCTTCATAAAAGTTCACAGTTCGAGTATTTGCTGCCAACTAATAAAAAAGTAATGAAAAATTTTGCAGATTTTTTTTTGTGTAGACAGCAGTTACCTAATCCCCAAATCCTGATGAATTCATATATTCAAAATATTTAAAAGGCAAAATACATCCGAGAATTTATTTGCGATCCCTTTAAAGGCACAGGTCTTAACCTCATTAACAGATAAGAAACAACTATATTGTTTGGCTGTACATCAATATGCGTTTGAAAATAAATCTGATCCCTTTATAGCCCAAATATTCAAAAAACCATAATTAAGCAATGACACTCCAGGGTGGATATTATTAGGTAAAAATGAAGGCCTTGTCCCTTCAATGCCCCTTGATGTGTGTTATTACCCAGAAACCCCTGGCTTCTGTGTTTTTTTGTAATTATAAAGGAGATCTCTTTTACATTTACTTTTTTAACAAATTCTAACAGGAGTGCTTTTGTATTTATCGTACTAAACACATCCATCCATTTGGGGAAAAATAGTTCCTATTGGAAGGGCGAAAGGAAGTAAACCAAAAGAACTTGAAAATATTTTTTCTGCTATTTTTGGTGCTGAGTTTTCCCCCTAGAGTATTTTTAATACGAAAGTGCAGACACCTTCTGTGTGTTTCATAAGTTTCTCCGTGTCTCCCTTCCTGTTCACATCACTCTCAGCCCTGTGCCATCAGCTGGCCTGGCCTGTCTAGTAAGCTTTAGCCTGAAACAGATTGCCCCTAACCTTTACTTTTCATCAGAGAGCACAAAGCAGGAGGCGGTGGGCAGGACAGGGATTAAAATTGGAGGTGTTTCAAGCGTCTGTACTACATTATGCCACTATATGAAAAAGTCATATACTTTAAAATGAAAGGTGAAGTACGGTGCTTGTGATCTGGCATTAAAATTCATAGCTGTGGAGAACTCATAAAAATCTGTATATAAATGTTGCTGTTATTATTTATGAATAATAATTATATGATAATGCTTCCTCTTTGGTTAATTATTTGTGTGGAACCCTAAGTACATTTAGCTATTATTATTACTTGTAAAATCTGTGCATTTATTGAGTGTCATGTGCCAGTCACTGTCTTACCGTTCTTTACCTGCATTTTCTCAATCTTCACAAAAACTTTATATAAATATCTATACATGAGTTATAGTTGGTAACTTATGCTAAGTCACAGGGCTAGTGAGTAATGAGGAGAGATTCCTGCCCAGGTCAGTCAGATCAAGAGCCCAATATCTTAACTAGTTCACTCCAGAAATCATTGCCATCCCTAGACCCATGTTAAATAAGTAAATAAAGAGTAGCCTTTTACAGCTAAAGAAATCAAGACTGAAAGAAAACAATTAACTTATAAATGTCACATAGTTATCCAGCAGTGACCAGGGAAAGGAAAGCAGACATTTCTGAATATGGCTCGGTGCCTTGACCGCAAAACCACGTAGTCTGAACTCTTTTGATGATCCCTTCTCTGGGAGTGGTTATTAACATTGGAAAGCTTGAATGACCATGATGGAAGTCTAGATTAGCACCAATTGCATTTTTTTATTAACAAAAATATAAGCTTACCCATGAGAGCTGCTGCCTGGGAGGTATAAAAGAAATATCCAGAGGATCAAAATAAAACAAACTCAATTTAAAAGCCCTCCTTTTGCCATAAATTTGGTATGCTAGAGGTCAAATCAGACCCCCATGTGCAAACGAAGTGCATCTCTTGCTTAACGCAGGTGTTTTACTCTTCTCTGACAACCACTTTTTTTGGTAAAAGGATTCTATTACATATAAAATGGAAAAGATACCAGCTTGGGGTTTTTGCAAATTTTCAGAGCTTTTGTACATTCTTTTTCCAGTGAGCATGTGAACCAAGTAGAAACAGAACCAACCACACACGCACACACACACAGTCCCAAACAGACAAAATATAAAGAGCTCTCCGGAGCACACCTCCCGGTCCCCACCCTGCCCTTTGCATCCTGTCCTGCTGAGAGGGATTTCAGGAGGGCCAACCACCTAACTGCCCCTCCACTGGCGCATTGTTCTGATTTTGCGGGCGTATCATTTTTCACCCGACCACAGTTGCCAAGCACCGGCAAGAGGCCCTGGTAAAAAACTCACACCTCGCCGTCTGCCGCCGCCTTGCGTGTCCCTCAGCCCCAGCCATTCGATCATCTCGCGTGGAACTGCCTGGAGCTGTTTGTTGAACTGCTTCATGTTACTCTTTGACTGAGAGAGAGACAAATGTTCCATATTATCTTTAATTTCCATAAAATTGTTTTAATCTTTGCTTTATAATAAATGCATAACGGTGCCCTCGGGGATCTCTGTTTTGTATTATAGGTGTCTCCATTGGAGTTATGTGCAAGATAGAGCTGCTCAGCGTTTGCCTTTCACCCAAAGGACTCAAAAGATACTTTGAAACGAAAGATTCCTCCTGGAATCATCCATAAGCAGAAAATGGAAAATTTCCTTTCCCCCAGTATGTCTCCATCCAAGGTCCCCATCCTGGAGACATGATTATTAGCCAAATCACATCAGGAACGTAATCAGCGGGAGCTGAAAGATATTTGCCCTCTTTCTGACTGTCCCAGCTTTTGGTGTAATATTTATATATGTGTGTGTATATATATACATCATTATAAATAGATAATATGTAAACATCATCATAAAATATCATTAATTAGCTAAAATAAAAGCCTTTGCCAACGTGTCAGTTTTGAACCTTTTACCTCCAATGGATCTTTAATAGACCAGCTTGATGAAAAGAAGAGGAGGAGTTAGGAATGGGGACGGTCCCATGAATAGATTTTTTGACATTTTGTTTATTATCATTTTATCTAGGCTAGTGGTAAATGGATGGACTTGTCAGCAGAAATCCCTTGGTGAAGTAAATAAAGAATCTTAATAGGCAAGGAGAATAGAACTAACGGCAAATCGCTCACAAAGAGATCTAATTTATTGGTTTCTTTTTCAGTGAAGATTCCGTTCTGGATTCTGGCTTTGCCAGAAGAAACAGCTGAATGATGGCATGAATCCATACGCAGAGAAAGTGCTCTCTCCAGTAGGGACGGAGAAAATGCAGAGAGAATCTCTGCATGGCCTCACCCCAGCTTCTTCTGAAAGTTAGCTGCCTTATTACCGCTGTGGTATCTCCATGTAAAGCTAAAACCTGGAAGGTCGCCTCTATTTTAATTTTCTGGTCACTATTAATAAGCCCATGCTGCATTCATGAAGGAAAAATATTGAATGTGGCCACACCAGTTACAATATTATGGCTATTTGGGTGTAAGCATAATAAAGATACCAACAAGGGCTCCTCAGTTATTAATATTTTTTCGGGTTAAAAGGCAGCAATAAGTCATAAAGAGCATTTCCAAGCAGTAGTACTTTTATAGAAAATTGCTTGCTATTTAAACAGAATATTTGCTCTTCGTCTCAGGAAAATATGTGGATGCTTCTGAACAAGGAGCTGTTTTACCTCCTCTCTGCCTCCTATAATTAGCTCCATCTTACTTGAAAAAAAAAAATTTTTGATTTGCTTGCCTGGATCACAGCAAAACGTGGGACTCAAGTTTGCTTTGGCCAAATGGGAGTGCCTTCATTAGTAGCCCATGTTTTTCCACAGAGAGTAAGGCTCTGAATTTAAATATTTGTCCTTCTGAATCCATTCTTCTGAGACGGCTGGAGATCTCTGTGAAGCTCTCTTCTGAGTGTGGATGAAACAAGGTAAACAGGAAGTTTTGATCCAACAGATGGGGCTAGGAATTTCTCCCCACCACTTGTCAGTATAGAGTCTCCTTCATTTATGCGCTTAGGAAAATAGCTCTCCCATGAACCCTGAGCCCAGAGGTCTGCTCGGGATAGACCATTTATCTCCAGAAGTTGGCTTATTTACATCTTTGGGCAGGAGTTGGGAGGAGAGGGTCACACAGATATTAACCTATCTTTCTTCACTCCTAGATTAGACCTGCAGGTCAGCAGGAAGTAAGAGAGATTTTAGTCTCTTGCATAGTGCTCATTTGACCTTCTCTACTTCATTATAGTCTCTTAAAGAAGCCAACAAATTTGAATGACTACATCTCAATGATCGCATGGCTAATGATGGTTTATTGTTTATTCATTTACACTGGAAAGAAAACGTCACCATGAATATCTGTTTAAATAGTCCCTTTAGCCAAAAATAACTGTGTCAATGGCAGATGGGATCAGGATCATAGGTGAAAAACAACCCACCTTCTCCTAGGCGGATTTCGGTGCCAATTTCATATTCTGAGTTAAACATGTTTTTTTCTCTCCTGAAAATAAGTTCCTAAAAAGAGTTCCTGGCATTCCAAGTAATGATTGTAAATCCACCAAGTTAATTTATGAACCAATAAAGTCCTGTCAAGTCTCCTTCTCATCTTCTGGAAAACAGGTCTGCAGAGAGGGAAAAAAAGATCAGCTAGTTACTAAGGAAATATATTCTTGCTTCTCATATATTCCTCTTAAGCCTTGCTTTGGAGTCAGCTTCTGTGCACTGTGGAATATGGAAATCCCTGCAAACACAGAAGTTATTTGGGGCGATAATGGTCTACATTGTTGGATAGTAAGGCTTTAAGGAAATTAACAATAAATGCATCATTATTATATCCAAACTGCCATCAGATTAAATTCAAAACTCTAAATGAAAAGCTGAGGCATTCTGTTCCTGAGACACATAACATAAAATCAAGGCTGTTAGGAGGAGACAGTATTTAAGACGCGCCCCCCCCCCTTCTCCTCAGTAAACACCTTATAAATTTGTCTGAAATTTTCAAATTTTGCATTAATTGAGGTTCCTTGCCTGTTCATTTGAGTTTTGGTGTGAAAATATATCAAATCGTAACACACAAAAAGCTGCTCTCTCAAGCCACATTTCATAGCATGATTTCATCAGATGGTCTTAATTTTCTGTATGACATTATCTTTCAAGCTGACATAAGACTGGGCTGTGATATTTGCATACTCAAGACAGAACCATGCAGCTTAACTATGTTTCCGCTTGTGTGAGAATTTGGGGCATTTTTACTTTGAGAAATCAAACAAATAAACCTTCCAAAAATAAAAATAAAAGATTTCCTCTACTCTTCGAATGACTTTGTTCTTGCCTTTTTACGAAAGAAACACTCTGAGCTATTTTAAGCAATGCTATAATATCTGAACCAGTTGTTCAATACAAGTGAGGTGTATATATCTCTTGAATGTGTCTGCAGTCAACTAGTCAAGGAAGCTTGGCTATTTTACTTGGCTAGTATCCATATAATTGTAAACGTGCAAAAAGAGAGACATGATTTTATGGACAGAAAGATTTAATATTTTAAATCTTGAAATCCAGGAGAACTTCATCACTAACCTTGGAGCTAAAAGACCTAGCTCTTGACTCCCCTACTTGTCAGCTCTGCTGGGCAGGTCACCTCGCCTGTGTCAATGTGTCTTAAAGGGTATATGCACTTTACGTTAAACACGTATTTCTTGCATGCCCACGACATAATAGGTGCTGTTCTGGGTACTATAAATTTGAAAATATCCATTTATTAGTCTGGAAATAACATAGATTGAAATTCGAAGGGAATCTTAAAGAGAAGTCCAATCTACTATAGAAATGAGGGAAGTGAGACCAGGTCAGGTCAATGACCCATTTAGGATATGACACAGCTAGAGGCGGTGAGGAATAACTGGAACTCAGCTCTCCCTCTCTCACTTCCATCCTCTTCCTAACATGTAAAGCTATTGCCCACGTCTCTCTTACAAGGTTCATAGCCAGGCAAGAAGTCAGCACAAATGCTATTACTCGGAGAAAAGTATAATTAACCCCGCCCTTACTTATTGAAGTTCCATCAATGAAAACTGGTTGGTTGGTTGGTTGGTTGGTTAGTTCTCTGTCTTAATGAAAAGGGAGATAGTGTACTGGATTGTTTCTGATGAGCACAGGTCTTATCAGAATCTTCAAATAGCAGATACGCAATAAGAATTGTAGCCACTGCACATTGAATTGAAAACGCTCTTGTCAAGGTCAGCAATGACCTCCATATTTCCAAGTTCATTAATGCATTTTACTCCATCTTTCATTAATATTTGGCAAAGCTGATTGCTTCTGCCTTGAAAGATATTCTCCAAGTAGCTGCTAGGGCACCGTGTGGATCAGCTTCTCTCTCACTGGCCATGCCTTCTCCATCTCCTTCTCTTATTCTCCTCTCTTCCTGACCTCTCATCCTAGAATGCTACAAGCTCAGCCCTCAGAGCTGTTCCCTTCATTCTCTATGCTCACTCTCCCCATGAGCTTAGCCAGTCAGCCCCACAGCTTTGAATATGATCTGCAGCCTGACGATGTCCTTGTACATATCTTCAGACCCAACCTCTCCTCTGATCTTCAGATTATAAGTCAAACTGCCTACTCGTTAGCTCCACTTGCATGTTTAAGATACAGTTCTATGAGTTAAGAATGCATTCTTCTCTGAATAACAGAAAACTTGATTGGCATGGGCTTAAACAGGCAGGCTTATTTATGTCACATAGCCCAGGGCAGATATTGTTGTTCTATGGTAACATCAAGTACCCCCTGTCCTTCTGTCTTCCAACTCTATCATCTTTATGGTGCATATTTGGTGAGGATAGTTACAGGTGGTTGCTTCAACTCATGTATCCCTTCTGCATTCCAGGAAGAAGGTGGAAAGTCCAAAAAGGACAGAGGGAAAAAGCCTCATGAAGCTAGGTCTTGTCTTATTTATTATTTTTTTTCCAGGGAATTAAACCAGGCACACCTGTCTACATCTTACTAGCCAGAACTCCATCACATGGAGGTTGGGAATTGGACTATTTTATTTTTCAGTTTCTACTCCAAAGAAAAGTTGGGAGAGGGGATTGAAAGGGTAGTGACTGAGGCAAATTACATTATCTGCAGTAGCACTTGATGCTCAAGGTGTGCTCCGCATCTCTGTAAGCAGCCCCTAATTTTTCATACTCAGATGAAAGACTTCATCATCAATGACTTCTTTCTCCCTCTCATACCACACATCAAATCCAACAGTAAATCCTTTTGGATCTACCTTCAAAATATATCCAGGTTCTGACCATTTTGTACCACCTTTTCCATTCTCCTCTTAGTCCAAGCCTCCATCATCTCTGGCTTGGATTATGACAAACCCTCCTAACTAGTATCCCTGCATCCTTGCTTTCACCCTGCAGGTTATTCTCTACTCAGAGACCAAGTGATCCTTTTAAAACCTAGGTTGGCTCATGTCACTTCTCACTCAGAACCCTCCCGTGACTTCCACCTCACTCAGTATCAAATTCCAGCTCCTCACAAACAACCTACAATGACCTCCTTGTTCTTGCACCGGCTTCTTTTGGCTTCTCCCTCTGCTACACTCACCTTGGCCTCCTTGCGGTTCTTCTAGCATACCACGGCATTCTCCCACCTTCGGGCCTTTGCAGTGCTCCCTCCGTTTGAAACACTTGACTCCTACATGTCTGCAGGTCCTACTCCTCCACTTCCTTTAGGTCCCTAGTTCAGTGTCATATTATCATAGAGGCTTTCCTTGAACTCCTTACATAAAGTAGCAATGTCATCCAACTCCATCTCTTTATGTCTCTTTACATTGCTTTAACTTTTGGGGGACAACAAGATATATATGTTTCTTTTGTGTGTGGGTTTGTCAATTTCCTGTTCCCTCAACTAGATCATACCCCCAAGATACTGGAGATTTTGTTTCAATTGCCTGCACTTAGTAGTCACTCAGTATGCACATAGCAAATTAATGCTGACAGGGTGTCAAAACAATGCTAGGTACACCTATGTATTATCTGATTTAATCTTCACAGCCCTGTGAGGTAGGTACCATAGTATACTCATTTACAATTGATAAGATAGATATTCAGAAAATTTTGCAACTTACCCAAGATCTCACAGTTAATAGGTGGCAAAACCAGGACTTGACTCATAAATATCTGACTCCAAAGCCCAATCTCTTAACCCCATCCTTTATTGCCTTTCAATAAATATTGAAAGAATGATTGATATATTTACAGAAAAACAAAAGCGTAACTGAATTTTCCTTGTTCCCCAGAGCTTTTCACAGCTTAATTCTATTTGCATTGGATACTCAATTGTAGTCTTTTGTTTCCTCTGTTTTCTTATTTTTAGAAGGAGCGTTGCACAAGTCTCAAGATTCCTCCAAGAGGAGCCTCCTGGAATGAATTCACCCCCCTCCCTTGATGGAGGACTGGTCTTTTAATAGCTTGAAAATTCTCTCTGCAACATTAAAAGACAAAAAAATAGTATTATCACTGTCTAATCCAATGGGCTAGGGTGGAGGGAATGGAGATATATTTGTAGGAATGCCTGTTTTCTTCAGGTTCTCATTTTGTAATTAACTGGTTACCTAGCATTTCTTGTTGTGCGAAACTTGAAGGGAAATCTTAAGGTTGAAGAATCCACTCTTTAGGAAAGTTTAAGAATAGCATTGATAAATTATACAAATTTGCATGAGATCTGGACTTCAGAGAAATTAGGCCAGATTTATTTAACAAATATTTTTATTAAAATAGAAAGTCTTAATTCTACTGGACTTTTAGATGCATATTTTCTGTGAATGGTACTTTATTGAGAAAATCTGTGAAGAAATTTCGCATGCATGAACTTACATCTGTCTGCAGCATGGGGCAGGAAAGTTGATAATCCAAATTGGTGCATTGGTTTGTGTGCATAAATGCATGCAGGGGTAGCCTGTATTTTAAGCGGTGGTTTATCTGGGTCAGCTAAACAGGGCTCCTCTTAGTCATACCTTCAATATTTTAAGACTTTTTTTGTAATTGAATCTAACAAATATAAACTGCTTCCTATCAGAAAACCAGACTAATGAATGTGATTGGGTTCACCCCATTCTGGCTTCTTAACAATATCTGAATTCATTTTTAACTCAAGGATTCAAAGAAAAAATGAAGAGTTAAGAGTTGAGAAAGACCGCAAAGAAACTATAGATTTACTGAATCTTCAACTTAAATAGATAAATGCATAGAGCAAATCCCATAGAAGAGTAAGTATATAGCTCTTAGGTACCTCCGACATTCTCTAACCAGCCCCCAGTTATGAGTTGGTTAGATGGTCAGTTGCTGTAGATGGTTTTCCTACACAACTCTCACTGCTCAGCATGTGACCCTCGATACTGACTTGCTGACTCCTTACTCTCTCCCATTGGAATGGCTGAGAGGTTACTAGGAGCCAGGCCATTCTGATTAGTTTGCATAAATATTAGCTAAGTTGAGACCCTCTGAGGTAGGGGTAATTATTATCTCCTGGCACATAGTAGGCACTCATAAAATATTGAGGAAATTGAAGCACAGAGAGATTAGGTAGCTATCCAAGGTCACTCAGCTGGGAGGTGGCAGAGCCTCATTAAAACCCAGGCAGTCTGGCTCCAGAGCCTGGGTTTATCACTCCTGTGCAATTCTGTGCCTGCAAATGGCAGAGAACTCTGCCAATTAGCCAGCAGCTCATGCCTGCTAGCTTATTAAAGCAGACAACGTCTGCTTCAGCTACCCAGAGTTCATCACCTGCTATGATTGCTCAAGCGCCATTTAGAAGGAGGTTCTAGACAGGAGTCCAGAGACCCCACTTTCAGGTAACAACTCTGCCACAAACTAGAGGCATGACACTGGACAAGTTATTGCCTCTCGACTCTTCAGTTTCCTCAACTATAAAATGAGGGGATGGACACTAGATGATTTTAAGGTCCCTTCCAGCTATAACATTTTATGAATCTGCTTCCTCTATTATCTGTTCCTATTTCTATCACTGTTTAAAAGTTATAGCAATTGGCTTTTGAAACAATCTGTGCACTACAAGAAATAGATGATACTTTGCAGTGATATTGAAGTGACTGCCTGTGTCACTGTCCATGACTACTTCCAGGGACTCAGTGTCTAGAGTGGGAGACAAAAGGAAACAAATGATGCTCTAGTGCCATGAGCAGACTATGACAGTCTTCCTAAGTATCATTTTGACAAGAGGCAGTCACTTTAAATGGGAACCATATTTTCATAGATGATAGTAAAAAAAAACCATTTTATCATGATTTCATATTGAAAAAGCTCTAAAATAAGTGTATTTTATTTTATAATAACATAGTTTCATGCTACCACCAACACAAGATCGAAGCATGTGACTTATCAATGCGCAACCCAACAACATTGAAGACTGATGCGAAATCTCGAAAGAAAAAACATTCCACAGTTTTGATTATATCTCTAATTAGCTTTAATTCTGAAAATGAGCAAAGAATGAATTAAATATTAACTTTTGAGGTAAGATTTTTCCAGCAAATTTTGTGACAGCCTAATTCGACAACCTTTATTTCAAATTTGACCTACTATGAGATCATAAAAAACAACATTTGATGCAATATTCAGGAATCTTCAATTTTCTGAGACATTTCTATTAATCCTTAAATACTAACTCCATTCTCATTTGAAGTTCATTTACTCTTCTTCTCCATTTCTCTTCTTTAATTTCTAACCGGTTTGTTTTTACAAGATTTTCAGTTGTCATTGGTTTTGCGGATCATTCAGAGAGTTACCCAACATCATTGTCATCAACTTTATTTTCCCAAGACTTTCTGTTTCACTCCATAATGAATTTATTGTGTTTGCATTCTGTGGTACAACGTTCGACAGTCAGTGAAATGCTGATTTCTATGAAGCTTTGGCTCGTCTGGAAGAGAGAAATCCCAGGCCAAGCTTGTAAGGATGTTTGTGTGAGGATTAACTGCAAGTGCTCAGTGCATTAGAGATTATTTTCATATTGTGTCAACTTTTGCTTCCCTATGCAACCGCATGACTGCAAGTACTCAGACATGAATACTTAGATTTCAACAATCTTGTATACATCTTGTGTACAACTACGTGGTAATTATGGTAACTACGTTTAATTAGATTCATGGACACACATCTCATTGATCTACTTTTCCTTGAACACATAACTATACTCTTACGTATATTCACAAGGCTGGGTTCTCTCTAAGCAAGTAAGTGATGGTTCAGTTTAATAGCTAAATGCCTTGCATAGTCATATTTTTTGGAACTACAAGAAAATTTGAAGTCTTAGATGTCCCATGGTGCAGAGAAAAACTTCAGAGAGCTTTGTCATTCACTACCAACCTAAAAATGTCTCAGCCATTTTGATTACATATTGAGTAAAGAGTATTTATGTAAAATATAATTAAGGTTAATGACACCTTTCTTTCTTTTAAAGGACAGGTATTCCTTTATCCTCTTAGCAATGATGTGAGTAACAGCTGTTTGTCCACCGCCCATTCCCCATCCTCCTCCTGCTCTGATGTGTATCACAGGGAACTACATTTCCCAAGTTCCCTTGCTAACTAGTTATAAGAGAGTTTCAGCCAATGGGTGGAGCTGGAAGAAGCCTGAAAGGTGGGAAGAAGAGACTAGGGGAGAAGTTGGGGTATCTCTCCCTCTTACGTCTCCTAAGGTGGCATCTCTGGCTGTGGTTATACTGCCTCCATTGCTCCAGCTCCTACCTGACAGACCTCCCTCCCTGATTCTGGCCACTGCGAGGCAGCCCTCTTCCTTGGTTCTAGCCCCAACAGGTTTTCACCAGCTTTTAGATCTAGTAGCATAGGCTTTTCTTGTTTCCTGTGGCTCTCAGGGTCAACATGGCTTCCTGCCATTGCTAATCTTTGTGTTGCCTCACTGGTCCCCTTTCAGCTTCTCAGTTCTTCTATCATCTGTATGACCAATTCCTTGAATTAAATTCTTTCTTTTCAAAATACCTAAAGTGGTTTTGATTTTCTTGACTTAATCCCTGACTAATATGACAGATCCACAAAGATGCTAGTGAACTAATATAATCTAAGTCCTGGCTCAAAAGTATTTCATGAAAATTTCCCATCTGAATGAGTTGCAGCAAATGCTTTGAATAGTTTGTTTAGTTGTTCAAACACACGTGCGTCATTTAAGAACTTTCAGTGAAATGAGAATTATCTTTGGCATGTATTGCACATGATCCAAATGTACTTATTAAGGCCAAGAGTCACTTTTTGATTTTCCCAGGAAATATCTTATCACTTCTTCCTTTTTGTCATCTTTCCAATCCTCTTTTGCAGCTCCTATTTCATTGTACTAGAGCAGTGTTTCTCAATTTTGGCACGATTGACATTTGGGGCTGAATAATTGCTTGCTGCAGTGGGAGAGGGGACACTGCACTGTGCACTGTAGGATGTTTAGCATCATCCCTGACCTCTTCCCACTAGATGCCAATAGCACCCCTCATACCTACTTGTAACAGCCAGAAATATCTCCAAACATTGTCAAATGTCCCTTGGTTGGGCGGGAGGCAGGAGGCAAAGCTGCCCTTAGTTGAGGACCATTGTCCTGTAGTTATTTGTTTACAGATAGATTCCTTGTCTCGATTGTAGGTTAAGATTCATATAGAATTCATAATCCTTTTTGAAGAAATCATAAGCTGAACACATTCTTGATTTAAACATAGTAATTCAAAACTTTACTTCAAACATAGTATATTAACACTCAAAACTTTCATTAATCAATGTGTGCATGAATCAATAATTTAAAGTATTAATGAGTCATATGGATTGATTATATCAAGTTAGCTTTTCACAAAGAAGTTATAAGAGAGATAAATATAGACAGTTACATATATATTTAAGGTAAAAATTAGAAACCGTAAGGGCAATTTTTATTAGTGTTTGAACTAAATTGGTTTCAGGAGGAATGGTATAATAATGAGCACATTGTTCACCTAGCGAATGTTTTATACTATATTCAAAATGGTCACAAAAGTTATTCTGACGTGAGCCTTATAGCAATCTCTGTGGTATGTAAAAAATATCCCTGTTTTAAAATGAGGAAACCGGGACTCAGAGGGTAAGTGACCTTCCAAGCTCACGCAGTGTGAGTGTAAGAGCTAGGACCTGGCGGGGTCTTCTCCCTTCACCCCCATCCCCTCAGTGCCCTTCTCAAAGTGCAGAGCTGCCAGGGTCCATGTCCGCTTGAAGCTCTCTCCTCCCTGGTCTTGCGGGATACCACTGTCCTCCAGCTCATCATCTTCTCTACCCTTTCAAGCATCATCCTTTGCTGCCATCTCTACCTGGGCCCACGCACTAAATATGTATGTTCCTCAGTGTCCTGGCTTGGCCTGCTTCTCTTCTGACTGCACATGCTTTTTCTAGGTCATCTTATTATGTCAACCACTACATTTTCAACTCCCGAGCATGTGAGCTCTGCAGCCAAACTGCCTGGCTTCAAATCCTGGCGCCCCACCACTTAGCGTGCTTCCTTGGGGAGTTACGTAATTCTTTGTACATCAGATTCCTCATCTGTAAAATGGTGACTGAAAGTAGGATCTCCCTCCTAGAGGTCCTGCAAGGACTTCAATAGCAGGGTTCACGTATAGTCCCAAGAAAAGCGCCGAGCGTGTTGTAAGAGCTCAGTAATATTAGCAGATATGAACAAATTAAATAAAACAAGGCTTATAGATCTCGTATCCCTCAGTTGCTTCTCACTTGGGCTCCAAACCCAGATCACTAGAATAGGTGGAGAATGGAAGAGGCTATGGGCCAATGAGATGACAGTGGAGAAACAGACACCAGTGGACAGATAATAGAATGAGGAAGAAAGAGCTCCAAAAAGCTTCTCCACTGACTCACCAAGAGACAGATAGTCTCTCTCCCTCTGTTTGCGTCTGTCCCTAACATGCTGCTGTTGCTGTACTCATTGCCCTGCATTACAACTCATGTTTAGATGTGTCTTTCCCTACTGGACTGTGAGACCTTTAACTCAGTTAATAGACCATAGTCACCCCTCTCTCCTTAGCACCTAGCAAAGTGCCTGACATGTCATTGGTACTTAATAAGTCTCTGTTGAATGAAAGAATGAACGACCTGGTGAATGAGTATGGATAGCTTTTAGAAATGCATCTCCTGGGTGAAGCAAGTGGTGCGCTATGGGACCGAGCTTGGATCAGGGCATGTGATTGTCAGAGTTCTGTAGTGATGACTAAGAAGACCACTCAACAACCAGTTCTTTCCATTTTAGAAACACTCATACGTTACCTACTGCTGTAGGGGTTTAGCAAAACTGTCGCCTGGATCATGGCCTCTTGATCTGCAACTCTCTCAGAAACCTTTATTTATTTATTTTTTGAAATTTCAGTACTTCTGTTACACACCAGTTTTCTTTCTCTTTTCCTGATGTTTCCTAGTATTTCACAACCATACTGGCATGTCTTGCCCCTCTGTGGCATAAAAGCCTTTGTAATGGCATCAGTTAAGTGCAGTCATGCCCAGAGGGAGAAGGGTGGACCCAGATGCCCTCAGTTCCTTTTAGCATTAAAAGTCCCGGTGCAGAGCCTGACAGCAGTATTTCTGCACTTGCTGCACTTCTGTGGACCAGAATCTAGCAGTTGAGATCATTCCTAAACAAGGACTGCAGAGAGTAAAGGGGGCCAGGTAACGTATTGGTGGATGTTGTACAAAGTGACAGGGAACTGGAGAAAAAAAAAAATGTCTCTGTGTCCTGGAGGGATGAGAAACAAGGAAAGAAGGGAAGGGAAAAGGCCCAGCAAAGATATTTCAGTCAATTTTCTCTCTATATAAACAATTCCACTGTTAACAAAGAGAGGTTCCTTTTGATGATGGTCAGCTAAAGTGCACATTCTTTGCTGTAAAGTAGCTTTTAAAGCAAGTTTAAGGGGTTAGAAGGGTCTCAAAGAGTTTATAACTAGCTGCCTTCTGCTTTTAAGCCCTGCCAGCATCACCATCTTCCACATCTTTCCCTCTCCCCAACCCAAGGGAAGAGCAAATTTTTGTTGGTCCAGGTTAGTGCTGAGTGATGACTTTTTTGGCATCCACACCAGAGTCAGCTCGGTCTACCAGTTCAGTTCCATGTTCACAGATCCAGGGGTGATGTTTTGGCTACTGACTTAAATGTGTTAATTTTTTAACACTCACCAGGTGGCCTTTTGAAGTTAACACCC
Organism: Equus asinus; assembly: GCF_041296235.1. Classification (NCBI taxonomy): domain Eukaryota; kingdom Metazoa; phylum Chordata; class Mammalia; order Perissodactyla; family Equidae; genus Equus; species Equus asinus. The sequence continues at coordinate 23,415,227 of NC_091805.1, read as the reverse complement.
TTTTAGGAAAAGTAAGGGAAATTCACACCTCTTCAAAGGCAACTGTTTTCGGAAGACTTATAAGAGTGTAGCGTGCGTGTTGATCCACGTTGGAGCACATCGCTTGGAAAAAGCATAAAAAGTTTGCTCCAGAATTCTTTTCTTGAAAATCACATATACTAAGAATTAACTTATTCATTTTTTAAAAAATATTAAAGACAAAGCATAAGATGTTCTTGCGCTGGAAAAGGTAGGGATACAAAAGTTATCTCTCTCCTCAAGGAACCCCAGGTCTCAGGAGAGTCATTGCACTTTTATACCTACTTCCTGTTTTCGCCACTGGATTCCTGCAGGCAGACTCCTCTTAAACTCCTCTATTTTATTTATTTCGTTTTTAAATCTCTAGCCCTAGCCCAGAGCCTTGTCCAGAGAATAGACTTAATAAATGTTTGTTGATTGCCACTCCAAAGTCCTGGGAAATTTAGGAAATTCACTTTCTATCCTTGCCTTCATACTTGCTATGGTCAAAAAGTCAAAAGGTATCTTGCAGGCCAACAAACACATGGAAAGATGCCCAATGTCACTAATAATTAGGGAGATGCAAATCAAAACCACAATGAGATACCACTTCACACCCATTTGGATCGCTACTATCAAAAAAACAAAAAGAAAAAACAGAACACAACAAGCGTTGACAAGGATTTGGAAAAATCAGAACCCTTGTGCACTCTTGGTAGGCATTTAAAATCACATAGCTTCTATGGAAAACAGTAAGACAGTTCCTCAAAATATTAAACATTGGATGACCGTATGATCCAGCAATTTCACTTCTGGATATAGACCCAAAAGAAGTGAAAGCAGAGACTCAGACAGATACTTGTGCGCTCAAGATTGTAGCAGTGTTATTCACAATAGCCAAAAGGTGGAAGCAATTCAACTGTCCATCAATAGATGAATGGATAAACAAAACATGGTATATGCATACAATGGAATATTATTTAGGTTTTAAAAATGGGAAATTCTGATACATGCTACAACATGGATGACCCTTGAGGACATTATTCTAAGTGAAATAAGCCAGTCACAAAGAGACAATATTATATGATTCTATTTATATCAGGTACCTAGAGTAGTCAAATTCATAGAGACAGAAGGTAGAGTAGTGTTTGCCAGGAGTGGGGAGAGAGTGGAGTGGAGAGTTGTTTAACAGGTATAGAATTTCAATTTTGCAAAATGAAAAGAGGTCTGAGGGTTGGTTGCACAACAATGCGAATGTACTTAACACGACCAAATTGTACATTTAAAAATGATTAAGATGGCAAGTTTTGTTACATGTGTTTTATCACAATTTTAAAAAGGTACATCTGGAATCATAAATGAAGTAGTTATGTAGACAAAATACAAAACGGTGCTCTAATTCCCTCCGTATTCTTAAATGTGAATGATGTAGGTCACAAATAAAACCACTCTGATTTTTATGAGCTGCAATATTGGAATTGTATCAATTTCAGAGTCCATTAACTTCTGATAACCAGGGTGGTTAGTGATATACAGTAGAATCTTTGTGTATACGTGTGTGCAATTGTACGAGCACACCCAGGCCCCACCCCACCACGTGTGCATTAAAGATGGTGATGCTTAAAGAAAGACAGGGCAGATGTTAAATCAAGGGGGGTGATAATGTCCATCCTTTTAGAGAGAAGAGCTCGAAATTGATGTGATTTAAATGTAGCATGGCAAATATTTAGTAGTGAGATGTTCGTTTTATCAGTAACACATCTCTAAGATGAGGCCTGGAGAAAATGCAGCTCTATGTTGCTAGCATTGCTCCCTCCACTGTGCATTTCTCAGTTTATTCTCAATTAGTCACGTCAGGCCAGTTTTGTAACCCTGACATAGGAAATATCACTGTAAATAATATAGCTGGGAATTTGGAGAATATATGCTATCAGGGAGGAAATTTTTTCTCTTTCCTTTCCTTTTTTTAAGGGAAAAAAATCCCTAAACACCAAGATGAAATGTTTTATGTCTGTACTGTCTGCAGTAGGAAGCTGTGGAATTAAGGAGAGCTATAAAATATAAAGACTCTAGACCTGCATATGATTATCCATATTAAATCGAAGTAAATTTACTTTATATTGCTCACTGTGAGTTTTTCACTTGCAAAACAAGATTTTTTTCCTCCTTGGTCTTTTCAGTTTTCACAAACCCAAAAGCCTAGGAAGATATGGGAACTCAAGGTGAGTTTTGGTTGCTTTTATGCTTTTAAAATGTTAAATTAAACTTTATTAAAGGTAATTAACCCAAAATAATCAAACTAGATTGGCTTTTTCTAGTCATTATCTGTCAGTTGAAGAAAAAAGGCAAAATTCAAAATATCTGGATATAGTGGATGAAATCATTTTTGGGTGAGAAGTTACAAAGAACAGGTTTTCATAAAAGACTGTGGTTTGGTTGTTGAACAGAGAAAAAAGCATGTATATATATACACACACATATATAATATATGTAATATACTTACATATATATTATATATGTGTTTGTGCTTATATAAATATATATAATCTTCTCTCCCATCCATGGAAACCAGGATTAGACATTGATACTTTATATCCCACAGTTGCAGACATTTTTCAGGAACTCCTATCAGCCACCTCAGTATCTTTCTTTTTCCTTCAAACTCTTACCTAACCAATTGCCAAGGAGTCACCATTTCATTTAGCTTTTTATTGTCTATTTCTATCTTCCTAGTTTAGGATCTAATTATTGCTCCATTCAGACCGGTGCACAGTATTTCTGATTCTCAGATTTCTCCAACCAATATATGCTTTTTATTAGTGCAAAATTAATCTTCATTTAATCATCTGGTTTTCACCATGCCCTTCTCTGACTCATAAAATTCCAATGGTCCACAGACTCCATTACATTTAGTTCAGCTCCTTGGTTTGTCCTTGAAGTCCTTCATAACCGGGACCTAAGCCAGTCCATCCCAATTTATCTCCCATGATCCCCTGTGAACCCTCACTTCTAGCCACACTTGCCCTTTTACTGTTCTCAGAATACTGTCTCCTCTGCTTCTGCTGTTTCTTCCACCTAGAACCCAAGCACCAATTTGTTGCCTATTGGAATCCCATCTTTTTCTCAGAACCCAAACCAAATGCCATTCTTTTCGTGAAGTCTTCCCTTCTCATGTCGAAAGAAAGTGATGCCTTCCCTCTGAACTCTGAAGAATTGGGCTTCTCCTTCTCCTGCACATAACTGATACTTGAGACGTTTTGTACGTTAACAAATTCTTGGATATAACCCCTTAGCTCCCACATTTTTTCCAGGAGCTGTTCTTCATCCATTTTGACATTCTCATGGAAACTAGTCCTCTGTGTTTTACACAGTAAATATTTATTGATGGAGTATATTTCGTTTATTCACTTTCCATAGTTTATTGAAAAATGTGTTGAGCTAGTTTAATCAAATTTTCAGTAGAGAAGAAATGTCACAGATTATTAGACAAGTACAACAAATTGAGAAAGCATTTATTGTTCCAGGCAAGCCCTAGGTGTTGGGAGAGAAGAGGCTCTGACAAATGAACTCCAGGCCACCAGAGGCACTGAGTCAGGGAACCAAAGCGTAGGGAATGCCTGCCGGTATGCAACCCTTACACCAGCTGAAGACCAGGCCCCTGCACTCTCAGAGCCACAAGGAAAAGGAGAGTAAAACGTAGCCTTCATGACTCCTTTGAACCTGACAATACCTCATTAGATACAGAACACAAATATTCTTAATAGTCCCTTATTTTCCTGACTATTTTTTCTCTCCCATCTTTCTGATGTCAATCAAACTCTCCTTTCTTTCTACTAATCTGCTGTTTCTCTCTGGAAGCTTTTGGAATTTACTTTTTGTCTTTGATGCTCTTAAACATTCCTATCATATGTCCAGGTGTAGGGATTTTCCCCACTATCTTTCTTGTTTGGTAATATATGAGTCTTTTCAATCAGATGTGTTTCATCTCTGTTCCTTGTAAATTCTCAGATATTTCATTAAATATTTCCTTTCTCATTTATTTTTACCTCTCCTTTTGAGACTTCTGTTATCCATATCTTGATATTTCTTCTTCTAACCTCTATATCTTGTATATTTTCTTTTATACCTTCCCTTTGCCTTCTAAGAGAAACTCTTGACCTGTCCCTCCAACTCATTAATTTATTTTTGAGATATATCTGCCTTTTTACATATCTATGGAGTTCTTTCTTTTGTCTGCCATGTTTTCCCCAGATTTTGAGTTGATTCCTCTTTACAACTTGTAGTTGTTTCACGTTATCACTATCCCGACTTACCTATCTGAGGATGTTTATTATACTTATTTTAAATTCCTATTCTTTTTGGCCCACTAATTCTACTTCATATGTGAAAAATATAGTTTCAGTTTTTGGTCTTTCAGTAGTGCTTGTGCACCTCAAAGAGTTCATTATTATCCAGGAGAATAATGGCTACCTGTGGCTTTCCACTCTCCCACCCAGCCAGACCTCTGCAACATCCTGATGTCACCCTATAGTTCCAGCTGGCACTGGGCAGGATTGGTCTTAATGTTTTTCTGCCTCATGGTTGTTTTGGAATGGGTAAGAGGCGTATCTAAGAATCTCACCCCCAATCCATTACTTCACTATTACACAAATTTTTGTTACTCTGGGCTGCTCATCTGTACTTTCCCCATGCACAAACCCCATGATCCAAACACTGTCTGCCCTTCCAGGGATTTCTCATAGTTTTTTCTCAGATCTGTTACCCTCTCTCCTCCTTCTATGGTGTCTCCAGGGAGCGGTTCAAGGGTATCAAGCCAAAAGATGTGTTCATTAGTCTCTCTTAGATGTTTTCATATAATTTCCCATTAAAAAAAAAAATGAACTCATTTATTTATGTCCATTTGCCAAATGAGCTATTTTAGGTAGAAATGTTTCTTTGCTTTTGGCTTGATATTCAAGGTTTGGTCTTGGCTGATGTGTTCTTGGCTGACAATATAAACAGCAGATCCAACTTAAAGGGGACATGCTTGAAGCTTAGGCTACTAAAAAGCCTTAGTTGGTATATAAGTCAGGATTCAACAGAGAAGCAGAACCACTAGGATAGACAGATAGACATAGATATATATAATGAGTATACAAATTATAAGGTCCTATATATATGTATGCACTATAAATATATGTTTATAATATGTTATACATATATATATGTGTGTGTGTGTGTGTGTGTATGTATATCTCCCAATGAGATAGAGAGAGAGAGAAAGAAATTTGTTATGGGGACTTTTTCCTACACAGTTATGAGAGCAAGCTAAACACTCCCTGCATGGCTGTTTTCTTTACATTTTATGCTAGAGCTTGAAGTTCTAGGGTCAGGGCACTAAGAGGAGAAGATAGACATAAAGTATAAGAGAACAAGAACAAGCTAGAACCCATCAACATGAGTTGGAACCCACGTCAGTTCTTTGCATGAGAACCCATGTCAGTTCTTAATGCCTACAAACTTGATGATAATCATGTCTTGTAGAAGGTAGTTCCCCTCAGTAGCAAACTTAACACCTGGCTCAGGAGTTGGAGAAGCTGAAAGAGAATCCAGAGGAAGATAGAAGAGTAACAGGCCCAGCTGCTGTCCCACACTAATGAAGTAAATCAATGCATAAGTGACAAGGCACATGAGCTGCAAAATTGCCTGGTGACCCTGCCCTGATCTTTTGAGAACATAAAACAATATAACCACTGCTTCACTCCCGTCCTCCAATTGTCATGGGAAAACTATCTCTTGTGGCCCACGTTAAGCCATAATACACAGGGAAGGGAATTCTGGGAGGTGCAGTTTGACCTAGCCAACTCTCTTTGGCTACTCATTCTCTCATTGTATTCCACCTGTCAGCTCTATTAAATTAAATGTTAGAATGTCTTTCCTATGCCAAGGAAAATGCTAAAGTGTTCTGACCTCTTCTCAGAATTTCTGCCTTACATTGACTTCTCAAGATTTCAAAAGTCAATTTCAACCAATTGAAACATATAATGTATCAACCATGGTCCTAGCAGAAAACTGATGGCACCCTCAAATTAGGTAGATTTGAAGACAATTTACAAAGGGACTATTTAAAAAGTAGAGGGCAGCGTGTAAGGAGGCCACACAGAGTGGCAAGTAATGGTAGTGCACTTGCCAGACCCTGGCCCAAAGGGATAGGAGAGGTCAGTTACTGGGACCCTGATGGAGAGAGTCACGTGGAGAGAGCCACCTTGAGAAAACCAGGGACCTTCCATAGAGGGACACAGCCAGTCCAAGTTATCCCTACAAATTGACGAGCCAGAGAAACAAATATTTTGACCTCTCTCTCCTCTTTTCCTCTGCTCTACCTCCGGAATTCCCATTGACCAGACACAACAAAAGGCACAGAGCGAAAGAGCGTGTTCTCACTCCCCCAGGGCAGAGAGTAGGGTGGAAAGGAGTCAAAAATATATGAGAAGGAACAAATGAACAAGATTCAGCAAAATCATCATCATCATCATCCACACAGAAATTGTAAAGACCTGGAAGTTACTTGGGCCATCACTGTTATTTCAGAGGTGAAGAAGGCAATTTAGTAGTTGTGATTTATCAGGATTTGAGATCCCTTGAGGTCAGGAATATCTTGCTCCTGACCTACCCCTAATACCTAGCACAATGCCTGGCTCATAATAGGTGCTCAAAAAATGTTAATTCAACTGATTTGGTTGAATCAAATTGGATTAAACAAGACAGAGCCACAATTTAAACACTTGCATCCTGAATGCCAATTGTATACCACCATTCCCAGATATAGTTTTAATTTTCACATTTCAGAAATGTTAGAAATCAAATGATTTAACTTCCTTTTTCCACTCCCACTCCTACCAAAAGCGATAAAATTCAGAAAGCCAGAAAGAAGGAAATGAAACGGCCTATGTGATTTACCCAAAGTGTAATTAGCCTCCTATTAGATCCGAACAGGCTGTAGTACTCTTACTCCTGTTGAACCTGTTAGCACTGAGCGCATCGAGTGCTTTCTCAGGCCTTCACAATTGCACAACAGCCAGGCAAGTGTTGAAGCCTTCTTATATTTAGGAAATGACTCCATATTTCTAATACTAGTTTTTCTTTTAAACTCTTTGTAAATGATTTATTGTAGTAGCAAATCAGATCATGATAAGATAAAGCTTTTTAGAGGTCATTAAAGAGTTTTAGGGAAGTCCCTCCAAAGATGCTGGTCTTACATTGTCTGAGTGATAAGGCAACTTAACAATTTATGTCAAAGTTTGCAAAATGTGTTTGTCTGATAAACAGTTTGCTCTGTGGGCATCAATCATACTTGCTCTCCGTGGTGTGTTGTATTTTTCATGAAGTGAACTTTAGTGACTTTGCCCATCTACAGGTTTCTGAGATTGTGGCATGCTAAAGAGACTTTCCCATCTCCCCCTGCGAGGTTGCATTTCAAATCTCGTTAATAGAGCCACCATAAAGCAGGTTGCCAACATAGATGACTTCCGCAGGATTGGTAAGGAAGGAAAGTCAGAGCAAGCTGGTGTCATTGGGAAGGGAAGATTCAAACAGCCCTTGGATCAGGGAAAATAGGTATTCTAGGACAAAAGATTAAGTATGCATGAGAATGCACACATACCTGCACAACATTTCTAGGTGGTATAAGGATAAAATGGATATGGTAACATTCTGTAAGACTGTAAATACTCACAAATGTGAGGGATTACATTGTGAGGCATTCTTTATAGAAGATAGAGAGCTGATTCCTAGTTTCAGCTCTGGTCCATGCTCTGTGTCCTCATCTGGAAAATCGGGATAATAATACCTGCACCATCCACTTGGTAAGACCTTTCAGAGATCAGACACAAGGATGCACAGGAGCCCCCTTTGCAAACGAAATCGCTATGCAAATATAGGCCATCCCAGTAAACGTTGGCTCAGGAGAGAGACCATATATATTGATTGTTCTTCCATAATTTAAAAAATAAAGTAGAATAAAACACCCAAGACCGCAGGACAACTTGGTTCACATACAATCAGCCTTCTCAAGTCTTAACCATTTTAGAAGCATTTGCAACTGCTTATAAATCACTTCTCAAAATTGCCCTGAGCTGAAATGATATTTCTGAGCGCATGTTAAAAGCCTATAAGTGCTTCTGTGCTTGAACAAAGTGAGATCAGGTTACGTTAATAGAAGTATTAATTAATTTGCTCTAATTTTATTCAGCAGAATTAGCTTTGTTGAAAAGTCTTTGCCATTCTCGAGCACCCTAAAGTGCGTGAGGCTTTCGAGATGGGGGCTCCAGCTGCAGCGCCTACCAGTGAGTAGGAGAGTGCAGAAGATTATTCTCTAATTTGGAAACCTGAGACGTTACTGGGAAGTGCTGTGGGGTGTGTTATAATGAAAATACCAATCCACATTAGCCATGGTTGCCATAAGCAAAAATCTTAATATCTTGGCCAAACCTACTTAAGGTTCATGTAATAAACCCGCATTCCTAATTTTATTAGTGATGTGCCAAGTTAAGCACTTTGCTGGCCTTTGGACAGATTTATAGCTTGACTGTGCTGAATTAGTGGTGACTGACAAGAGGACATTGTTTTATAGGATGCTATTTAGATAAAAACCTGCAGGGTGTTTCTGTAATGTTGTCACTTCAAGTCCAAACAGGAAAAAAGAAATGTGTATTAAGGAGGACTCTTCATTAGCTTTTATGAGTTTAATCTAGTGCAGTCAAACACTTCCTTATAAGGCAAGACGTTTTAATGTACAGAGACAACCTTATCTCTGTTCCAGGTTTCAGAATAAAACAATCTCTTAGGCTTAGTACAGCATCAAAAAAGGAAGTTCGATGAGTTAATAGTTGTTAAGCACTTCGAACAGTGCCTGGCACATAGCAAGCATTCTCTGTGTTTGTTAAGTAAGCTAAATAAATAAAATTGAAATCCATTTTTCTCATTCCACGGTATATATCTACATGTTTACCAAAAAAATAAATCACATTTAGCCACTCTTCCTCTCATTACCAACATTTCCTTGCTAGTGAGGTTTTCCAAATGGTTAGTCACCATTTCTCCCCATGTTATTAAAATTCAGATACCTCTTGTTACAAGAAGGAAGATCAGAACATTCTACTTATTCACAGACATCAGTGTTAACATTCCCGCTGGGTTTTCAGACCGAAAGCAATCTGCCTGTAAGTTATGGAAGGTCGTATGGGCTTCAGATGGTTTGGGTGAAGTGTTGGACCTCACTGTACCTCCCTGTTAACAGCTGAATGATTTCGTGAACACAGACCCTGGCAGCCCTCTTGGTTTGGTTACTGGGGGAACAAGTCTTCTTTAGAAACTAAAGCCAAGGCCTATAAATGTGTTTTCTCCATGACCTAAACAGGTCATTGGCCTGAACGTCAAATTCATTAATCCAAATCCTGACCTCTCTCTCTTCTCTCATTAGAAAAAATAGAAAAAGGCTTCTGAACTCACTCTTCAAAGGTAAAGAAAATTGTACCCAAAGCTGACTTTATGTAGTCTCGGTACAAGACTGGACTTGAAACCCAAACCTCCAAAATGAGAGATCTTAAAGGGTATCTTAGAATCTGTGTTAAACTCTTTAAAAACAAGCCAAACAACAGGAACCAGCCAATAATTGTGATAGTGTTCTCACGTTTAGCAAAACTATGTTCCTCTTACCTACATACCATTAGCAGAGGTATGCAACAAGCAGATTCCAACACACTAAGAGGTAAATTCCAAAACGTCCCTTCCGTTTCACCTGAGCGTTCTTACAGACACTTTGGATCCAGGAAGGAATTTACTAGGAGGACTGTAACATCTTTCACCAGCATTTTCATGTTTTATGTGAGGAGTTAAAATATCCAAAAAGTATTCAGTATTTCTCCCAGCTCTTTTCTAACTGTACATTGTTATCTTAACTTACCCCAGCCTAAACCCAGCAGTTAAACAACTCGTGCAAGGTCACTAGGAAATGAGTGGTCCTGATGACCCCAACCTCTGCCTTTTATGGGGTTCATTTCCACAATACACGGCCGCTCCCCTGTGGACTCTCAGCGACTTTGGTAATCCAGGTGCAAGGAATACAAGTTAGACATCAGCTGTTCCAACTCTCGCTCCTAATATTCCTAATGGTTTGGGTCAAATGTCTGGTTAGAAAGTGCAGAGTCTCTGGATCTGCATCCCGCCTCTTCCAGAACTGGCGGTAGGACCACTCGGAGGCTCACTTTCCTCATCTGTACAATAGAGATAATAATATTATCTCCCTCATTGGGTTACTTTGAGGATTGCATAGAAAAATAACTATAAAGTTCTTAAAACACTGCCTGGTACATAGCAAGTGTCCAATAAGTGCTAGTTTAAACATTATTATTACTATTACTACTATTATTGTCATGAATCTCTTTCTTTGAAATGAAGAAAACTTCAAGTTATACCAGGCCTGACTCCTGCTCTATTTTATCTGCTTGGTTACCTTCTAGGCATGACAAGGGTGAGCTTAGCATGTGCCAACACGGGTACTGAGGATAAAGTCCTGAAAACTGTCACTGTATCTGATATTCCAAGTCTGGATCTCTGCCTCTGTAACTGATCGTCTGCTCAGTACTCGGATTTAAACATATGTGTTTGCGTATATATGTGTGCACATATGCATACACGTGTATCCATGTACGTGAAAACGTGTGCCTGTATATGTTTCCTATGGTAGAGTTAAGTGATGAAAATAAATGTGAATTGTAACCTGACACTGAAACATTGCCTCACAGGCAAGCTATACTATAACCCCTGTTAAGACTGCTTTTCTTTCACAACTTTTTTGTTTTCTGTGTGTTCATGTACTTTGACTCCCAGGAGAGAGTTATCTATTTGAATTCTTGTTTGAAAACTAGCTCCTACCACAACACACTGATGTTGTGGCTTCTCTTTTGTTTTCTTTTCTCTCCTCCTCTCCTCTCCTCTCCTCTCTTTCCCCTTCTCTCCCCTCCCCTCCTCTCCTCTGGTCCCCTCTCCTCTTCTCTTCTCTCCTCAAGTCTCAGATGGCAGATGAGCCTTCCTCTCCCCTTGTCTGCCCCATTAACTGTGCTACTTGCTTTCTGGGGCCTGGAAAAAGTCACATGGCTGAGATGCCACCTCTAATCCCATTTTCCATTTGTATACTGGATTTTGTTAACCACTTTTTAAATAGAAATACAGCATGATTCTAATGTACTAAGGAGTTCCACGGATAAGCATATAATTTCAAAATGATACTGATTTTGTTTATATGCAGCATAATCTTTTACAGTCCTTAGTCTTTATTTGAAGTATTGCAAAGTGGATTTTTATGAAAGGTATTATAAAGGACTCCTTGTTTCTTCATAACAGATCCGAACGTTAACTGATCAGAGTTCAGATAAATAGTCTTTACTCTCCATTAAAATATTAAAAAGCCTTTGGTAAGAAACTGGCATAAAGATCCTTCATTCTTGTTTAATGAACACTTGTTGGCAAGTATAACACTTTAATAGCTTTGCAGAATGAATTTTGTGTGCACATCCTCCATTTCCCTGTCAGACACTTGTCCAGGTGCTGGGAATTTATTGGAGGAAGCATATTTTTACTCATTAGTTTTGTATTTGATTACAGAACAGTAAAATATGAACCACCAGGTCCCCGAGGCATAGCTGTGTACATTGAGATTAGTAATTGCATGTCATCGTGTTTTCCATTGGAATTTATATGGACAGATAGGGTAGGTGCTTCTTAAGTAGGTTTAAAAGCAAAGCAAATTTGTATTTAATCTTTTTTGCATCTATGGTTTCCCTAATGGAGAAAAGGTTAGGCTATATCATATATTTTAAACACAGTTTTAATTTATTTTTTTCTCTTTTCCATTTTTTTTTCCTTAACAGTTGAAACATATCAGATTTTCATGCTAACCACTAAAAAAAATCAGTGCCTATAAGGACAATATGATATAATACCTGTCAACAGAGACCAGTTTTGCCCACATTCCAGCAAGCCCAATGAGGAAGGATGATTATAGGTGTAGACAAGCTTTGCCATTCAAACAAGGAGCTTAAACACGAAACAGAAATTACAGATTCATCTCCAAGATACATCTTTTTTCTAAACTACAAAGTTGTTATATATATATATGTATATATATATATGAAGATTGTAGTTTTCCCCTCAAAGAAGTTATGTGTTTGGAAGCCAAGGTTGTAATTCTTTTTTAGTTATGCTTACAAAGAGAAATCATCATTTTGTTGTTTTGCAGTACGATAATAATCATAAAAGAGGTACGTTAACTAAGTGATTTTGCTTTAGATTGTGGCTCCAGTTAAGCAGTGCCAATCACGGTGTGCTCTTTTCCATAAAGACACTAATAAATGCAATTTCCAAAACAGAATCTAATGAGGTACTTAATGGTCACAAAACTGGCACATTTGATAATTAATGTTCCTTACTGATGTTTTGCTGATGCAGCATAGTGATAAACAGGGGCGCAAGTTAACTAAACATATTTTTGAACCACTAGTTAAAACAAGAGCAGAAAAAGGACTTTATTAACGTCATTTACTATAGCATGAATGAACACTTGATGGCACCTTTCTAGGATCAGCTAGAGAACCCGAGAGAGGCAAACAGTGTCCATTCTGCGAAACAGAAGCCCCTTTTCACACAGAGGAGGATGAGAGGGTTTCTGTGACTTATCTGCTTATACTATCTCCCGCTGACAAAAACTAAGATACTTCACTTCCAAGATTCTCAGTTTCCAAAAAATAAATACAATTTTTGGGGCACTTACTATATGCCAGGCACTTAATTATACATTTCCTCATTGCTTCCCCATAACAATTCTGCATACAAATTTTATTATACAGATAACTGTCCTCATTTTAAAGATTAGTTTGCTGAGGCTTGGGAAAATTAAGGGCTTCACACAGCTTATTAGTAGGAGACGCCATTTATAAGAAAGGCAGTGCAGTCTTATGGAGCACATGAAAACTGAGCTTGAATTCACAGGCTACTATTTATTTTGCAGCTATGTGAGAAACACTCTCTTTTGGCCTCTGTTTCCTCATCTATAAACTGTACTTTTATTAAAGATTTTCATAGGGGCCGGCCTGGTGGCACAGTGGCTAAGTTCACATGTTCTGCTTTGGTGGCCCAGGGTTTCCTGCTTCGGATCCCGGGTGCGGACCTATGCACGCGTGTTGAGCCATGCTGTGGCAGGCCTCCCACATATAAAGTAGAGGAAGATGGGCACGGATGTTAGCTCAGGGCCAGTCTTCCTCAGCAAAAAGAGGAGGATTGGTGGCAGATGTTAGCTCAGGGCTAATCTTCCAAAAAAAAAAAAAGGAAAGAAAGAAAAGAAAAGGACATTAAAGGACTAGTCAACCTCATGACTCCAAACCCAGCTTTCTTCTACAACCATTTGTAATAAGGTTGGATGAAATTCTGTTGCACAAAATGCATGCAGAAATTGATTTTTCTTTATCCCCAGTTACTAGTTATGGAATCTGATTTGGGGTGTGTTGGCGTGTGCAATTCTTGACATTCTATGGAGTGGTTGACTTGAGACCCCTTTTTAATGGAGAACAATCTAGATTAAAATTAAAATGTAGAAATGTTTGGGAAAAAAAGTATGATCCAAAATCTTTAGTAGACATTACTCTTTTGAAAAGAGGAAAGATTACATACTGTAGTTAAAAAACTACCTCTTCTGGTTTTTTCTTAAAATGCATCAATGTTTTATGGCAGATGGATTGTGTTTATTTTTTATTGTTGTTGTTTGTAAATTCCCATTGACTTCAAAAGGGGCATGCCTACTAAGAATAGTGTGCATTTCACAGCTGAGATTTAAGGGATTTGAGGGACTCAGAAAAGCTGAGAAATAATTGAAGACTCACAGGGGAGGCATAGAAGGGATCAGAACGGCAAAAGGGAGGCTCAAGGAGGATTGTAGGGGCTCCAAAGGAGCTGTGAGTGGATCAGTATAACAAGCAGAAGTCAAAGGAGCTCCTAATGATGGAAGAACAATGACAGAGAACTGGAATGTCATAGGGGACAACAAGAAAGAGGATGCAAGTGTGGGCTAATCATCTCCAGAAGACTACATTCATCCTGGGCAAACTCACCCATCCCCGTGACTAGATTAGATTCAGGCTACACGGTGATAACTCGCTCCCTAGAGCCAGACCATAAATCCAGCTGCCCACAGAACATCTCCACTGGAGCGACCAATAGATACTTCACACTCAGCATGCCCCAGACTCAACTTATCATCTCTCTTCCCTCACCCATAACTTAGGTGTTAGAATAGCTCAGAGAATCTCTCTAACTTGTACCCTCCGTTTAGAATCTTCTGGTTCTGCAATTATAGTCTTGTACTTGACTTCTCTCTCTGCTTAGCTGCTTTAGATTGATGCTTTGGTTTCAGAGCCTGCCTGGCCTTCAGTTTCCAGTATCTGGCTTTCTGCTTGTCTAAGAGAGGAATTTAAGCCTTAATCTAATCTAGAAATTGGGACTTGTTGCAGATTTCTCCCTCCTCCTTACCTTTGAAGCCACCAGGTCTAATCAATTCTATCTCAAAAAGACTTGT